>NW_026777422.1:0-370130 GCF_028023285.1 Balaenoptera ricei | reverse complement strand
CAACAGCCACTCTGGAGAAGTGTACGGTGTGTCCTGAAACATCTAAAAAACACAGCTTAGAGAGCATAGGGCACTTCCACTCATGGGGGTATAAATTGGGAAAATGAAAAATCAGCAAGACACAAGCACCCCAAAGTTTAGGGCTGCTCTGTTGACAAGGACCTCCACTTCATTCCACCTTCAATATCCCAGGAAAGAGAAAAATGGATAAAGAAGTTGTGGTCCTTATGTACAATGGAATATCACTCAGCCATGAAATCAATGTCATAAGGCTAGTAGCAGCATGATGAGTGGATTTAGGTACGACGATTCTAAGTGAAATAAGTCACACAGAAAAGGACACTTCTCATAAGGTATCACTTATACAGGGAATGTAAAAACCGTTACACTTGAACTGAATTACAAAACAGAACAGAGTCACACATGCAGAAAACACACTATGGCTGCTTAACGGGAAAGGTGAGGTGGGGTGATACATAAAACAAGGGTTTCAAATTAGCTCAGATACCGTTCCATAAACCCAATATGTAATAGACAAGACCTACTCCTTGCTCAGAGAACTGGTCTCAACACGCCCTATTCACCGCAAAAGAATATATCTGACTAGTAATAATCCTAAAACCTATGTATTGATATCTCTCTGTTAGTGTGTCAAGTGGGTGTAAAGCGGCAAAAACACAGCAGTGAAAAGCAGCTAAACCCCATTATAAAAATAAATTACAACGAAAAACCCATGAAACAAAGACAGTGAAAGAGAGAGAAATTCTTACACAATGCGTTCAGGGGCTGTGATGCAACCTGTATTGACCATATCTAGACCCACAGCTGGATGAGACATAAGGGTGGACACTCTTGGGGCTGAGAGGTTTGGTGAGGTTGGGTGAGCAAATGCAGGCCCTTTAAAGTAATACTGCGTGGTACCCATCGCATGGGTCCCAAATCTCCAGGTTCAAGGGCATATTCCTACATGGAAATCATGCATGAGAAAACAAAAAGATGGTACACCATGTGATGGGCAAAGGTTTCTAACCAAGCAACCTGGAAAGGCAAATCAGCGCTACAAAGAAGACTCGCTACCCATCGGTCAAAAGGGCCATGCTGAAAAAAGTCTCAAAACCAGAAATGCAGGACAGGCCATGGAGAAATGGGAGCCTTGCTACACTGATGGGCGGGATGTAAATTGCCAACAGCCACTCTGGAGAAGTGTACGGTGTGTCCTGAAACATCTAAAAAACACAGCTTAGAGAGCATAGGGCACTTCCACTCATGGGGGTATAAATTGGGAAAATGAAAAATCAGCAAGACACAAGCACCCCAAAGTTTAGGGCTGCTCTGTTGACAAGGACCTCCACTTCATTCCACCTTCAATATCCCAGGAAAGAGAAAAATGGATAAAGAAGTTGTGGTCCTTATGTACAATGGAATATCACTCAGCCATGAAATCAATGTCATAAGGCTAGTAGCAGCATGATGAGTGGATTTAGGTACGACGATTCTAAGTGAAATAAGTCACACAGAAAAGGACACTTCTCATAAGGTATCACTTATAGAGGGAATGTCAAAACCGTTACACTTGAACTGAATTACAAAACAGAACAGAGTCACACATGCAGAAAACACGCTATGGCTGCTTAACGGGAAAGGTGAGGTGGGGAGATACATAAAACAAGGGTTTCAAATTAGCTCAGATACCGTTCCATAAACCCAATATGTAATAGACAAGACCTACTCCTTGCTCAGAGAACTGGACTCAACACGCCCTATTCACCACACAAGAATATATCTGATTAGTAATAATCTTAAAACCTATGTATTGATATCTCTCTCTTAGTGTGTCAAGTGGGTGTAAAGCGGCATAAACACAGCAGTGAAAAGCAGCTAAACCCCATTATAAAAATAAATTACTTTTACAAACCTATGAAACAAAGACAGTGAAAGAGAGAGAAATTCTTACACAATACGTTCAGGGGCTGTGATGCAACCTGGATTGACCATATCTAGACCCACAGCTGGATGAGACATAAGGTTGGACACTCTTGGGGCTGAGAGGTTTGGTGAGGTTGGGTGAGCAAATGCAGGCCCTTTAAAGTAATACTGCGTGGTACCCATCGCATGGGTCCCAAATATCCAGGTTGAAGGGCATATTCCTACATCGAAATCATGCATGAGAAAACAAAAAGATGGTACACCATGTGATGGGGAAAGGTTTCTAAAACGCACCTCATTTCTCTTCTCCTTGTGCCCGGGGTCGCCATTCCAGCCGCTTTCCTAGCAATCTCCCTACTTGGAGCATCAGCACCTTTAACCTCCTGTTCCGTACAGGTTGCAATTTGTCCTGAGGATGAACGGGAAGACGGGGAACCAGTGAGAGACTAGCTCTTGTTGTTGGGACAGGCACAGGTCACTCTATTTTCCCATCAGGAAGAAGAATTAACCACAGGCTCCTCCTCCCCCCCGGAACCAGAACAGGGCCTGAAGCCATCCAGTGCTTTTGCGGCCAGCTCCCAAAAAAGCGAGTTGTAAAATGGAGCTTCAGGGCACTGCAATTCACAAACCTGCAGAGTTATAAATGATAACTCTCGTCCGCAAATATATTGAGGGAAGGCAAAGAAGAGGATTTGAAATCAAGGCAGAATTGCAGGAAACAGATTTCAGGAGGTAGATTCGAATCGCCTTTAAAGCACATGAAAAGCGGCAAAACGTTGACAATGATGCCCTTGGCCAAAAAGGGCGTATGCGTTTTTTCCTGAATATATTCAGGAAAAAACGCATACGCCCTTTTTGGCCAACCAAGCAACCTGGAAAGGCAAATCAGCGCTACAAAGAAGACTCGCTACCCATCGGTCAAAAGGGCCATGCTGAAAAAAGTCTCAAAACCAGAAATGCAGGACAGGCCATGGAGAAATGGGAGCCTTACTACACTGATGGGCGGGATGTAAATTGCCAACAGCCACTCTGGAGAAGTGTACGGTGTGTCCTGAAACATCTAAAAAACACAGCTTAGAGAGCATAGGGCACTTCCACTCATGGGGGTATAAATTGGGAAAATGAAAAATCAGCAAGACACAAGCACCCCAAAGTTTAGGGCTGCTCTGTTGACAAGGACCTCCACTTCATTCCACCTTCAATATCCCAGGAAAGAGAAAAATGGATAAAGAAGTTGTGGTCCTTATGTACAATGGAATATCACTCAGCCATGAAATCAATGTCATAAGGCTAGTAGCAGCATGATGAGTGGATTTAGGTACGACGATTCTAAGTGAAATAAGTCACACAGAAAAGGACACTTCTCATAAGGTATCACTTATAGAGGGAATGTCAAAACCGTTACACTTGAATTGAATTACAAAACAGAACAGAGTCACACATGCAGAAAACACACTATGGCTGCTTAACGGGAAAGGTGAGGTGGGGAGATACATAAAACAAGGGTTTCAAATTAGCTCAGATACCGTTCCATAAACCCAATATGTAATAGACAAGACCTACTCCTTGCTCAGAGAACTGGACTCAACACGCCCTATTCACCACACAAGAATATATCTGATTAGTAATAATCTTAAAACCTATGTATTGATATCTCTCTCTTAGTGTGTCAAGTGGGTGTAAAGCGGCATAAACACAGCAGTGAAAAGCAGCTAAACCCCATTATAAAAACAAATTACTTTTACAAACCCATGAAACAAAGACAGTGAAAGAGAGAGAAATTCTTACACAATGCGTTCAGGGGCTGTGATGCAACCTGGATTGACCATATCTAGACCCACAGCTGGATGAGACATAAGGGTGGACACTCTTGGGGCTGAGAGGTTTGGTGAGGTTGGGTGAGCAAATGCAGGCCCTTTAAAGTAATACTGCGTGGTACCCATCGCATGGGTCCCAAATATCCAGGTTGAAGGGCATATTCCTACATCGAAATCATGCATGAGAAAACAAAAAGATGGTACACCATGTGATGGGGAAAGGTTTCTAAAACGCACCTCATTTCTCTTCTCCTTGTGCCCGGGGTCGCCATTCCAGCCGCTTTCCTAGCAATCTCCCTACTTGGAGCATCAGCACCTTTAACCTCCTGTTCCGTACAGGTTGCAATTTGTCCTGAGGATGAACGGGAAGACGGGGAACCAGTGAGAGACTAGCTCTTGTTGTTGAGACAGGCACAGGTCACTCTATTTTCCCATCAGGAAGAAGAATTAACCACAGGCTCCTCCTCCCCCCCGGAACCAGAACAGGGCCTGAAGCCATCCAGTGCTTTTGCGGCCAGCTCCCAAAAAAGCGAGTTGTAAAATGGAGCTTCAGGGCACTGCAATTCACAAACCTGCAGAGTTATAAATGATAACTCTCGTCCGCAAATATATTGAGGGAAGGCAAAGAAGAGGATTTGAAATCAAGGCAGAATTGCAGGAAACAGATTTCAGGAGGTAGATTCGAATCGCCTTTAAAGCACATGAAAAGCGGCAAAACGTTGACAATGATGCCCTTGGCCAAAAAGGGCGTATGCGTTTTTTCCTGAATATATTCAGGAAAAAACGCATACGCCCTTTTTGGCCAACCAAGCAACCTGGAAAGGCAAATCAGCGCTACAAAGAAGACTCGCTACCCATCGGTCAAAAGGGCCATGCTGAAAAAAGTCTCAAAACCAGAAATGCAGGACAGGCCATGGAGAAATGGGAGCCTTGCTACACTGATGGGCGGGATGTAAATTGCCAACAGCCACTCTGGAGAAGTGTACGGTGTGTCCTGAAACATCTAAAAAACACAGCTTAGAGAGCATAGGGCACTTCCACTCATGGGGGTATAAATTGGGAAAATGAAAAATCAGCAAGACACAAGCACCCCAAAGTTTAGGGCTGCTCTGTTGACAAGGACCTCCACTTCATTCCACCTTCAATATCCCAGGAAAGAGAAAAATGGATAAAGAAGTTGTGGTCCTTATGTACAATGGAATATCACTCAGCCATGAAATCAATGTCATAAGGCTAGTAGCAGCATGATGAGTGGATTTAGGTACGACGATTCTAAGTGAAATAAGTCACACAGAAAAGGACACTTCTCATAAGGTATCACTTATAGAGGGAATGTCAAAACCGTTACACTTGAACTGAATTACAAAACAGAACAGAGTCACACATGCAGAAAACACACTATGGCTGCTTAACGGGAAAGGTGAGGTGGGGAGATACATAAAACAAGGGTTTCAAATTAGCTCAGATACCGTTCCATAAACCCAATATGTAATAGACAAGACCTACTCCTTGCTCAGAGAACTGGACTCAACACGCCCTATTCACCACACAAGAATATATCTGATTAGTAATAATCTTAAAACCTATGTATTGATATCTCTCTCTTAGTGTGTCAAGTGGGTGTAAAGCGGCATAAACACAGCAGTGAAAAGCAGCTAAACCCCATTATAAAAATAAATTACTTTTACAAACCCATGAAACAAAGACAGTGAAAGAGAGAGAAATTCTTACACAATGCGTTCAGGGGCTGTGATGCAACCTGGATTGACCATATCTAGACCCACAGCTGGATGAGACATAAGGGTGGACACTCTTGGGGCTGAGAGGTTTGGTGAGGTTGGGTGAGCAAATGCAGGCCCTTTAAAGTAATACTGCGTGGTACCCATCGCATGGGTCCCAAATATCCAGGTTGAAGGGCATATTCCTACATCGAAATCATGCATGAGAAAACAAAAAGATGGTACACCATGTGATGGGGAAAGGTTTCTAAAACGCACCTCATTTCTCTTCTCCTTGTGCCCGGGGTCGCCATTCCAGCCGCTTTCCTAGCAATCTCCCTACTTGGAGCATCAGCACCTTTAACCTCCTGTTCCGTACAGGTTGCAATTTGTCCTGAGGATGAACGGGAAGACGGGGAACCAGTGAGAGACTAGCTCTTGTTGTTGAGACAGGCACAGGTCACTCTATTTTCCCATCAGGAAGAAGAATTAACCACAGGCTCCTCCTCCCCCCCGGAACCAGAACAGGGCCTGAAGCCATCCAGTGCTTTTGCGGCCAGCTCCCAAAAAAGCGAGTTGTAAAATGGAGCTTCAGGGCACTGCAATTCACAAACCTGCAGAGTTATAAATGATAACTCTCGTCCGCAAATATATTGAGGGAAGGCAAAGAAGAGGATTTGAAATCAAGGCAGAATTGCAGGAAACAGATTTCAGGAGGTAGATTCGAATCGCCTTTAAAGCACATGAAAAGCGGCAAAACGTTGACAATGATGCCCTTGGCCAAAAAGGGCGTATGCGTTTTTTCCTGAATATATTCAGGAAAAAACGCATACGCCCTTTTTGGCCAACCAAGCAACCTGGAAAGGCAAATCAGCGCTACAAAGAAGACTCGCTACCCATCGGTCAAAAGGGCCATGCTGAAAAGTCTCAAAACCAGAAATGCAGGACAGGCCATGGAGAAATGGGAGCCTTGCTACACTGATGGGCGGGATGTAAATTGCCAACAGCCACTCTGGAGAAGTGTACGGTGTGTCCTGAAACATCTAAAAAACACAGCTTAGAGAGCATAGGGCACTTCCACTCATGGGGGTATAAATTGGGAAAATGAAAAATCAGCAAGACACAAGCACCCCAAAGTTTAGGGCTGCTCTGTTGACAAGGACCTCCACTTCATTCCACCTTCAATATCCCAGGAAAGAGAAAAATGGATAAAGAAGTTGTGGTCCTTATGTACAATGGAATATCACTCAGCCATGAAATCAATGTCATAAGGCTAGTAGCAGCATGATGAGTGGATTTAGGTACGACGATTCTAAGTGAAATAAGTCACACAGAAAAGGACACTTCTCATAAGGTATCACTTATACAGGGAATGTAAAAACCGTTACACTTGAACTGAATTACAAAACAGAACAGAGTCACACATGCAGAAAACACACTATGGCTGCTTAACGGGAAAGGTGAGGTGGGGTGATACATAAAACAAGGGTTTCAAATTAGCTCAGATACCGTTCCATAAACCCAATATGTAATAGACAAGACCTACTCCTTGGTCAGAGAACTGGTCTCAACACGCCCTATTCACCGCAAAAGAATATATCTGACTAGTAATAATCCTAAAACCTATGTATTGATATCTCTCTGTTAGTGTGTCAAGTGGGTGTAAAGCGGCAAAAACACAGCAGTGAAAAGCAGCTAAACCCCATTATAAAAATAAATTACTTCGAAAAACCCATGAAACAAAGACAGTGAAAGAGAGAGAAATTCTTACACAATGCGTTCAGGGGCTGTGATGCAACCTGTATTGACCATATCTAGACCCACAGCTGGATGAGACATAAGGGTGGACACTCTTGGGGCTGAGAGGTTTGGTGAGGTTGGGTGAGCAAATGCAGGCCCTTTAAAGTAATACTGCGTGGTACCCATCGCATGGGTCCCAAATCTCCAGGTTCAAGGGCATATTCCTACATGGAAATCATGCATGAGAAAACAAAAAGATGGTACACCATGTGATGGGGAAAGGTTTCTAACCAAGCAACCTGGAAAGGCAAATCAGCGCTACAAAGAAGACTCGCTACCCATCGGTCAAAAGGGCCATGCTGAAAAAAGTCTCAAAACCAGAAATGCAGGACAGGCCATGGAGAAATGGGAGCCTTGCTACACTGATGGGCGGGATGTAAATTGCCAACAGCCACTCTGGAGAAGTGTACGGTGTGTCCTGAAACATCTAAAAAACACAGCTTAGAGAGCATAGGGCACTTCCACTCATGGGGGTATAAATTGGGAAAATGAAAAATCAGCAAGACACAAGCACCCCAAAGTTTAGGGCTGCTCTGTTGACAAGGACCTCCACTTCATTCCACCTTCAATATCCCAGGAAAGAGAAAAATGGATAAAGAAGTTGTGGTCCTTATGTACAATGGAATATCACTCAGCCATGAAATCAATGTCATAAGGCTAGTAGCAGCATGATGAGTGGATTTAGGTACGACGATTCTAAGTGAAATAAGTCACACAGAAAAGGACACTTCTCATAAGGTATCACTTATAGAGGGAATGTCAAAACCGTTACACTTGAACTGAATTACAAAACAGAACAGAGTCACACATGCAGAAAACACGCTATGGCTGCTTAACGGGAAAGGTGAGGTGGGGAGATACATAAAACAAGGGTTTCAAATTAGCTCAGATACCGTTCCATAAACCCAATATGTAATAGACAAGACCTACTCCTTGCTCAGAGAACTGGACTCAACACGCCCTATTCACCACACAAGAATATATCTGATTAGTAATAATCTTAAAACCTATGTATTGATATCTCTCTCTTAGTGTGTCAAGTGGGTGTAAAGCGGCATAAACACAGCAGTGAAAAGCAGCTAAACCCCATTATAAAAATAAATTACTTTTACAAACCTATGAAACAAAGACAGTGAAAGAGAGAGAAATTCTTACACAATACGTTCAGGGGCTGTGATGCAACCTGGATTGACCATATCTAGACCCACAGCTGGATGAGACATAAGGTTGGACACTCTTGGGGCTGAGAGGTTTGGTGAGGTTGGGTGAGCAAATGCAGGCCCTTTAAA
The DNA here is from genome assembly GCF_028023285.1 of Balaenoptera ricei. Taxonomy (NCBI): domain Eukaryota; kingdom Metazoa; phylum Chordata; class Mammalia; order Artiodactyla; family Balaenopteridae; genus Balaenoptera; species Balaenoptera ricei. The sequence continues at coordinate 361,580 of NW_026777422.1, read as the reverse complement.
GTAATACTGCGTGGTACCCATCGCATGGGTCCCAAATATCCAGGTTGAAGGGCATATTCCTACATCGAAATCATGCATGAGAAAACAAAAAGATGGTACACCATGTGATGGGGAAAGGTTTCTAAAACGCACCTCATTTCTCTTCTCCTTGTGCCCGGGGTCGCCATTCCAGCCGCTTTCCTAGCAATCTCCCTACTTGGAGCATCAGCACCTTTAACCTCCTGTTCCGTACAGGTTGCAATTTGTCCTGAGGATGAACGGGAAGACGGGGAACCAGTGAGAGACTAGCTCTTGTTGTTGGGACAGGCACAGGTCACTCTATTTTCCCATCAGGAAGAAGAATTAACCACAGGCTCCTCCTCCCCCCCGGAACCAGAACAGGGCCTGAAGCCATCCAGTGCTTTTGCGGCCAGCTCCCAAAAAAGCGAGTTGTAAAATGGAGCTTCAGGGCACTGCAATTCACAAACCTGCAGAGTTATAAATGATAACTCTCGTCCGCAAATATATTGAGGGAAGGCAAAGAAGAGGATTTGAAATCAAGGCAGAATTGCAGGAAACAGATTTCAGGAGGTAGATTCGAATCGCCTTTAAAGCACATGAAAAGCGGCAAAACGTTGACAATGATGCCCTTGGCCAAAAAGGGCGTATGCGTTTTTTCCTGAATATATTCAGGAAAAAACGCATACGCCCTTTTTGGCCAACCAAGCAACCTGGAAAGGCAAATCAGCGCTACAAAGAAGACTCGCTACCCATCGGTCAAAAGGGCCATGCTGAAAAAAGTCTCAAAACCAGAAATGCAGGACAGGCCATGGAGAAATGGGAGCCTTGCTACACTGATGGGCGGGATGTAAATTGCCAACAGCCACTCTGGAGAAGTGTACGGTGTGTCCTGAAACATCTAAAAAACACAGCTTAGAGAGCATAGGGCACTTCCACTCATGGGGGTATAAATTGGGAAAATGAAAAATCAGCAAGACACAAGCACCCCAAAGTTTAGGGCTGCTCTGTTGACAAGGACCTCCACTTCATTCCACCTTCAATATCCCAGGAAAGAGAAAAATGGATAAAGAAGTTGTGGTCCTTATGTACAATGGAATATCACTCAGCCATGAAATCAATGTCATAAGGCTAGTAGCAGCATGATGAGTGGATTTAGGTACGATGATTCTAAGTGAAATAAGTCACACAGAAAAGGACACTTCTCATAAGGTATCACTTATAGAGGGAATGTCAAAACCGTTACACTTGAACTGAATTACAAAACAGAACAGAGTCACACATGCAGAAAACACACTATGGCTGCTTAACGGGAAAGGTGAGGTGGGGAGATACATAAAACAAGGGTTTCAAATTAGCTCAGATACCGTTCCATAAACCCAATATGTAATAGACAAGACCTACTCCTTGCTCAGAGAACTGGACTCAACACGCCCTATTCACCACACAAGAATATATCTGATTAGTAATAATCTTAAAACCTATGTATTGATATCTCTCTCTTAGTGTGTCAAGTGGGTGTAAAGCGGCATAAACACAGCAGTGAAAAGCAGCTAAACCCCATTATAAAAATAAATTACTTTTACAAACCCATGAAACAAAGACAGTGAAAGAGAGAGAAATTCTTACACAATGCGTTCAGGGGCTGTGATGCAACCTGGATTGACCATATCTAGACCCACAGCTGGATGAGACATAAGGGTGGACACTCTTGGGGCTGAGAGGTTTGGTGAGGTTGGGTGAGCAAATGCAGGCCCTTTAAAGTAATACTGCGTGGTACCCATCGCATGGGTCCCAAATATCCAGGTTGAAGGGCATATTCCTACATCGAAATCATGCATGAGAAAACAAAAAGATGGTACACCATGTGATGGGGAAAGGTTTCTAAAACGCACCTCATTTCTCTTCTCCTTGTGCCCGGGGTCGCCATTCCAGCCGCTTTCCTAGCAATCTCCCTACTTGGAGCATCAGCACCTTTAACCTCCTGTTCCGTACAGGTTGCAATTTGTCCTGAGGATGAACGGGAAGACGGGGAACCAGTGAGAGACTAGCTCTTGTTGTTGGGACAGGCACAGGTCACTCTATTTTCCCATCAGGAAGAAGAATTAACCACAGGCTCCTCCTCCCCCCCGGAACCAGAACAGGGCCTGAAGCCATCCAGTGCTTTTGCGGCCAGCTCCCAAAAAAGCGAGTTGTAAAATGGAGCTTCAGGGCACTGCAATTCACAAACCTGCAGAGTTATAAATGATAACTCTCGTCCGCAAATATATTGAGGGAAGGCAAAGAAGAGGATTTGAAATCAAGGCAGAATTGCAGGAAACAGATTTCAGGAGGTAGATTCGAATCGCCTTTAAAGCACATGAAAAGCGGCAAAACGTTGACAATGATGCCCTTGGCCAAAAAGGGCGTATGCGTTTTTTCCTGAATATATTCAGGAAAAAACGCATACGCCCTTTTTGGCCAACCAAGCAACCTGGAAAGGCAAATCAGCGCTACAAAGAAGACTCGCTACCCATCGGTCAAAAGGGCCATGCTGAAAAAAGTCTCAAAACCAGAAATGCAGGACAGGCCATGGAGAAATGGGAGCCTTGCTACACTGATGGGCGGGATGTAAATTGCCAACAGCCACTCTGGAGAAGTGTACGGTGTGTCCTGAAACATCTAAAAAACACAGCTTAGAGAGCATAGGGCACTTCCACTCATGGGGGTATAAATTGGGAAAATGAAAAATCAGCAAGACACAAGCACCCCAAAGTTTAGGGCTGCTCTGTTGACAAGGACCTCCACTTCATTCCACCTTCAATATCCCAGGAAAGAGAAAAATGGATAAAGAAGTTGTGGTCCTTATGTACAATGGAATATCACTCAGCCATGAAATCAATGTCATAAGGCTAGTAGCAGCATGATGAGTGGATTTAGGTACGACGATTCTAAGTGAAATAAGTCACACAGAAAAGGACACTTCTCATAAGGTATCACTTATAGAGGGAATGTCAAAACCGTTACACTTGAACTGAATTACAAAACAGAACAGAGTCACACATGCAGAAAACACACTATGGCTGCTTAACGGGAAAGGTGAGGTGGGGAGATACATAAAACAAGGGTTTCAAATTAGCTCAGATACCGTTCCATAAACCCAATATGTAATAGACAAGACCTACTCCTTGCTCAGAGAACTGGACTCAACACGCCCTATTCACCACACAAGAATATATCTGATTAGTAATAATCTTAAAACCTATGTATTGATATCTCTCTCTTAGTGTGTCAAGTGGGTGTAAAGCGGCATAAACACAGCAGTGAAAAGCAGCTAAACCCCATTATAAAAATAAATTACTTTTACAAACCCATGAAACAAAGACAGTGAAAGAGAGAGAAATTCTTACACAATGCGTTCAGGGGCTGTGATGCAACCTGGATTGACCATATCTAGACCCACAGCTGGATGAGACATAAGGGTGGACACTCTTGGGGCTGAGAGGTTTGGTGAGGTTGGGTGAGCAAATGCAGGCCCTTTAAAGTAATACTGCGTGGTACCCATCGCATGGGTCCCAAATATCCAGGTTGAAGGGCATATTCCTACATCGAAATCATGCATGAGAAAACAAAAAGATGGTACACCATGTGATGGGGAAAGGTTTCTAAAACGCACCTCATTTCTCTTCTCCTTGTGCCCGGGGTCGCCATTCCAGCCGCTTTCCTAGCAAGCTCCCTACTTGGAGCATCAGCACCTTTAACCTCCTGTTCCGTACAGGTTGCAATTTGTCCTGAGGATGAACGGGAAGACGGGGAACCAGTGAGAGACTAGCTCTTGTTGTTGGGACAGGCACAGGTCACTCTATTTTCCCATCAGGAAGAAGAATTAACCACAGGCTCCTCCTCCCCCCCGGAACCAGAACAGGGCCTGAAGCCATCCAGTGCTTTTGCGGCCAGCTCCCAAAAAAGCGAGTTGTAAAATGGAGCTTCAGGGCACTGCAATTCACAAACCTGCAGAGTTATAAATGATAACTCTCGTCCGCAAATATATTGAGGGAAGGCAAAGAAGAGGATTTGAAATCAAGGCAGAATTGCAGGAAACAGATTTCAGGAGGTAGATTCGAATCGCCTTTAAAGCACATGAAAAGCGGCAAAACGTTGACAATGATGCCCTTGGCCAAAAAGGGTGTATGCGTTTTTTCCTGAATATATTCAGGAAAAAACGCATACGCCCTTTTTGGCCAACCAAGCAACCTGGAAAGGCAAATCAGCGCTACAAAGAAGACTCGCTACCCATCGGTCAAAAGGGCCATGCTGAAAAAAGTCTCAAAACCAGAAATGCAGGACAGGCCATGGAGAAATGGGAGCCTTGCTACACTGATGGGCGGGATGTAAATTGCCAACAGCCACTCTGGAGAAGTGTACGGTGTGTCCTGAAACATCTAAAAAACACAGCTTAGAGAGCATAGGGCACTTCCACTCATGGGGGTATAAATTGGGAAAATGAAAAATCAGCAAGACACAAGCACCCCAAAGTTTAGGGCTGCTCTGTTGACAAGGACCTCCACTTCATTCCACCTTCAATATCCCAGGAAAGAGAAAAATGGATAAAGAAGTTGTGGTCCTTATGTACAATGGAATATCACTCAGCCATGAAATCAATGTCATAAGGCTAGTAGCAGCATGATGAGTGGATTTAGGTACGACGATTCTAAGTGAAATAAGTCACACAGAAAAGGACACTTCTCATAAGGTATCACTTATAGAGGGAATGTCAAAACCGTTACACTTGAACTGAATTACAAAACAGAACAGAGTCACACATGCAGAAAACACACTATGGCTGCTTAACGGGAAAGGTGAGGTGGGGAGATACATAAAACAAGGGTTTCAAATTAGCTCAGATACCGTTCCATAAACCCAATATGTAATAGACAAGACCTACTCCTTGCTCAGAGAACTGGACTCAACACGCCCTATTCACCACACAAGAATATATCTGATTAGTAATAATCTTAAAACCTATGTATTGATATCTCTCTCTTAGTGTGTCAAGTGGGTGTAAAGCGGCATAAACACAGCAGTGAAAAGCAGCTAAACCCCATTATAAAAACAAATTACTTTTACAAACCCATGAAACAAAGACAGTGAAAGAGAGAGAAATTCTTACACAATGCGTTCAGGGGCTGTGATGCAACCTGGATTGACCATATCTAGACCCACAGCTGGATGAGACATAAGGGTGGACACTCTTGGGGCTGAGAGGTTTGGTGAGGTTGGGTGAGCAAATGCAGGCCCTTTAAAGTAATACTGCGTGGTATCCATCGCATGGGTCCCAAATATCCAGGTTGAAGGGCATATTCCTACATCGAAATCATGCATGAGAAAACAAAAAGATGGTACACCATGTGATGGGGAAAGGTTTCTAAAACGCACCTCATTTCTCTTCTCCTTGTGCCCGGGGTCGCCATTCCAGCCGCTTTCCTAGCAATCTCCCTACTTGGAGCATCAGCACCTTTAACCTCCTGTTCCGTACAGGTTGCAATTTGTCCTGAGGATGAACGGGAAGACGGGGAACCAGTGAGAGACTAGCTCTTGTTGTTGGGACAGGCACAGGTCACTCTATTTTCCCATCAGGAAGAAGAATTAACCACAGGCTCCTCCTCCACCCCGGAACCAGAACAGGGCCTGAAGCCATCCAGTGCTTTTGCAGCCAGCTCCCAAAAAAGCGAGTTGTAAAATGGAGGTTCAGGGCACTGCAATTCACAAACCTGCAGAGTTATAAATGATAACTCTCGTCCGCAAATATATTGAGGGAAGGCAAAGAAGAGGATTTGAAATCAAGGCAGAATTGCAGGAAACAGATTTCAGGAGGTAGATTCGAATCGCCTTTAAAGCACATGAAAAGCGGCAAAACGTTGACAATGATGCCCTTGGCCAAAAAGGGCGTATGCGTTTTTTCCTGAATATATTCAGGAAAAAACGCATACGCCCTTTTTGGCCAACCAAGCAACCTGGAAAGGCAAATCAGCGCTACAAAGAAGACTCGCTACCCATCGGTCAAAAGGGCCATGCTGAAAAAAGTCTCAAAACCAGAAATGCAGGACAGGCCATGGAGAAATGGGAGCCTTGCTACACTGATGGGCGGGATGTAAATTGCCAACAGCCACTCTGGAGAAGTGTACGGTGTGTCCTGAAACATCTAAAAAACACAGCTTAGAGAGCATAGGGCACTTCCACTCATGGGGGTATAAATTGGGAAAATGAAAAATCAGCAAGACACAAGCACCCCAAAGTTTAGGGCTGCTCTGTTGACAAGGACCTCCACTTCATTCCACCTTCAATATCCCAGGAAAGAGAAAAATGGATAAAGAAGTTGTGGTCCTTATGTACAATGGAATATCACTCAGCCATGAAATCAATGTCATAAGGCTAGTAGCAGCATGATGAGTGGATTTAGGTACGACGATTCTAAGTGAAATAAGTCACACAGAAAAGGACACTTCTCATAAGGTATCACTTATACAGGGAATGTCAAAACCGTTACACTTGAACTGAATTACAAAACAGAACAGAGTCACACATGCAGAAAACACACTATGGCTGCTTAACGGGAAAGGTGAGGTGGGGAGATACATAAAACAAGGGTTTCAAATTAGCTCAGATACCGTTCCATAAACCCAATATGTAATAGACAAGACCTACTCCTTGCTCAGAGAACTGGACTCAACACGCCCTATTCACCACACAAGAATATATCTGATTAGTAATAATCTTAAAACCTATGTATTGATATCTCTCTCTTAGTGTGTCAAGTGGGTGTAAAGCGGCATAAACACAGCAGTGAAAAGCAGCTAAACCCCATTATAAAAATAAATTACTTTTACAAACCCATGAAACAAAGACAGTGAAAGAGAGAGAAATTCTTACACAATGCGTTCAGGGGCTGTGATGCAACCTGGATTGACCATATCTAGACCCACAGCTGGATGAGACATAAGGGTGGACACTCTTGGGGCTGAGAGGTTTGGTGAGGTTGGGTGAGCAAATGCAGGCCCTTTAAAGTAATACTGCGTGGTACCCATCGCATGGGTCCCAAATCTCCAGGTTCAAGGGCATATTCCTACATCGAAATCATGCATGAGAAAACAAAAAGATGGTACACCATGTGATGGGGAAAGGTTTCTAAAACGCACCTCATTTCTCTTCTCCTTGTGCCCGGGGTCGCCATTCCAGCCGCTTTCCTAGCAATCTCCCTACTTGGAGCATCAGCACCTTTAACCTCCTGTTCCGTACAGGTTGCAATTTGTCCTGAGGATGAACGGGAAGACGGGGAACCAGTGAGAGACTAGCTCTTGTTGTTGGGACAGGCACAGGTCACTCTATTTTCCCATCAGGAAGAAGAATTAACCACAGGCTCCTCCTCCCCCCCGGAACCAGAACAGGGCCTGAAGCCATCCAGTGCTTTTGCGGCCAGCTCCCAAAAAAGCGAGTTGTAAAATGGAGCTTCAGGGCACTGCAATTCACAAACCTGCAGAGTTATAAATGATAACTCTCGTCCGCAAATATATTGAGGGAAGGCAAAGAAGAGGATTTGAAATCAAGGCAGAATTGCAGGAAACAGATTTCAGGAGGTAGATTCGAATCGCCTTTAAAGCACATGAAAAGCGGCAAAACGTTGACAATGATGCCCTTGGCCAAAAAGGGCGTATGCGTTTTTTCCTGAATATATTCAGGAAAAAACGCATACGCCCTTTTTGGCCAACCAAGCAACCTGGAAAGGCAAATCAGCGCTACAAAGAAGACTCGCTACCCATCGGTCAAAAGGGCCATGCTGAAAAAAGTCTCAAAACCAGAAATGCAGGACAGGCCATGGAGAAATGGGAGCCTTGCTACACTGATGGGCGGGATGTAAATTGCCAACAGCCACTCTGGAGAAGTGTACGGTGTGTCCTGAAACATCTAAAAAACACAGCTTAGAGAGCATAGGGCACTTCCACTCATGGGGGTATAAATTGGGAAAATGAAAAATCAGCAAGACACAAGCACCCCAAAGTTTAGGGCTGCTCTGTTGACAAGGACCTCCACTTCATTCCACCTTCAATATCCCAGGAAAGAGAAAAATGGATAAAGAAGTTGTGGTCCTTATGTACAATGGAATATCACTCAGCCATGAAATCAATGTCATAAGGCTAGTAGCAGCATGATGAGTGGATTTAGGTACGACGATTCTAAGTGAAATAAGTCACACAGAAAAGGACACTTCTCATAAGGTATCACTTATAGAGGGAATGTCAAAACCGTTACACTTGAACTGAATTACAAAACAGAACAGAGTCACACATGCAGAAAACACACTATGGCTGCTTAACGGGAAAGGTGAGGTGGGGAGATACATAAAACAAGGGTTTCAAATTAGCTCAGATACCGTTCCATAAACCCAATATGTAATAGACAAGACCTACTCCTTGCTCAGAGAACTGGACTCAACACGCCCTATTCACCACACAAGAATATATCTGATTAGTAATAATCTTAAAACCTATGTATTGATATCTCTCTCTTAGTGTGTCAAGTGGGTGTAAAGCGGCATAAACACAGCAGTGAAAAGCAGCTAAACCCCATTATAAAAATAAATTACTTTTACAAACCCATGAAACAAAGACAGTGAAAGAGAGAGAAATTCTTACACAATGCGTTCAGGGGCTGTGATGCAACCTGGATTGACCATATCTAGACCCACAGCTGGATGAGACATAAGGGTGGACACTCTTGGGGCTGAGAGGTTTGGTGAGGTTGGGTGAGCAAATGCAGGCCCTTTAAAGTAATACTGCGTGGTACCCATCGCATGGGTCCCAAATCTCCAGGTTGAAGGGCATATTCCTACATCGAAATCATGCATGAGAAAACAAAAAGATGGTACACCATGTGATGGGGAAAGGTTTCTAAAACGCACCTCATTTCTCTTCTCCTTGTGCCCGGGGTCGCCATTCCAGCCGCTTTCCTAGCAATCTCCCTACTTGGAGCATCAGCACCTTTAACCTCCTGTTCCGTACAGGTTGCAATTTGTCCTGAGGATGAACGGGAAGACGGGGAACCAGTGAGAGACTAGCTCTTGTTGTTGGGACAGGCACAGGTCACTCTATTTTCCCATCAGGAAGAAGAATTAACCACAGGCTCCTCCTCCCCCCCGGAACCAGAACAGGGCCTGAAGCCATCCAGTGCTTTTGCGGCCAGCTCCCAAAAAAGCGAGTTGTAAAATGGAGGTTCAGGGCACTGCAATTCACAAACCTGCAGAGTTATAAATGATAACTCTCGTCCGCAAATATATTGAGGGAAGGCAAAGAAGAGGATTTGAAATCAAGGCAGAATTGCAGGAAACAGATTTCAGGAGGTAGATTCGAATCGCCTTTAAAGCACATGAAAAGCGGCAAAACGTTGACAATGATGCCCTTGGCCAAAAAGGGCGTATGCGTTTTTTCCTGAATATATTCAGGAAAAAACGCATACGCCCTTTTTGGCCAACCAAGCAACCTGGAAAGGCAAATCAGCGCTACAAAGAAGACTCGCTACCCATCGGTCAAAAGGGCCATGCTGAAAAAAGTCTCAAAACCAGAAATGCAGGACAGGCCATGGAGAAATGGGAGCCTTGCTACACTGATGGGCGGGATGTAAATTGCCAACAGCCACTCTGGAGAAGTGTACGGTGTGTCCTGAAACATCTAAAAAACACAGCTTAGAGAGCATAGGGCACTTCCACTCATGGGGGTATAAATTGGGAAAATGAAAAATCAGCAAGACACAAGCACCCCAAAGTTTAGGGCTGCTCTGTTGACAAGGACCTCCACTTCATTCCACCTTCAATATCCCAGGAAAGAGAAAAATGGATAAAGAAGTTGTGGTCCTTATGTACAATGGAATATCACTCAGCCATGAAATCAATGTCATAAGGCTAGTAGCAGCATGATGAGTGGATTTAGGTACGACGATTCTAAGTGAAATAAGTCACACAGAAAAGGACACTTCTCATAAGGTATCACTTATAGAGGGAATGTCAAAACCGTTACACTTGAACTGAATTACAAAACAGAACAGAGTCACACATGCAGAAAACACACTATGGCTGCTTAACGGGAAAGGTGAGGTGGGGAGATACATAAAACAAGGGTTTCAAATTAGCTCAGATACCGTTCCATAAACCCAATATGTAATAGACAAGACCTACTCCTTGCTCAGAGAACTGGACTCAACACGCCCTATTCACCACACAAGAATATATCTGATTAGTAATAATCTTAAAACCTATGTATTGATATCTCTCTCTTAGTGTGTCAAGTGGGTGTAAAGCGGCATAAACACAGCAGTGAAAAGCAGCTAAACCCCATTATAAAAATAAATTACTTTTACAAACCCATGAAACAAAGACAGTGAAAGAGAGAGAAATTCTTACACAATGCGTTCAGGGGCTGTGATGCAACCTGGATTGACCATATCTAGACCCACAGCTGGATGAGACATAAGGGTGGACACTCTTGGGGCTGAGAGGTTTGGTGAGGTTGGGTGAGCAAATGCAGGCCCTTTAAAGTAATACTGCGTGGTACCCATCGCATGGGTCCCAAATCTCCAGGTTCAAGGGCATATTCCTACATCGAAATCATGCATGAGAAAACAAAAAGATGGTACACCATGTGATGGGGAAAGGTTTCTAAAACGCACCTCATTTCTCTTCTCCTTGTGCCCGGGGTCGCCATTCCAGCCGCTTTCCTAGCAATCTCCCTACTTGGAGCATCAGCACCTTTAACCTCCTGTTCCGTACAGGTTGCAATTTGTCCTGAGGATGAACGGGAAGACGGGGAACCAGTGAGAGACTAGCTCTTGTTGTTGGGACAGGCACAGGTCACTCTATTTTCCCATCAGGAAGAAGAATTAACCACAGGCTCCTCCTCCCCCCCGGAACCAGAACAGGGCCTGAAGCCATCCAGTGCTTTTGCGGCCAGCTCCCAAAAAAGCGAGTTGTAAAATGGAGCTTCAGGGCACTGCAATTCACAAACCTGCAGAGTTATAAATGATAACTCTCGTCCGCAAATATATTGAGGGAAGGCAAAGAAGAGGATTTGAAATCAAGGCAGAATTGCAGGAAACAGATTTCAGGAGGTAGATTCGAATCGCCTTTAAAGCACATGAAAAGCGGCAAAACGTTGACAATGATGCCCTTGGCCAAAAAGGGCGTATGCGTTTTTTCCTGAATATATTCAGGAAAAAACGCATACGCCCTTTTTGGCCAACCAAGCAACCTGGAAAGGCAAATCAGCGCTACAAAGAAGACTCGCTACCCATCGGTCAAAAGGGCCATGCTGAAAAAAGTCTCAAAACCAGAAATGCAGGACAGGCCATGGAGAAATGGGAGCCTTGCTACACTGATGGGCGGGATGTAAATTGCCAACAGCCACTCTGGAGAAGTGTACGGTGTGTCCTGAAACATCTAAAAAACACAGCTTAGAGAGCATAGGGCACTTCCACTCATGGGGGTATAAATTGGGAAAATGAAAAATCAGCAAGACACAAGCACCCCAAAGTTTAGGGCTGCTCTGTTGACAAGGACCTCCACTTCATTCCACCTTCAATATCCCAGGAAAGAGAAAAATGGATAAAGAAGTTGTGGTCCTTATGTACAATGGAATATCACTCAGCCATGAAATCAATGTCATAAGGCTAGTAGCAGCATGATGAGTGGATTTAGGTACGACGATTCTAAGTGAAATAAGTCACACAGAAAAGGACACTTCTCATAAGGTATCACTTATAGAGGGAATGTCAAAACCGTTACACTTGAACTGAATTACAAAACAGAACAGAGTCACACATGCAGAAAACACACTATGGCTGCTTAACGGGAAAGGTGAGGTGGGGAGATACATAAAACAAGGGTTTCAAATTAGCTCAGATACCGTTCCATAAACCCAATATGTAATAGACAAGACCTACTCCTTGCTCAGAGAACTGGACTCAACACGCCCTATTCACCACACAAGAATATATCTGATTAGTAATAATCTTAAAACCTATGTATTGATATCTCTCTCTTAGTGTGTCAAGTGGGTGTAAAGCGGCATAAACACAGCAGTGAAAAGCAGCTAAACCCCATTATAAAAATAAATTACTTTTACAAACCCATGAAACAAAGACAGTGAAAGAGAGAGAAATTCTTACACAATGCGTTCAGGGGCTGTGATGCAACCTGGATTGACCATATCTAGACCCACAGCTGGATGAGACATAAGGGTGGACACTCTTGGGGCTGAGAGGTTTGGTGAGGTTGGGTGAGCAAATGCAGGCCCTTTAAAGTAATACTGCGTGGTACCCATCGCATGGGTCCCAAATATCCAGGTTCAAGGGCATATTCCTACATCGAAATCATGCATGAGAAAACAAAAAGATGGTACACCATGTGATGGGGAAAGGTTTCTAAAACGCACCTCATTTCTCTTCTCCTTGTGCCCGGGGTCGCCATTCCAGCCGCTTTCCTAGCAATCTCCCTACTTGGAGCATCAGCACCTTTAACCTCCTGTTCCGTACAGGTTGCAATTTGTCCTGAGGATGAACGGGAAGACGGGGAACCAGTGAGAGACTAGCTCTTGTTGTTGGGACAGGCACAGGTCACTCTATTTTCCCATCAGGAAGAAGAATTAACCACAGGCTCCTCCTCCCCCCCGGAACCAGAACAGGGCCTGAAGCCATCCAGTGCTTTTGCGGCCAGCTCCCAAAAAAGCGAGTTGTAAAATGGAGCTTCAGGGCACTGCAATTCACAAACCTGCAGAGTTATAAATGATAACTCTCGTCCGCAAATATATTGAGGGAAGGCAAAGAAGAGGATTTGAAATCAAGGCAGAATTGCAGGAAACAGATTTCAGGAGGTAGATTCGAATCGCCTTTAAAGCACATGAAAAGCGGCAAAACGTTGACAATGATGCCCTTGGCCAAAAAGGGCGTATGCGTTTTTTCCTGAATATATTCAGGAAAAAACGCATACGCCCTTTTTGGCCAACCAAGCAACCTGGAAAGGCAAATCAGCGCTACAAAGAAGACTCGCTACCCATCGGTCAAAAGGGCCATGCTGAAAAAAGTCTCAAAACCAGAAATGCAGGACAGGCCATGGAGAAATGGGAGCCTTGCTACACTGATGGGCGGGATGTAAATTGCCAACAGCCACTCTGGAGAAGTGTACGGTGTGTCCTGAAACATCTAAAAAACACAGCTTAGAGAGCATAGGGCACTTCCACTCATGGGGGTATAAATTGGGAAAATGAAAAATCAGCAAGACACAAGCACCCCAAAGTTTAGGGCTGCTCTGTTGACAAGGACCTCCACTTCATTCCACCTTCAATATCCCAGGAAAGAGAAAAATGGATAAAGAAGTTGTGGTCCTTATGTACAATGGAATATCACTCAGCCATGAAATCAATGTCATAAGGCTAGTAGCAGCATGATGAGTGGATTTAGGTACGACGATTCTAAGTGAAATAAGTCACACAGAAAAGGACACTTCTCATAAGGTATCACTTATAGAGGGAATGTCAAAACCGTTACACTTGAACTGAATTACAAAACAGAACAGAGTCACACATGCAGAAAACACACTATGGCTGCTTAACGGGAAAGGTGAGGTGGGGAGATACATAAAACAAGGGTTTCAAATTAGCTCAGATACCGTTCCATAAACCCAATATGTAATAGACAAGACCTACTCCTTGCTCAGAGAACTGGACTCAACACGCCCTATTCACCACACAAGAATATATCTGATTAGTAATAATCTTAAAACCTATATATTGATATCTCTCTCTTAGTGTGTCAAGTGGGTGTAAAGCGGCATAAACACAGCAGTGAAAAGCAGCTAAACCCCATTATAAAAATAAATTACTTTTACAAACCCATGAAACAAAGACAGTGAAAGAGAGAGAAATTCTTACACAATGCGTTCAGGGGCTGTGATGCAACCTGGATTGACCATATCTAGACCCACAGCTGGATGAGACATAAGGGTGGACACTCTTGGGGCTGAGAGGTTTGGTGAGGTTGGGTGAGCAAATGCAGGCCCTTTAAAGTAATACTGCGTGGTACCCATCGCATGGGTCCCAAATCTCCAGGTTCAAGGGCATATTCCTACATGGAAATCATGCATGAGAAAACAAAAAGATGGTACACCATGTGATGGGGAAAGGTTTCTAACCAAGCAACCTGGAAAGGCAAATCAGCGCTACAAAGAAGACTCGCTACCCATCGGTCAAAAGGGCCATGCTGAAAAAAGTCTCAAAACCAGAAATGCAGGACAGGCCATGGAGAAATGGGAGCCTTGCTACACTGATGGGCGGGATGTAAATTGCCAACAGCCACTCTGGAGAAGTGTACGGTGTGTCCTGAAACATCTAAAAAACACAGCTTAGAGAGCATAGGGCACTTCCACTCATGGGGGTATAAATTGGGAAAATGAAAAATCAGCAAGACACAAGCACCCCAAAGTTTAGGGCTGCTCTGTTGACAAGGACCTCCACTTCATTCCACCTTCAATATCCCAGGAAAGAGAAAAATGGATAAAGAAGTTGTGGTCCTTATGTACAATGGAATATCACTCAGCCATGAAATCAATGTCATAAGGCTAGTAGCAGCATGATGAGTGGATTTAGGTACGACGATTCTAAGTGAAATAAGTCACACAGAAAAGGACACTTCTCATAAGGTATCACTTATAGAGGGAATGTAAAAACCGTTACACTTGAACTGAATTACAAAACAGAACAGAGTCACACATGCAGAAAACACACTATGGCTGCTTAACGGGAAAGGTGAGGTGGGGAGATACATAAAACAAGGGTTTCAAATTAGCTCAGATACCGTTCCATAAACCCAATATGTAATAGACAAGACCTACTCCTTGCTCAGAGAACTGGACTCAACACGCCCTATTCACCACACAAGAATATATCTGATTAGTAATAATCTTAAAACCTATGTATTGATATCTCTCTCTTAGTGTGTCAAGTGGGTGTAAAGCGGCATAAACACAGCAGTGAAAAGCAGCTAAACCCCATTATAAAAATAAATTACTTTTACAAACCCATGAAACAAAGACAGTGAAAGAGAGAGAAATTCTTACACAATGCGTTCAGGGGCTGTGATGCAACCTGGATTGACCATATCTAGACCCACAGCTGGATGAGACATAAGGGTGGACACTCTTGGGGCTGAGAGGTTTGGTGAGGTTGGGTAAGCAAATGCAGGCCCTTTAAAGTAATACTGCGTGGTACCCATCGCATGGGTCCCAAATATCCAGGTTGAAGAGCATATTCCTACATCGAAATCATGCATGAGAAAACAAAAAGATGGTACACCATGTGATGGGGAAAGGTTTCTAAAACGCACCTCATTTCTCTTCTCCTTGTGCCCGGGGTCGCCATTCCAGCCGCTTTCCTAGCAATCTCCCTACTTGGAGCATCAGCACCTTTAACCTCCTGTTCCGTACAGGTTGCAATTTGTCCTGAGGATGAACGGAAAGACGGGGAACCAGTGAGAGACTAGCTCTTGTTGTTGGGACAGGCACAGGTCACTCTATTTTCCCATCAGGAAGAAGAATTAACCACAGGCTCCTCCTCCCCCCCGGAACCAGAACAGGGCCTGAAGCCATCCAGTGCTTTTGCGGCCAGCTCCCAAAAAAGCGAGTTGTAAAATGGAGGTTCAGGGCACTGCAATTCACAAACCTGCAGAGTTATAAATGATAACTCTCGTCCGCAAATATATTGAGGGAAGGCAAAGAAGAGGATTTGAAATCAAGGCAGAATTGCAGGAAACAGATTTCAGGAGGTAGATTCGAATCGCCTTTAAAGCACATGAAAAGCGGCAAAACGTTGACAATGATGCCCTTGGCCAAAAAGGGCGTATGCGTTTTTTCCTGAATATATTCAGGAAAAAACGCATACGCCCTTTTTGGCCAACCAAGCAACCTGGAAAGGCAAATCAGCGCTACAAAGAAGACTCGCTACCCATCGGTCAAAAGGGCCATGCTGAAAAAAGTCTCAAAACCAGAAATGCAGGACAGGCCATGGAGAAATGGGAGCCTTGCTACACTGATGGGCGGGATGTAAATTGCCAACAGCCACTCTGGAGAAGTGTACGGTGTGTCCTGAAACATCTAAAAAACACAGCTTAGAGAGCATAGGGCACTTCCACTCATGGGGGTATAAATTGGGAAAATGAAAAATCAGCAAGACACAAGCACCCCAAAGTTTAGGGCTGCTCTGTTGACAAGGACCTCCACTTCATTCCACCTTCAATATCCCAGGAAAGAGAAAAATGGATAAAGAAGTTGTGGTCCTTATGTACAATGGAATATCACTCAGCCATGAAATCAATGTCATAAGGCTAGTAGCAGCATGATGAGTGGATTTAGGTACGACGATTCTAAGTGAAATAAGTCACACAGAAAAGGACACTTCTCATAAGGTATCACTTATACAGGGAATGTAAAAACCGTTACACTTGAACTGAATTACAAAACAGAACAGAGTCACACATGCAGAAAACACACTATGGCTGCTTAACGGGAAAGGTGAGGTGGGGTGATACATAAAACAAGGGTTTCAAATTAGCTCAGATACCGTTCCATAAACCCAATATGTAATAGACAAGACCTTCTCCTTGCTCAGAGAACTGGTCTCAACACGCCCTATTCACCGCACAAGAATATATCTGACTAGTAATAATCTTAAAACCTATGTATTGATATCTCTCTGTTAGTGTGTCAAGTGGGTGTAAAGCGGCAAAAACACAGCAGTGAAAAGCAGCTAAACCCCATTATAAAAATAAATTACTTCGAAAAACCCATGAAACAAAGACAGTGAAAGAGAGAGAAATTCTTACACAATGCGTTCAGGGGCTGTGATGCAACCTGGATTGACCATATCTAGACCCACAGCTGGATGAGACATAAGGGTGGACACTCTTGGGGCTGAGAGGTTTGGTGAGGTTGGGTGAGCAAATGCAGGCCCTTTAAAGTAATACTGCGTGGTACCCATCGCATGGGTCCCAAATATCCAGGTTGAAGGGCATATTCCTACATCGAAATCATGCATGAGAAAACAAAAAGATGGTACACCATGTGATGGGGAAAGGTTTCTAACCAAGCAACCTGGAAAGGCAAATCAGCGCTACAAAGAAGACTCGCTACCCATCGGTCAAAAGGGCCATGCTGAAAAAAGTCTCAAAACCAGAAATGCAGGACAGGCCATGGAGAAATGGGAGCCTTGCTACACTGATGGGCGGGATGTAAATTGCCAACAGCCACTCTGGAGAAGTGTACGGTGTGTCCTGAAACATCTAAAAAACACAGCTTAGAGAGCATAGGGCACTTCCACTCATGGGGGTGTAAATTGGGAAAATGAAAAATCAGCAAGACACAAGCACCCCAAAGTTTAGGGCTGCTCTGTTGACAAGGACCTCCACTTCATTCCACCTTCAATATCCCAGGAAAGAGAAAAATGGATAAAGAAGTTGTGGTCCTTATGTACAATGGAATATCACTCAGCCATGAAATCAATGTCATAAGGCTAGTAGCAGCATGATGAGTGGATTTAGGTACGACGATTCTAAGTGAAATAAGTCACACAGAAAAGGACACTTCTCATAAGGTATCACTTATAGAGGGAATGTCAAAACCGTTACACTTGAACTGAATTACAAAACAGAACAGAGTCACACATGCAGAAAACACACTATGGCTGCTTAACGGGAAAGGTGAGGTGGGGAGATACATAAAACAAGGGTTTCAAATTAGCTCAGATACCGTTCCATAAACCCAATATGTAATAGACAAGACCTACTCCTTGCTCAGAGAACTGGACTCAACACGCCCTATTCACCACACAAGAATATATCTGATTAGTAATAATCTTAAAACCTATGTATTGATATCTCTCTCTTAG
The DNA here is from genome assembly GCF_028023285.1 of Balaenoptera ricei. Lineage (NCBI taxonomy): Eukaryota > Metazoa > Chordata > Mammalia > Artiodactyla > Balaenopteridae > Balaenoptera > Balaenoptera ricei. The sequence continues at coordinate 343,629 of NW_026777422.1, read as the reverse complement.
TGTGTCAAGTGGGTGTAAAGCGGCATAAACACAGCAGTGAAAAGCAGCTAAACCCCATTATAAAAATAAATTACTTTTACAAACCCATGAAACAAAGACAGTGAAAGAGAGAGAAATTCTTACACAATGCGTTCAGGGGCTGTGATGCAACCTGGATTGACCATATCTAGACCCACAGCTGGATGAGACATAAGGGTGGACACTCTTGGGGCTGAGAGGTTTGGTGAGGTTGGGTGAGCAAATGCAGGCCCTTTAAAGTAATACTGCGTGGTACCCATCGCATGGGTCCCAAATATCCAGGTTGAAGGGCATATTCCTACATCGAAATCATGCATGAGAAAACAAAAAGATGGTACACCATGTGATGGGGAAAGGTTTCTAAAACGCACCTCATTTCTCTTCTCCTTGTGCCCGGGGTCGCCATTCCAGCCGCTTTCCTAGCAATCTCCCTACTTGGAGCATCAGCACCTTTAACCTCCTGTTCCGTACAGGTTGCAATTTGTCCTGAGGATGAACGGGAAGACGGGGAACCAGTGAGAGACTAGCTCTTGTTGTTGGGACAGGCACAGGTCACTCTATTTTCCCATCAGGAAGAAGAATTAACCACAGGCTCCTCCTCCCCCCCGGAACCAGAACAGGGCCTGAAGCCATCCAGTGCTTTTGCGGCCAGCTCCCAAAAAAGCGAGTTGTAAAATGGAGGTTCAGGGCACTGCAATTCACAAACCTGCAGAGTTATAAATGATAACTCTCGTCCGCAAATATATTGAGGGAAGGCAAAGAAGAGGATTTGAAATCAAGGCAGAATTGCAGGAAACAGATTTCAGGAGGTAGATTCGAATCGCCTTTAAAGCACATGAAAAGCGGCAAAACGTTGACAATGATGCCCTTGGCCAAAAAGGGCGTATGCGTTTTTTCCTGAATATATTCAGGAAAAAACGCATACGCCCTTTTTGGCCAACCAAGCAACCTGGAAAGGCAAATCAGCGCTACAAAGAAGACTCGCTACCCATCGGTCAAAAGGGCCATGCTGAAAAAAGTCTCAAAACCAGAAATGCAGGACAGGCCATGGAGAAATGGGAGCCTTGCTACACTGATGGGCGGGATGTAAATTGCCAACAGCCACTCTGGAGAAGTGTACGGTGTGTCCTGAAACATCTAAAAAACACAGCTTAGAGAGCATAGGGCACTTCCACTCATGGGGGTATAAATTGGGAAAATGAAAAATCAGCAAGACACAAGCACCCCAAAGTTTAGGGCTGCTCTGTTGACAAGGACCTCCACTTCATTCCACCTTCAATATCCCAGGAAAGAGAAAAATGGATAAAGAAGTTGTGGTCCTTATGTACAATGGAATATCACTCAGCCATGAAATCAATGTCATAAGGCTAGTAGCAGCATGATGAGTGGATTTAGGTACGACGATTCTAAGTGAAATAAGTCACACAGAAAAGGACACTTCTCATAAGGTATCACTTATAGAGGGAATGTCAAAACCGTTACACTTGAACTGAATTACAAAACAGAACAGAGTCACACATGCAGAAAACACACTATGGCTGCTTAACGGGAAAGGTGAGGTGGGGAGATACATAAAACAAGGGTTTCAAATTAGCTCAGATACCGTTCCATAAACCCAATATGTAATAGACAAGACCTACTCCTTGCTCAGAGAACTGGACTCAACACGCCCTATTCACCACACAAGAATATATCTGATTAGTAATAATCTTAAAACCTATATATTGATATCTCTCTCTTAGTGTGTCAAGTGGGTGTAAAGCGGCATAAACACAGCAGTGAAAAGCAGCTAAACCCCATTATAAAAATAAATTACTTTTACAAACCCATGAAACAAAGACAGTGAAAGAGAGAGAAATTCTTACACAATGCGTTCAGGGGCTGTGATGCAACCTGGATTGACCATATCTAGACCCACAGCTGGATGAGACATAAGGGTGGACACTCTTGGGGCTGAGAGGTTTGGTGAGGTTGGGTGAGCAAATGCAGGCCCTTTAAAGTAATACTGCGTGGTACCCATCGCATGGGTCCCAAATCTCCAGGTTCAAGGGCATATTCCTACATGGAAATCATGCATGAGAAAACAAAAAGATGGTACACCATGTGATGGGGAAAGGTTTCTAACCAAGCAACCTGGAAAGGCAAATCAGCGCTACAAAGAAGACTCGCTACCCATCGGTCAAAAGGGCCATGCTGAAAAAAGTCTCAAAACCAGAAATGCAGGACAGGCCATGGAGAAATGGGAGCCTTGCTACACTGATGGGCGGGATGTAAATTGCCAACAGCCACTCTGGAGAAGTGTACGGTGTGTCCTGAAACATCTAAAAAACACAGCTTAGAGAGCATAGGGCACTTCCACTCATGGGGGTATAAATTGGGAAAATGAAAAATCAGCAAGACACAAGCACCCCAAAGTTTAGGGCTGCTCTGTTGACAAGGACCTCCACTTCATTCCACCTTCAATATCCCAGGAAAGAGAAAAATGGATAAAGAAGTTGTGGTCCTTATGTACAATGGAATATCACTCAGCCATGAAATCAATGTCATAAGGCTAGTAGCAGCATGATGAGTGGATTTAGGTACGACGATTCTAAGTGAAATAAGTCACACAGAAAAGGACACTTCTCATAAGGTATCACTTATAGAGGGAATGTCAAAACCGTTACACTTGAACTGAATTACAAAACAGAACAGAGTCACACATGCAGAAAACACACTATGGCTGCTTAACGGGAAAGGTGAGGTGGGGAGATACATAAAACAAGGGTTTCAAATTAGCTCAGATACCGTTCCATAAACCCAATATGTAATAGACAAGACCTACTCCTTGCTCAGAGAACTGGACTCAACACGCCCTATTCACCACACAAGAATATATCTGATTAGTAATAATCTTAAAACCTATGTATTGATATCTCTCTCTTAGTGTGTCAAGTGGGTGTAAAGCGGCATAAACACAGCAGTGAAAAGCAGCTAAACCCCATTATAAAAATAAATTACTTTTACAAACCCATGAAACAAAGACAGTGAAAGAGAGAGAAATTCTTACACAATGCGTTCAGGGGCTGTGATGCAACCTGGATTGACCATATCTAGACCCACAGCTGGATGAGACATAAGGGTGGACACTCTTGGGGCTGAGAGGTTTGGTGAGGTTGGGTGAGCAAATGCAGGCCCTTTAAAGTAATACTGCGTGGTACCCATCGCATGGGTCCCAAATCTCCAGGTTGAAGGGCATATTCCTACATCGAAATCATGCATGAGAAAACAAAAAGATGGTACACCATGTGATGGGGAAAGGTTTCTAAAACGCACCTCATTTCTCTTCTCCTTGTGCCCGGGGTCGCCATTCCAGCCGCTTTCCTAGCAATCTCCCTACTTGGAGCATCAGCACCTTTAACCTCCTGTTCCGTACAGGTTGCAATTTGTCCTGAGGATGAACGGGAAGACGGGGAACCAGTGAGAGACTAGCTCTTGTTGTTGGGACAGGCACAGGTCACTCTATTTTCCCATCAGGAAGAAGAATTAACCACAGGCTCCTCCTCCCCCCCGGAACCAGAACAGGGCCTGAAGCCATCCAGTGCTTTTGCGGCCAGCTCCCAAAAAAGCGAGTTGTAAAATGGAGCTTCAGGGCACTGCAATTCACAAACCTGCAGAGTTATAAATGATAACTCTCGTCCGCAAATATATTGAGGGAAGGCAAAGAAGAGGATTTGAAATCAAGGCAGAATTGCAGGAAACAGATTTCAGGAGGTAGATTCGAATCGCCTTTAAAGCACATGAAAAGCGGCAAAACGTTGACAATGATGCCCTTGGCCAAAAAGGGCGTATGCGTTTTTTCCTGAATATATTCAGGAAAAAACGCATACGCCCTTTTTGGCCAACCAAGCAACCTGGAAAGGCAAATCAGCGCTACAAAGAAGACTCGCTACCCATCGGTCAAAAGGGCCATGCTGAAAAAAGTCTCAAAACCAGAAATGCAGGACAGGCCATGGAGAAATGGGAGCCTTGCTACACTGATGGGCGGGATGTAAATTGCCAACAGCCACTCTGGAGAAGTGTACGGTGTGTCCTGAAACATCTAAAAAACACAGCTTAGAGAGCATAGGGCACTTCCACTCATGGGGGTATAAATTGGGAAAATGAAAAATCAGCAAGACACAAGCACCCCAAAGTTTAGGGCTGCTCTGTTGACAAGGACCTCCACTTCATTCCACCTTCAATATCCCAGGAAAGAGAAAAATGGATAAAGAAGTTGTGGTCCTTATGTACAATGGAATATCACTCAGCCATGAAATCAATGTCATAAGGCTAGTAGCAGCATGATGAGTGGATTTAGGTACGACGATTCTAAGTGAAATAAGTCACACAGAAAAGGACACTTCTCATAAGGTATCACTTATACAGGGAATGTAAAAACCGTTACACTTGAACTGAATTACAAAACAGAACAGAGTCACACATGCAGAAAACACACTATGGCTGCTTAACGGGAAAGGTGAGGTGGGGTGATACATAAAACAAGGGTTTCAAATTAGCTCAGATACCGTTCCATAAACCCAATATGTAATAGACAAGACCTACTCCTTGCTCAGAGAACTGGACTCAACACGCCCTATTCACCGCACAAGAATATATCTGACTAGTAATAATCTTAAAACCTATGTATTGATATCTCTCTGTTAGTGTGTCAAGTGGGTGTAAAGTGGCAAAAACACAGCAGTGAAAAGCAGCTAAACCCCATTATAAAAATAAATTACTTCGAAAAACCCATGAAACAAAGACAGTGAAAGAGAGAGAAATTCTTACACAATGCGTTCAGGGGCTGTGATGCAACCTGGATTGACCATATCTAGACCCACAGCTGGATGAGACATAAGGGTGGACACTCTTGGGGCTGAGAGGTTTGGTGAGGTTGGGTGAGCAAATGCAGGCCCTTTAAAGTAATACTGCGTGGTACCCATCGCATGGGTCCCAAATCTCCAGGTTCAAGGGCATATTCCTACATGGAAATCATGCATGAGAAAACAAAAAGATGGTACACCATGTGATGGGGAAAGGTTTCTAACCAAGCAACCTGGAAAGGCAAATCAGCGCTACAAAGAAGACTCGCTACCCATCGGTCAAAAGGGCCATGCTGAAAAAAGTCTCAAAACCAGAAATGCAGGACAGGCCATGGAGAAATGGGAGCCTTGCTACACTGATGGGCGGGATGTAAATTGCCAACAGCCACTCTGGAGAAGTGTACGGTGTGTCCTGAAACATCTAAAAAACACAGCTTAGAGAGCATAGGGCACTTCCACTCATGGGGGTATAAATTGGGAAAATGAAAAATCAGCAAGACACAAGCACCCCAAAGTTTAGGGCTGCTCTGTTGACAAGGACCTCCACTTCATTCCACCTTCAATATCCCAGGAAAGAGAAAAATGGATAAAGAAGTTGTGGTCCTTATGTACAATGGAATATCACTCAGCCATGAAATCAATGTCATAAGGCTAGTAGCAGCATGATGAGTGGATTTAGGTACGACGATTCTAAGTGAAATAAGTCACACAGAAAAGGACACTTCTCATAAGGTATCACTTATAGAGGGAATGTCAAAACCGTTACACTTGAACTGAATTACAAAACAGAACAGAGTCACACATGCAGAAAACACACTATGGCTGCTTAACGGGAAAGGTGAGGTGGGGAGATACATAAAACAAGGGTTTCAAATTAGCTCAGATACCGTTCCATAAACCCAATATGTAATAGACAAGACCTACTCCTTGCTCAGAGAACTGGACTCAACACGCCCTATTCACCACACAAGAATATATCTGATTAGTAATAATCTTAAAACCTATGTATTGATATCTCTCTCTTAGTGTGTCAAGTGGGTGTAAAGCGGCATAAACACAGCAGTGAAAAGCAGCTAAACCCCATTATAAAAATAAATTACTTTTACAAACCCATGAAACAAAGACAGTGAAAGAGAGAGAAATTCTTACACAATGCGTTCAGGGGCTGTGATGCAACCTGGATTGACCATATCTAGACCCACAGCTGGATGAGACATAAGGGTGGACACTCTTGGGGCTGAGAGGTTTGGTGAGGTTGGGTGAGCAAATGCAGGCCCTTTAAAGTAATACTGCGTGGTACCCATCGCATGGGTCCCAAATATCCAGGTTCAAGGGCATATTCCTACATCGAAATCATGCATGAGAAAACAAAAAGATGGTACACCATGTGATGGGGAAAGGTTTCTAAAACGCACCTCATTTCTCTTCTCCTTGTGCCCGGGGTCGCCATTCCAGCCGCTTTCCTAGCAATCTCCCTACTTGGAGCATCAGCACCTTTAACCTCCTGTTCCGTACAGGTTGCAATTTGTCCTGAGGATGAACGGGAAGACGGGGAACCAGTGAGAGACTAGCTCTTGTTGTTGGGACAGGCACAGGTCACTCTATTTTCCCATCAGGAAGAAGAATTAACCACAGGCTCCTCCTCCCCCCCGGAACCAGAACAGGGCCTGAAGCCATCCAGTGCTTTTGCGGCCAGCTCCCAAAAAAGCGAGTTGTAAAATGGAGGTTCAGGGCACTGCAATTCACAAACCTGCAGAGTTATAAATGATAACTGTCGTCCGCAAATATATTGAGGGAAGGCAAAGAAGAGGATTTGAAATCAAGGCAGAATTGCAGGAAACAGATTTCAGGAGGTAGATTCGAATCGCCTTTAAAGCACATGAAAAGCGGCAAAACGTTGACAATGATGCCCTTGGCCAAAAAGGGCGTATGCGTTTTTTCCTGAATATATTCAGGAAAAAACGCATACGCCCTTTTTGGCCAACCAAGCAACCTGGAAAGGCAAATCAGCGCTACAAAGAAGACTCGCTACCCATCGGTCAAAAGGGCCATGCTGAAAAAAGTCTCAAAACCAGAAATGCAGGACAGGCCATGGAGAAATGGGAGCCTTGCTACACTGATGGGCGGGATGTAAATTGCCAACAGCCACTCTGGAGAAGTGTACGGTGTGTCCTGAAACATCTAAAAAACACAGCTTAGAGAGCATAGGGCACTTCCACTCATGGGGGTATAAATTGGGAAAATGAAAAATCAGCAAGACACAAGCACCCCAAAGTTTAGGGCTGCTCTGTTGACAAGGACCTCCACTTCATTCCACCTTCAATATCCCAGGAAAGAGAAAAATGGATAAAGAAGTTGTGGTCCTTATGTACAATGGAATATCACTCAGCCATGAAATCAATGTCATAAGGCTAGTAGCAGCATGATGAGTGGATTTAGGTACGACGATTCTAAGTGAAATAAGTCACACAGAAAAGGACACTTCTCATAAGGTATCACTTATAGAGGGAATGTCAAAACCGTTACACTTGAACTGAATTACAAAACAGAACAGAGTCACACATGCAGAAAACACACTATGGCTGCTTAACGGGAAAGGTGAGGTGGGGAGATACATAAAACAAGGGTTTCAAATTAGCTCAGATACCGTTCCATAAACCCAATATGTAATAGACAAGACCTACTCCTTGCTCAGAGAACTGGACTCAACACGCCCTATTCACCACACAAGAATATATCTGATTAGTAATAATCTTAAAACCTATGTATTGATATCTCTCTCTTAGTGTGTCAAGTGGGTGTAAAGCGGCATAAACACAGCAGTGAAAAGCAGCTAAACCCCATTATAAAAATAAATTACTTTTACAAACCCATGAAACAAAGACAGTGAAAGAGAGAGAAATTCTTACACAATGCGTTCAGGGGCTGTGATGCAACCTGGATTGACCATATCTAGACCCACAGCTGGATGAGACATAAGGGTGGACACTCTTGGGGCTGAGAGGTTTGGTGAGGTTGGGTGAGCAAATGCAGGCCCTTTAAAGTAATACTGCGTGGTACCCATCGCATGGGTCCCAAATCTCCAGGTTCAAGGGCATATTCCTACATGGAAATCATGCATGAGAAAACAAAAAGATGGTACACCATGTGATGGGGAAAGGTTTCTAACCAAGCAACCTGGAAAGGCAAATCAGCGCTACAAAGAAGACTCGCTACCCATCGGTCAAAAGGGCCATGCTGAAAAAAGTCTCAAAACCAGAAATGCAGGACAGGCCATGGAGAAATGGGAGCCTTGCTACACTGATGGGCGGGATGTAAATTGCCAACAGCCACTCTGGAGAAGTGTACGGTGTGTCCTGAAACATCTAAAAAACACAGCTTAGAGAGCATAGGGCACTTCCACTCATGGGGGTATAAATTGGGAAAATGAAAAATCAGCAAGACACAAGCACCCCAAAGTTTAGGGCTGCTCTGTTGACAAGGACCTCCACTTCATTCCACCTTCAATATCCCAGGAAAGAGAAAAATGGATAAAGAAGTTGTGGTCCTTATGTACAATGGAATATCACTCAGCCATGAAATCAATGTCATAAGGCTAGTAGCAGCATGATGAGTGGATTTAGGTACGACGATTCTAAGTGAAATAAGTCACACAGAAAAGGACACTTCTCATAAGGTATCACTTATAGAGGGAATGTCAAAACCGTTACACTTGAACTGAATTACAAAACAGAACAGAGTCACACATGCAGAAAACACACTATGGCTGCTTAACGGGAAAGGTGAGGTGGGGAGATACATAAAACAAGGGTTTCAAATTAGCTCAGATACCGTTCCATAAACCCAATATGTAATAGACAAGACCTACTCCTTGCTCAGAGAACTGGACTCAACACGCCCTATTCACCACACAAGAATATATCTGATTAGTAATAATCTTAAAACCTATGTATTGATATCTCTCTCTTAGTGTGTCAAGTGGGTGTAAAGCGGCATAAACACAGCAGTGAAAAGCAGCTAAACCCCATTATAAAAATAAATTACTTTTACAAACCCATGAAACAAAGACAGTGAAAGAGAGAGAAATTCTTACACAATGCGTTCAGGGGCTGTGATGCAACCTGGATTGACCATATCTAGACCCACAGCTGGATGAGACATAAGGGTGGACACTCTTGGGGCTGAGAGGTTTGGTGAGGTTGGGTGAGCAAATGCAGGCCCTTTAAAGTAATACTGCGTGGTACCCATCGCATGAGTCCCAAATATCCAGGTTCAAGGGCATATTCCTACATCGAAATCATGCATGAGAAAACAAAAAGATGGTACACCATGTGATGGGGAAAGGTTTCTAAAACGCACCTCATTTCTCTTCTCCTTGTGCCCGGGGTCGCCATTCCAGCCGCTTTCCTAGCAATCTCCCTACTTGGAGCATCAGCACCTTTAACCTCCTGTTCCGTACAGGTTGCAATTTGTCCTGAGGATGAACGGGAAGACGGGGAACCAGTGAGAGACTAGCTCTTGTTGTTGGGACAGGCACAGGTCACTCTATTTTCCCATCAGGAAGAAGAATTAACCACAGGCTCCTCCTCCCCCCCGGAACCAGAACAGGGCCTGAAGCCATCCAGTGCTTTTGCGGCCAGCTCCCAAAAAAGCGAGTTGTAAAATGGAGCTTCAGGGCACTGCAATTCACAAACCTGCAGAGTTATAAATGATAACTCTCGTCCGCAAATATATTGAGGGAAGGCAAAGAAGAGGATTTGAAATCAAGGCAGAATTGCAGGAAACAGATTTCAGGAGGTAGATTCGAATCGCCTTTAAAGCACATGAAAAGCGGCAAAACGTTGACAATGATGCCCTTGGCCAAAAAGGGCGTATGCGTTTTTTCCTGAATATATTCAGGAAAAAACGCATACGCCCTTTTTGGCCAACCAAGCAACCTGGAAAGGCAAATCAGCGCTACAAAGAAGACTCGCTACCCATCGGTCAAAAGGGCCATGCTGAAAAAAGTCTCAAAACCAGAAATGCAGGACAGGCCATGGAGAAATGGGAGCCTTGCTACACTGATGGGCGGGATGTAAATTGCCAACAGCCACTCTGGAGAAGTGTACGGTGTGTCCTGAAACATCTAAAAAACACAGCTTAGAGAGCATAGGGCACTTCCACTCATGGGGGTATAAATTGGGAAAATGAAAAATCAGCAAGACACAAGCACCCCAAAGTTTAGGGCTGCTCTGTTGACAAGGACCTCCACTTCATTCCACCTTCAATATCCCAGGAAAGAGAAAAATGGATAAAGAAGTTGTGGTCCTTATGTACAATGGAATATCACTCAGCCATGAAATCAATGTCATAAGGCTAGTAGCAGCATGATGAGTGGATTTAGGTACGACGATTCTAAGTGAAATAAGTCACACAGAAAAGGACACTTCTCATAAGGTATCACTTATAGAGGGAATGTCAAAACCGTTACACTTGAACTGAATTACAAAACAGAACAGAGTCACACATGCAGAAAACACACTATGGCTGCTTAACGGGAAAGGTGAGGTGGGGTGATACATAAAACAAGGGTTTCAAATTAGCTCAGATACCGTTCCATAAACCCAATATGTAATAGACAAGACCTACTCCTTGCTCAGAGAACTGGTCTCAACACGCCCTATTCACCGCACAAGAATATATCTGACTAGTAATAATCTTAAAACCTATGTATTGATATCTCTCTGTTAGTGTGTCAAGTGGGTGTAAAGTGGCAAAAACACAGCAGTGAAAAGCAGCTAAACCCCATTATAAAAATAAATTACTTCGAAAAACCCATGAAACAAAGACAGTGAAAGAGAGAGAAATTCTTACACAATGCGTTCAGGGGCTGTGATGCAACCTGGATTGACCATATCTAGACCCACAGCTGGATGAGACATAAGGGTGGACACTCTTGGGGCTGAGAGGTTTGGTGAGGTTGGGTGAGCAAATGCAGGCCCTTTAAAGTAATACTGCGTGGTACCCATCGCATGGGTCCCAAATCTCCAGGTTCAAGGGCATATTCCTACATGGAAATCATGCATGAGAAAACAAAAAGATGGTACACCATGTGATGGGGAAAGGTTTCTAACCAAGCAACCTGGAAAGGCAAATCAGCGCTACAAAGAAGACTCGCTACCCATCGGTCAAAAGGGCCATGCTGAAAAAAGTCTCAAAACCAGAAATGCAGGACAGGCCATGGAGAAATGGGAGCCTTGCTACACTGATGGGCGGGATGTAAATTGCCAACAGCCACTCTGGAGAAGTGTACGGTGTGTCCTGAAACATCTAAAAAACACAGCTTAGAGAGCATAGGGCACTTCCACTCATGGGGGTATAAATTGGGAAAATGAAAAATCAGCAAGACACAAGCACCCCAAAGTTTAGGGCTGCTCTGTTGACAAGGACCTCCACTTCATTCCACCTTCAATATCCCAGGAAAGAGAAAAATGGATAAAGAAGTTGTGGTCCTTATGTACAATGGAATATCACTCAGCCATGAAATCAATGTCATAAGGCTAGTAGCAGCATGATGAGTGGATTTAGGTACGACGATTCTAAGTGAAATAAGTCACACAGAAAAGGACACTTCTCATAAGGTATCACTTATAGAGGGAATGTCAAAACCGTTACACTTGAACTGAATTACAAAACAGAACAGAGTCACACATGCAGAAAACACACTATGGCTGCTTAACGGGAAAGGTGAGGTGGGGAGATACATAAAACAAGGGTTTCAAATTAGCTCAGATACCGTTCCATAAACCCAATATGTAATAGACAAGACCTACTCCTTGCTCAGAGAACTGGACTCAACACGCCCTATTCACCACACAAGAATATATCTGATTAGTAATAATCTTAAAACCTATGTATTGATATCTCTCTCTTAGTGTGTCAAGTGGGTGTAAAGCGGCATAAACACAGCAGTGAAAAGCAGCTAAACCCCATTATAAAAATAAATTACTTTTACAAACCCATGAAACAAAGACAGTGAAAGAGAGAGAAATTCTTACACAATGCGTTCAGGGGCTGTGATGCAACCTGGATTGACCATATCTAGACCCACAGCTGGATGAGACATAAGGGTGGACACTCTTGGGGCTGAGAGGTTTGGTGAGGTTGGGTGAGCAAATGCAGGCCCTTTAAAGTAATACTGCGTGGTACCCATCGCATGGGTCCCAAATATCCAGGTTGAAGGGCATATTCCTACATCGAAATCATGCATGAGAAAACAAAAAGATGGTACACCATGTGATGGGGAAAGGTTTCTAAAACGCACCTCATTTCTCTTCTCCTTGTGCCCGGGGTCGCCATTCCAGCCGCTTTCCTAGCAATCTCCCTACTTGGAGCATCAGCACCTTTAACCTCCTGTTCCGTACAGGTTGCAATTTGTCCTGAGGATGAACGGGAAGATGGAGAACCAGTGAGAGACTAGCTCTTGTTGTTGGGACAGGCACAGGTCACTCTATTTTCCCATCAGGAAGAAGAATTAACCACAGGCTCCTCCTCCCCCCCGGAACCAGAACAGGGCCTGAAGCCATCCAGTGCTTTTGCGGCCAGCTCCCAAAAAAGCGAGTTGTAAAATGGAGGTTCAGGGCACTGCAATTCACAAACCTGCAGAGTTATAAATGATAACTCTCGTCCGCAAATATATTGAGGGAAGGCAAAGAAGAGGATTTGAAATCAAGGCAGAATTGCAGGAAACAGATTTCAGGAGGTAGATTCGAATCGCCTTTAAAGCACATGAAAAGCGGCAAAACGTTGACAATGATGCCCTTGGCCAAAAAGGGCGTATGCGTTTTCTCCTGAATATATTCAGGAAAAAACGCATACGCCCTTTTTGGCCAACCAAGCAACCTGGAAAGGCAAATCAGCGCTACAAAGAAGACTCGCTACCCATCGGTCAAAAGGGCCATGCTGAAAAAAGTCTCAAAACCAGAAATGCAGGACAGGCCATGGAGAAATGGGAGCCTTGCTACACTGATGGGCGGGATGTAAATTGCCAACAGCCACTCTGGAGAAGTGTACGGTGTGTCCTGAAACATCTAAAAAACACAGCTTAGAGAGCATAGGGCACTTCCACTCATGGGGGTATAAATTGGGAAAATGAAAAATCAGCAAGACACAAGCACCCCAAAGTTTAGGGCTGCTCTGTTGACAAGGACCTCCACTTCATTCCACCTTCAATATCCCAGGAAAGAGAAAAATGGATAAAGAAGTTGTGGTCCTTATGTACAATGGAATATCACTCAGCCATGAAATCAATGTCATAAGGCTAGTAGCAGCATGATGAGTGGATTTAGGTATGACGATTCTAAGTGAAATAAGTCACACAGAAAAGGACACTTCTCATAAGGTATCACTTATAGAGGGAATGTCAAAACCGTTACACTTGAACTGAATTACAAAACAGAACAGAATCACCCATGCAGAAAACACACTATGGCTGCTTAACGGGAAAGGCGAGGTGGGGAGATACATAAAACAAGGGTTTCAAATTAGCTCAGATACCGTTCCATAAACCCAATATGTAATAGACAAGACCTACTCCTTGCTCAGAGAACTGGACTCAACACGCCCTATTCACCACACAAGAATATATCTGATTAGTAATAATCTTAAAACCTATGTATTGATATCTCTCTCTTAGTGTGTCAAGTGGGTGTAAAGCGGCATAAACACAGCAGTGAAAAGCAGCTAAACCCCATTATAAAAATAAATTACTTTTACAAACCCATGAAACAAAGACAGTGAAAGAGAGAGAAATTCTTACACAATGCGTTCAGGGGCTGTGATGCAACCTGGATTGACCATATCTAGACCCACAGCTGGATGAGACATAAGGGTGGACACTCTTGGGGCTGAGAGGTTTGGTGAGGTTGGGTGAGCAAATGCAGGCCCTTTAAAGTAATACTGCGTGGTACCCATCGCATGGGTCCCAAATCTCCAGGTTCAAGGGCATATTCCTACATCGAAATCATGCATGAGAAAACAAAAAGATGGTACACCATGTGATGGGGAAAGGTTTCTAAAACGCACCTCATTTCTCTTCTCCTTGTGCCCGGGGTCGCCATTCCAGCCGCTTTCCTAGCAATCTCCCTACTTGGAGCATCAGCACCTTTAACCTCCTGTTCCGTACAGGTTGCAATTTGTCCTGAGGATGAACGGGAAGACGGGGAACCAGTGAGAGACTAGCTCTTGTTGTTGGGACAGGCACAGGTCACTCTATTTTCCCATCAGGAAGAAGAATTAACCACAGGCTCCTCCTCCCCCCCGGAACCAGAACAGGGCCTGAAGCCATCCAGTGCTTTTGCGGCCAGCTCCCAAAAAAGCGAGTTGTAAAATGGAGGTTCAGGGCACTGCAATTCACAAACCTGCAGAGTTATAAATGATAACTCTCGTCCGCAAATATATTGAGGGAAGGCAAAGAAGAGGATTTGAAATCAAGGCAGAATTGCAGGAAACAGATTTCAGGAGGTAGATTCGAATCGCCTTTAAAGCACATGAAAAGCGGCAAAACGTTGACAATGATGCCCTTGGCCAAAAAGGGCGTATGCATTTTTTCCTGAATATATTCAGGAAAAAACGCATACGCCCTTTTTGGCCAACCAAGCAACCTGGAAAGGCAAATCAGCGCTACAAAGAAGACTCGCTACCCATCGGTTAAAAGGGCCATGCTGAAAAAAGTCTCAAAACCAGAAATGCAGGACAGGCCATGGAGAAATGGGAGCCTTGCTACACTGATGGGCGGGATGTAAATTGCCAACAGCCACTCTGGAGAAGTGTACGGTGTGTCCTGAAACATCTAAAAAACACAGCTTAGAGAGCATAGGGCACTTCCACTCATGGGGGTATAAATTGGGAAAATGAAAAATCAGCAAGACACAAGCACCCCAAAGTTTAGGGCTGCTCTGTTGACAAGGACCTCCACTTCATTCCACCTTCAATATCCCAGGAAAGAGAAAAATGGATAAAGAAGTTGTGGTCCTTATGTACAATGGAATATCACTCAGCCATGAAATCAATGTCATAAGGCTAGTAGCAGCATAATGAGTGGATTTAGGTACGACGATTCTAAGTGAAATAAGTCGCACAGAAAAGGACACTTCTCATAAGGTATCACTTATACAGGGAATGTAAAACCCGTTACACTTGAACTGAATTACAAAACAGAACAGAGTCACACATGCAGAAAACACACTATGGCTGCTTAACGGGAAAGGTGAGGTGGGGTGATACATAAAACAAGGGTTTCAAATTAGCTCAGATACCGTTCCATAAACCCAATATGTAATAGACAAGACCTACTCCTTGCTCAGAGAACTGGACTCAACACGCCCTATTCACCGCAAAAGAATATATCTGACTAGTAATAATCTTAAAACCTATGTATTGATATCTCTCTGTTAGTGTGTCAAGTGGGTGTAAAGCGGCAAAAACACAGCAGTGAAAAGCAGCTAAACCCCATTATAAAAATAAATTACTTTTACAAACCCATGAAACAAAGACAGTGAAAGAGAGAGAAATTCTTACACAATGCGTTCAGGGGCTGTGATGCAACCTGGATTGACCATATCTAGACCCACAGCTGGATGAGACATAAGGGTGGACACTCTTGGGGCTGAGAGGTCTGGTGAGGTTGGGTGAGCAAATGCAGGCCCTTTAAAGTAATACTGCGTGGTACCCATCGCATGGGTCCCAAATCTTCAGGTTCAAGGGCATATTCCTACATCGAAATCATGCATGAGAAAACAAAAAGATGGTACACCATGTGATGGGGAAAGGTTTCTAACCAAGCAACCTGGAAAGGCAAATCAGCGCTACAAAGAAGACTCGCTACCCATCGGTCAAAAGGGCCATGCTGAAAAAAGTCTCAAAACCAGAAATGCAGGACAGGCCATGGAGAAATGGGAGCCTTGCTACACTGATGGGCGGGATGTAAATTGCCAACAGCCACTCTGGAGAAGTGTACGGTGTGTCCTGAAACATCTAAAAAACACAGCTTAGAGAGCATAGGGCACTTCCACTCATGGGGGTATAAATTGGGAAAATGAAAAATCAGCAAGACACAAGCACCCCAAAGTTTAGGGCTGCTCTGTTGACAAGGACCTCCACTTCATTCCACCTTCAATATCCCAGGAAAGAGAAAAATGGATAAAGAAGTTGTGGTCCTTATGTACAATGGAATATCACTCAGCCATGAAATCAATGTCATAAGGCTAGTAGCAGCATGATGAGTGGGTTTAGGTACGACGATTCTAAGTGAAATAAGTCACACAGAAAAGGACACTTCTCATAAGGTATCACTTATACAGGGAATGTAAAAACCGTTACACTTGAACTGAATTACAAAACAGAACAGAGTCACACATGCAGAAAACACACTATGGCTGCTTAACGGGAAAGGTGAGGTGGGGAGATACATAAAACAAGGGTTTCAAATTAGCTCAGATACCGTTCCATAAACCCAATATGTAATAGACAAGACCTACTCCTTGCTCAGAGAACTGGACTCAACACGCCCTATTCACCACACAAGAATATATCTGATTAGTAATAATCTTAAAACCTATGTATTGATATCTCTCTCTTAGTGTGTCAAGTGGGTGTAAAGCGGCATAAACACAGCAGTGAAAAGCAGCTAAACCCCATTATAAAAATAAATTACTTTTACAAACCCATGAAACAAAGACAGTGAAAGAGAGAGAAATTCTTACACAATGCGTTCAGGGGCTGTGATGCAACCTGGATTGACCATATCTAGACCCACAGCTGGATGAGACATAAGGGTGGACACTCTTGGGGCTGAGAGGTTTGGTGAGGTTGGGTGAGCAAATGCAGGCCCTTTAAAGTAATACTGCGTGGTACCCATCGCATGGGTCCCAAATCTCCAGGTTGAAGGGCATATTCCTACATCGAAATCATGCATGAGAAAACAAAAAGATGGTACACCATGTGATGGGGAAAGGTTTCTAAAACGCACCTCATTTCTCTTCTCCTTGTGCCCGGGGTCGCCATTCCAGCCGCTTTCCTAGCAATCTCCCTACTTGGAGCATCAGCACCTTTAACCTCCTGTTCCGTACAGGTTGCAATTTGTCCTGAGGATGAACGGGAAGACGGGGAACCAGTGAGAGACTAGCTCTTGTTGTTGGGACAGGCACAGGTCACTCTATTTTCCCATCAGGAAGAAGAATTAACCACAGGCTCCTCCTCCCCCCCGGAACCAGAACAGGGCCTGAAGCCATCCAGTGCTTTTGCGGCCAGCTCCCAAAAAAGCGAGTTGTAAAATGGAGGTTCAGGGCACTGCAATTCACAAACCTGCAGAGTTATAAATGATAACTCTCGTCCGCAAATATATTGAGGGAAGGCAAAGAAGAGGATTTGAAATCAAGGCAGAATTGCAGGAAACAGATTTCAGGAGGTAGATTCGAATCGCCTTTAAAGCACATGAAAAGCGGCAAAACGTTGACAATGATGCCCTTGGCCAAAAAGGGCGTATGCGTTTTTTCCTGAATATATTCAGGAAAAAACGCATACGCCCTTTTGGGCCAACCAAGCAACCTGGAAAGGCAAATCAGCGCTACAAAGAAGACTCGCTACCCATCGGTCAAAAGGGCCATGCTGAAAAAAGTCTCAAAACCAGAAATGCAGGACAGGCCATGGAGAAATGGGAGCCTTGCTACACTGATGGGCGGGATGTAAATTGCCAACAGCCACTCTGGAGAAGTGTACGGTGTGTCCTGAAACATCTAAAAAACACAGCTTAGAGAGCATAGGGCACTTCCACTCATGGGGGTATAAATTGGGAAAATGAAAAATCAGCAAGACACAAGCACCCCAAAGTTTAGGGCTGCTCTGTTGACAAGGACCTCCACTTCATTCCACCTTCAATATCCCAGGAAAGAGAAAAATGGATAAAGAAGTTGTGGTCCTTATGTACAATGGAATATCACTCAGCCATGAAATCAATGTCAAAAGGCTAGTAGCAGCATGATGAGTGGATTTAGGTACAACGATTCTAAGTGAAATAAGTCACACAGAAAAGGACACTTCTCATAAGGTATCACTTATACAGGGAATGTAAAAACCGTTACACTTGAACTGAATTACAAAACAGAACAGAGTCACACATGCAGAAAACACACTATGGCTGCTTAACGGGAAAGGTGAGGTGGGGTGATACATAAAACAAGGGTTTCAAATTAGCTCAGATACCGTTCCATAAACCCAATATGTAATAGACAAGACCTACTCCTTGCTCAGAGAACTGGTCTCAACACGCCCTATTCACCGCACAAGAATATATCTGACTAGTAATAATCTTAAAACCTATGTATTGATATCTCTCTGTTAGTGTGTCAAGTGGGTGTAAAGCGGCAAAAACACAGCAGTGAAAAGCAGCTAAACCCCATTATAAAAATAAATTACTTCGAAAAACCCATGAAACAAAGACAGTGAAAGAGAGAGAAATTCTTACACAATGCGTTCAGGGGCTGTGATGCAACCTGGATTGACCATATCTAGACCCACAGCTGGATGAGACATAAGGGTGGACACTCTTGGGGCTGAGAGGTTTGGTGAGGTTGGGTGAGCAAATGCAGGCCCTTTAAAGTAATACTGCGTGGTACCCATCGCATGGGTCCCAAATCTCCAGGTTCAAGGGCATATTCCTACATCGAAATCATGCATGAGAAAACAAAAAGATGGTACACCATGTGATGGGGAAAGGTTTCTAAAACGCACCTCATTTCTCTTCTCCTTGTGCCCGGGGGTCGCCATTCCAGCCGCTTTCCTAGCAATCTCCCTACTTGGAGCATCAGCACCTTTAACCTCCTGTTCCGTACAGGTTGCAATTTGTCCTGAGGATGAACGGGAAGACGGGGAACCAGTGAGAGACTAGCTCTTGTTGTTGGGACAGGCACAGGTCACTCTATTTTCCCATCAGGAAGAAGAATTAACCACAGGCTCCTCCTCCCCCCCGGAACCAGAACAGGGCCTGAAGCCATCCAGTGCTTTTGCGGCCAGCTCCCAAAAAAGCGAGTTGTAAAATGGAGCTTCAGGGCACTGCAATTCACAAACCTGCAGAGTTATAAATGATAACTCTCGTCCGCAAATATATTGAGGGAAGGCAAAGAAAAGGATTTGAAATCAAGGCAGAATTGCAGGAAACAGATTTCAGGAGGTAGATTCGAATCGCCTTTAAAGCACATGAAAAGCGGCAAAACGTTGACAATGATGCCCTTGGCCAAAAAGGGCTTA
Organism: Balaenoptera ricei; assembly: GCF_028023285.1. Taxonomy (NCBI): domain Eukaryota; kingdom Metazoa; phylum Chordata; class Mammalia; order Artiodactyla; family Balaenopteridae; genus Balaenoptera; species Balaenoptera ricei. Next base: position 324,484 of record NW_026777422.1, on the reverse strand, counting down.
TGCGTTTTTTCCTGAATATATTCAGGAAAAAACGCATACGCCCTTTTTGGCCAACCAAGCAACCTGGAAAGGCAAATCAGCGCTACAAAGAAGACTCGCTACCCATCGGTCAAAAGGGCCATGCTGAAAAAAGTCTCAAAACCAGAAATGCAGGACAGGCCATGGAGAAATGGGAGCCTTGCTACACTGATGGGCGGGATGTAAATTGCCAACAGCCACTCTGGAGAAGTGTACGGTGTGTCCTGAAACATCTAAAAAACACAGCTTAGAGAGCATAGGGCACTTCCACTCATGGGGGTATAAATTGGGAAAATGAAAAATCAGCAAGACACAAGCACCCCAAAGTTTAGGGCTGCTCTGTTGACAAGGACCTCCACTTCATTCCACCTTCAATATCCCAGGAAAGAGAAAAATGGATAAAGAAGTTGTGGTCCTTATGTACAATGGAATATCACTCAGCCATGAAATCAATGTCATAAGGCTAGTAGCAGCATGATGAGTGGATTTAGGTACGACGATTCTAAGTGAAATAAGTCACACAGAAAAGGACACTTCTCATAAGGTATCACTTATAGAGGGAATGTCAAAACCGTTACACTTGAACTGAATTACAAAACAGAACAGAGTCACACATGCAGAAAACACACTATGGCTGCTTAACGGGAAAGGTGAGGTGGGGAGATACATAAAACAAGGGTTTCAAATTAGCTCAGATACCGTTCCATAAACCCAATATGTAATAGACAAGACCTACTCCTTGCTCAGAGAACTGGACTCAACACGCCCTATTCACCACACAAGAATATATCTGATTAGTAATAATCTTAAAACCTATGTATTGATATCTCTCTCTTAGTGTGTCAAGTGGGTGTAAAGCGGCATAAACACAGCAGTGAAAAGCAGCTAAACCCCATTATAAAAATAAATTACTTTTACAAACCCATGAAACAAAGACAGTGAAAGAGAGAGAAATTCTTACACAATGCGTTCAGGGGCTGTGATGCAACCTGGATTGACCATATCTAGACCCACAGCTGGATGAGACATAAGGGTGGACACTCTTGGGGCTGAGAGGTTTGGTGAGGTTGGGTGAGCAAATGCAGGCCCTTTAAAGTAATACTGCGTGGTACCCATCGCATGGGTCCCAAATATCCAGGTTGAAGGGCATATTCCTACATCGAAATCATGCATGAGAAAACAAAAAGATGGTACACCATGTGATGGGGAAAGGTTTCTAAAACGCACCTCATTTCTCTTCTCCTTGTGCCCGGGGTCGCCATTCCAGCCGCTTTCCTAGCAATCTCCCTACTTGGAGCATCAGCACCTTTAACCTCCTGTTCCGTACAGGTTGCAATTTGTCCTGAGGATGAACGGGAAGACGGGGAACCAGTGAGAGACTAGCTCTTGTTGTTGGGACAGGCACAGGTCACTCTATTTTCCCATCAGGAAGAAGAATTAACCACAGGCTCCTCCTCCCCCCCGGAACCAGAACAGGGCCTGAAGCCATCCAGTGCTTTTGCGGCCAGCTCCCAAAAAAGCGAGTTGTAAAATGGAGGTTCAGGGCACTGCAATTCACAAACCTGCAGAGTTATAAATGATAACTCTCGTCCGCAAATATATTGAGGGAAGGCAAAGAAGAGGATTTGAAATCAAGGCAGAATTGCAGGAAACAGATTTCAGGAGGTAGATTCGAATCGCCTTTAAAGCACATGAAAAGCGGCAAAACGTTGACAATGATGCCCTTGGCCAAAAAGGGCGTATGCGTTTTTTCCTGAATATATTCAGGAAAAAACGCATACGCCCTTTTTGGCCAACCAAGCAACCTGGAAAGGCAAATCAGCGCTACAAAGAAGACTCGCTACCCATCGGTCAAAAGGGCCATGCTGAAAAAAGTCTCAAAACCAGAAATGCAGGACAGGCCATGGAGAAATGGGAGCCTTGCTACACTGATGGGCGGGATGTAAATTGCCAACAGCCACTCTGGAGAAGTGTACGGTGTGTCCTGAAACATCTAAAAAACACAGCTTAGAGAGCATAGGGCACTTCCACTCATGGGGGTATAAATTGGGAAAATGAAAAATCAGCAAGACACAAGCACCCTAAAGTTTAGGGCTGCTCTGTTGACAAGGACCTCCACTTCATTCCACCTTCAATATCCCAGGAAAGAGAAAAATGGATAAAGAAGTTGTGGTCCTTATGTACAATGGAATATCACTCAGCCATGAAATCAATGTCAAAAGGCTAGTAGCAGCATGATGAGTGGATTTAGGTACAACGATTCTAAGTGAAATAAGTCACACAGAAAAGGACACTTCTCATAAGGTATCACTTATACAGGGAATGTAAAAACCGTTACACTTGAACTGAATTACAAAACAGAACAGAGTCACACATGCAGAAAACACACTATGGCTGCTTAACGGGAAAGGTGAGGTGGGGTGATACATAAAACAAGGGTTTCAAATTAGCTCAGATACCGTTCCATAAACCCAATATGTAATAGACAAGACCTACTCCTTGCTCAGAGAACTGGTCTCAACACGCCCTATTCACCGCACAAGAATATATCTGACTAGTAATAATCTTAAAACCTATGTATTGATATCTCTCTGTTAGTGTGTCAAGTGGGTGTAAAGCGGCAAAAACACAGCAGTGAAAAGCAGCTAAACCCCATTATAAAAATAAATTACTTCGAAAAACCCATGAAACAAAGACAGTGAAAGAGAGAGAAATTCTTACACAATGCGTTCAGGGGCTGTGATGCAACCTGGATTGACCATATCTAGACCCACAGCTGGATGAGACATAAGGGTGGACACTCTTGGGGCTGAGAGGTTTGGTGAGGTTGGGTGAGCAAATGCAGGCCCTTTAAAGTAATACTGCGTGGTACCCATCGCATGGGTCCCAAATCTCCAGGTTCAAGGGCATATTCCTACATCGAAATCATGCATGAGAAAACAAAAAGATGGTACACCATGTGATGGGGAAAGGTTTCTAAAACGCACCTCATTTCTCTTCTCCTTGTGCCCGGGGTCGCCATTCCAGCCGCTTTCCTAGCAATCTCCCTACTTGGAGCATCAGCACCTTTAACCTCCTGTTCCGTACAGGTTGCAATTTGTCCTGAGGATGAACGGGAAGACGGGGAACCAGTGAGAGACTAGCTCTTGTTGTTGGGACAGGCACAGGTCACTCTATTTTCCCATCAGGAAGAAGAATTAACCACAGGCTCCTCCTCCCCCCCGGAACCAGAACAGGGCCTGAAGCCATCCAGTGCTTTTGCGGCCAGCTCCCAAAAAAGCGAGTTGTAAAATGGAGGTTCAGGGCACTGCAATTCACAAACCTGCAGAGTTATAAATGATAACTCTCGTCCGCAAATATATTGAGGGAAGGCAAAGAAAAGGATTTGAAATCAAGGCAGAATTGCAGGAAACAGATTTCAGGAGGTAGATTCGAATCGCCTTTAAAGCACATGAAAAGCGGCAAAACGTTGACAATGATGCCCTTGGCCAAAAAGGGCTTATGCGTTTTTTCCTGAATATATTCAGGAAAAAACGCATACGCCCTTTTTGGCCAACCAAGCAACCTGGAAAGGCAAATCAGCGCTACAAAGAAGACTCCCTACCCATCGGTCAAAAGGGCCATGCTGAAAAAAGTCTCAAAACCAGAAATGCAGGACAGGCCATGGAGAAATGGGAGCCTTGCTACACTGATGGGCGGGATGTAAATTGCCAACAGCCACTCTGGAGAAGTGTACGGTGTGTCCTGAAACATCTAAAAAACACAGCTTAGAGAGCATAGGGCACTTCCACTCATGGGGGTATAAATTGGGAAAATGAAAAATCAGCAAGACACAAGCACCCCAAAGTTTAGGGCTGCTCTGTTGACAAGGACCTCCACTTCATTCCACCTTCAATATCCCAGGAAAGAGAAAAATGGATAAAGAAGTTGTGGTCCTTATGTACAATGGAATATCACTCAGCCATGAAATCAATGTCATAAGGCTAGTAGCAGCATGATGAGTGGATTTAGGTACGACGATTCTAAGTGAAATAAGTCACACAGAAAAGGACACTTCTCATAAGGTATCACTTATAGAGGGAATGTCAAAACCGTTACACTTGAACTGAATTACAAAACAGAACAGAGTCACACATGCAGAAAACACACTATGGCTGCTTAACGGGAAAGGTGAGGTGGGGAGATACATAAAACAAGGGTTTCAAATTAGCTCAGATACCGTTCCATAAACCCAATATGTAATAGACAAGACCTACTCCTTGCTCAGAGAACTGGACTCAACACGCCCTATTCACCACACAAGAATATATCTGATTAGTAATAATCTTAAAACCTATGTATTGATATCTCTCTCTTAGTGTGTCAAGTGGGTGTAAAGCGGCATAAACACAGCAGTGAAAAGCAGCTAAACCCCATTATAAAAATAAATTACTTTTACAAACCCATGAAACAAAGACAGTGAAAGAGAGAGAAATTCTTACACAATGCGTTCAGGGGCTGTGATGCAACCTGGATTGACCATATCTAGACCCACAGCTGGATGAGACATAAGGGTGGACACTCTTGGGGCTGAGAGGTTTGGTGAGGTTGGGTGAGCAAATGCAGGCCCTTTAAAGTAATACTGCGTGGTACCCATCGCATGGGTCCCAAATATCCAGGTTGAAGGGCATATTCCTACATCGAAATCATGCATGAGAAAACAAAAAGATGGTACACCATGTGATGGGGAAAGGTTTCTAAAACGCACCTCATTTCTCTTCTCCTTGTGCCCGGGGTCGCCATTCCAGCCGCTTTCCTAGCAATCTCCCTACTTGGAGCATCAGCACCTTTAACCTCCTGTTCCGTACAGGTTGCAATTTGTCCTGAGGATGAACGGGAAGACGGGGAACCAGTGAGAGACTAGCTCTTGTTGTTGGGACAGGCACAGGTCACTCTATTTTCCCATCAGGAAGAAGAATTAACCACAGGCTCCTCCTCCCCCCCGGAACCAGAACAGGGCCTGAAGCCATCCAGTGCTTTTGCGGCCAGCTCCCAAAAAAGCGAGTTGTAAAATGGAGGTTCAGGGCACTGCAATTCACAAACCTGCAGAGTTATAAATGATAACTCTCGTCCGCAAATATATTGAGGGAAGGCAAAGAAGAGGATTTGAAATCAAGGCAGAATTGCAGGAAACAGATTTCAGGAGGTAGATTCGAATCGCCTTTAAAGCACATGAAAAGCGGCAAAACGTTGACAATGATGCCCTTGGCCAAAAAGGGCGTATGCGTTTTTTCCTGAATATATTCAGGAAAAAACGCATACGCCCTTTTTGGCCAACCAAGCAACCTGGAAAGGCAAATCAGCGCTACAAAGAAGACTCGCTACCCATCGGTCAAAAGGGCCATGCTGAAAAAAGTCTCAAAACCAGAAATGCAGGACAGGCCATGGAGAAATGGGAGCCTTGCTACACTGATGGGCGGGATGTAAATTGCCAACAGCCACTCTGGAGAAGTGTACGGTGTGTCCTGAAACATCTAAAAAACACAGCTTAGAGAGCATAGGGCACTTCCACTCATGGGGGTATAAATTGGGAAAATGAAAAATCAGCAAGACACAAGCACCCCAAAGTTTAGGGCTGCTCTGTTGACAAGGACCTCCACTTCATTCCACCTTCAATATCCCAGGAAAGAGAAAAATGGATAAAGAAGTTGTGGTCCTTATGTACAATGGAATATCACTCAGCCATGAAATCAATGTCATAAGGCTAGTAGCAGCATGATGAGTGGATTTAGGTACGACGATTCTAAGTGAAATAAGTCACACAGAAAAGGACACTTCTCATAAGGTATCACTTATAGAGGGAATGTCAAAACCGTTACACTTGAACTGAATTACAAAACAGAACAGAGTCACACATGCAGAAAACACACTATGGCTGCTTAACGGGAAAGGTGAGGTGGGGAGATACATAAAACAAGGGTTTCAAATTAGCTCAGATACCGTTCCATAAACCCAATATGTAATAGACAACACCTACTCCTTGCTCAGAGAACTGGACTCAACACGCCCTATTCACCACACAAGAATATATCTGATTAGTAATAATCTTAAAACCTATGTAGTGATATCTCTCTCTTAGTGTGTCAAGTGGGTGTAAAGCGGCATAAACACAGCAGTGAAAAGCAGCTAAACCCCATTATAAAAATAAATTACTTTTACAAACCCATGAAACAAAGACAGTGAAAGAGAGAGAAATTCTTACACAATGCGTTCAGGGGCTGTGATGCAACCTGGATTGACCATATCTAGACCCACAGCTGGATGAGACATAAGGGTGGACACTCTTGGGGCTGAGAGGTTTGGTGAGGTTGGGTGAGCAAATGCAGGCCCTTTAAAGTAATACTGCTTGGTACCCATCGCATGGGTCCCAAATCTCCAGGTTGAAGGGCATATTCCTACATCGAAATCATGCATGAGAAAACAAAAAGATGGTACACCATGTGATGGGGAAAGGTTTCTAAAACGCACCTCATTTCTCTTCTCCTTGTGCCCGGGGTCGCCATTCCAGCCGCTTTCCTAGCAATCTCCCTACTTGGAGCATCAGCACCTTTAACCTCCTGTTCCGTACAGGTTGCAATTTGTCCTGAGGATGAACGGGAAGACGGGGAACCAGTGAGAGACTAGCTCTTGTTGTTGGGACAGGCACAGGTCACTCTATTTTCCCATCAGGAAGAAGAATTAACCACAGGCTCCTCCTCCCCCCCGGAACCAGAACAGGGCCTGAAGCCATCCAGTGCTTTTGCGGCCAGCTCCCAAAAAAGCGAGTTGTAAAATGGAGGTTCAGGGCACTGCAATTCACAAACCTGCAGAGTTATAAATGATAACTCTCGTCCGCAAATATATTGAGGGAAGGCAAAGAAGAGGATTTGAAATCAAGGCAGAATTGCAGGAAACAGATTTCAGGAGGTAGATTCGAATCGCCTTTAAAGCACATGAAAAGCGGCAAAACGTTGACAATGATGCCCTTGGCCAAAAAGGGCGTATGCGTTTTTTCCTGAATATATTCAGGAAAAAACGCATACGCCCTTTTTGGCCAACCAAGCAACCTGGAAAGGCAAATCAGTGCTATAAAGAAGACTCGCTACCCATCGGTCAAAAGGGCCATGCTGAAAAAAGTCTCAAAACCAGAAATGCAGGACAGGCCATGGAGAAATGGGAGCCTTGCTACACTGATGGGCGGGATGTAAATTGCCAACAGCCACTCTGGAGAAGTGTACGGTGTGTCCTGAAACATCTAAAAAACACAGCTTAGAGAGCATAGGGCACTTCCACTCATGGGGGTATAAATTGGGAAAATGAAAAATCAGCAAGACACAAGCACCCCAAAGTTTAGGGCTGCTCTGTTGACAAGGACCTCCACTTCATTCCACCTTCAATATCCCAGGAAAGAGAAAAATGGATAAAGAAGTTGTGGTCCTTATGTACAATGGAATATCACTCAGCCATGAAATCAATGTCATAAGGCTAGTAGCAGCATGATGAGTGGATTTAGGTACGACGATTCTAAGTGAAATAAGTCACACAGAAAAGGACACTTCTCATAAGGTATCACTTATAGAGGGAATGTCAAAACCGTTACACTTGAACTGAATTACAAAACAGAACAGAGTCACACATGCAGAAAACACACTATGGCTGCTTAACGGGAAAGGTGAGGTGGGGAGATACATAAAACAAGGGTTTCAAATTAGCTCAGATACCGTTCCATAAACCCAATATGTAATAGACAAGACCTACTCCTTGCTCAGAGAACTGGACTCAACACGCCCTATTCACCACACAAGAATATATCTGATTAGTAATAATCTTAAAACCTATGTATTGATATCTCTCTCTTAGTGTGTCAAGTGGGTGTAAAGCGGCATAAACACAGCAGTGAAAAGCAGCTAAACCCCATTATAAAAATAAATTACTTTTACAAACCCATGAAACAAAGACAGTGAAAGAGAGAGAAATTCTTACACAATGCGTTCAGGGGCTGTGATGCAACCTGGATTGACCATATCTAGACCCACAGCTGGATGAGACATAAGGGTGGACACTCTTGGGGCTGAGAGGTTTGGTGAGGTTGGGTGAGCAAATGCAGGCCCTTTAAAGTAATACTGCGTGGTACCCATCGCATGGGTCCCAAATATCCAGGTTGAAGGGCATATTCCTACATCGAAATCATGCATGAGAAAACAAAAAGATGGTACACCATGTGATGGGGAAAGGTTTCTAAAACGCACCTCATTTCTCTTCTCCTTGTGCCCGGGGTCGCCATTCCAGCCGCTTTCCTAGCAATCTCCCTACTTGGAGCATCAGCACCTTTAACCTCCTGTTCCGTACAGGTTGCAATTTGTCCTGAGGATGAACGGGAAGACGGGGAACCAGTGAGAGACTAGCTCTTGTTGTTGGGACAGGCACAGGTCACTCTATTTTCCCATCAGGAAGAAGAATTAACCACAGGCTCCTCCTCCCCCCCGGAACCAGAACAGGGCCTGAAGCCATCCAGTGCTTTTGCGGCCAGCTCCCAAAAAAGCGAGTTGTAAAATGGAGCTTCAGGGCACTGCAATTCACAAACCTGCAGAGTTATAAATGATAACTCTCGTCCGCAAATATATTGAGGGAAGGCAAAGAAGAGGATTTGAAATCAAGGCAGAATTGCAGGAAACAGATTTCAGGAGGTAGATTCGAATCGCCTTTAAAGCACATGAAAAGCGGCAAAACGTTGACAATGATGCCCTTGGCCAAAAAGGGCGTATGCGTTTTTTCCTGAATATATTCAGGAAAAAACGCATACGCCCTTTTGGGCCAACCAAGCAACCTGGAAAGGCAAATCAGCGCTACAAAGAAGACTCGCTACCCATCGGTCAAAAGGGCCATGCTGAAAAAAGTCTCAAAACCAGAAATGCAGGACAGGCCATGGAGAAATGGGAGCCTTGCTACACTGATGGGCGGGATGTAAATTGCCAACAGCCACTCTGGAGAAGTGTACGGTGTGTCCTGAAACATCTAAAAAACACAGCTTAGAGAGCATAGGGCACTTCCACTCATGGGGGTATAAATTGGGAAAATGAAAAATCAGCAAGACACAAGCACCCCAAAGTTTAGGGCTGCTCTGTTGACAAGGACCTCCACTTCATTCCACCTTCAATATCCCAGGAAAGAGAAAAATGGATAAAGAAGTTGTGGTCCTTATGTACAATGGAATATCACTCAGCCATGAAATCAATGTCAAAAGGCTAGTAGCAGCATGATGAGTGGATTTAGGTACAACGATTCTAAGTGAAATAAGTCACACAGAAAAGGACACTTCTCATAAGGTATCACTTATACAGGGAATGTAAAAACCGTTACACTTGAACTGAATTACAAAACAGAACAGAGTCACACATGCAGAAAACACACTATGGCTGCTTAACGGGAAAGGTGAGGTGGGGTGATACATAAAACAAGGGTTTCAAATTAGCTCAGATACCGTTCCATAAACCCAATATGTAATAGACAAGACCTACTCCTTGCTCAGAGAACTGGTCTCAACACGCCCTATTCACCGCACAAGAATATATCTGACTAGTAATAATCTTAAAACCTATGTATTGATATCTCTCTGTTAGTGTGTCAAGTGGGTGTAAAGCGGCAAAAACACAGCAGTGAAAAGCAGCTAAACCCCATTATAAAAATAAATTACTTCGAAAAACCCATGAAACAAAGACAGTGAAAGAGAGAGAAATTCTTACACAATGCGTTCAGGGGCTGTGATGCAACCTGGATTGACCATATCTAGACCCACAGCTGGATGAGACATAAGGGTGGACACTCTTGGGGCTGAGAGGTTTGGTGAGGTTGGGTGAGCAAATGCAGGCCCTTTAAAGTAATACTGCGTGGTACCCATCGCATGGGTCCCAAATCTCCAGGTTCAAGGGCATATTCCTACATCGAAATCATGCATGAGAAAACAAAAAGATGGTACACCATGTGATGGGGAAAGGTTTCTAAAACGCACCTCATTTCTCTTCTCCTTGTGCCCGGGGTCGCCATTCCAGCCGCTTTCCTAGCAATCTCCCTACTTGGAGCATCAGCACCTTTAACCTCCTGTTCCGTACAGGTTGCAATTTGTCCTGAGGATGAACGGGAAGACGGGGAACCAGTGAGAGACTAGCTCTTGTTGTTGGGACAGGCACAGGTCACTCTATTTTCCCATCAGGAAGAAGAATTAACCACAGGCTCCTCCTCCCCCCCGGAACCAGAACAGGGCCTGAAGCCATCCAGTGCTTTTGCGGCCAGCTCCCAAAAAAGCGAGTTGTAAAATGGAGCTTCAGGGCACTGCAATTCACAAACCTGCAGAGTTATAAATGATAACTCTCGTCCGCAAATATATTGAGGGAAGGCAAAGAAAAGGATTTGAAATCAAGGCAGAATTGCAGGAAACAGATTTCAGGAGGTAGATTCGAATCGCCTTTAAAGCACATGAAAAGCGGCAAAACGTTGACAATGATGCCCTTGGCCAAAAAGGGCTTATGCGTTTTTTCCTGAATATATTCAGGAAAAAACGCATACGCCCTTTTTGGCCAACCAAGCAACCTGGAAAGGCAAATCAGCGCTACAAAGAAGACTCGCTACCCATCGGTCAAAAGGGCCATGCTGAAAAAAGTCTCAAAACCAGAAATGCAGGACAGGCCATGGAGAAATGGGAGCCTTGCTACACTGATGGGCGGGATGTAAATTGCCAACAGCCACTCTGGAGAAGTGTACGGTGTGTCCTGAAACATCTAAAAAACACAGCTTAGAGAGCATAGGGCACTTCCACTCATGGGGGTATAAATTGGGAAAATGAAAAATCAGCAAGACACAAGCACCCCAAAGTTTAGGGCTGCTCTGTTGACAAGGACCTCCACTTCATTCCACCTTCAATATCCCAGGAAAGAGAAAAATGGATAAAGAAGTTGTGGTCCTTATGTACAATGGAATATCACTCAGCCATGAAATCAATGTCATAAGGCTAGTAGCAGCATGATGAGTGGATTTAGGTACGACGATTCTAAGTGAAATAAGTCACACAGAAAAGGACACTTCTCATAAGGTATCACTTATAGAGGGAATGTCAAAACCGTTACACTTGAACTGAATTACAAAACAGAACAGAGTCACACATGCAGAAAACACACTATGGCTGCTTAACGGGAAAGGTGAGGTGGGGAGATACATAAAACAAGGGTTTCAAATTAGCTCAGATACCGTTCCATAAACCCAATATGTAATAGACAAGACCTACTCCTTGCTCAGAGAACTGGACTCAACACGCCCTATTCACCACACAAGAATATATCTGATTAGTAATAATCTTAAAACCTATGTATTGATATCTCTCTCTTAGTGTGTCAAGTGGGTGTAAAGCGGCATAAACACAGCAGTGAAAAGCAGCTAAACCCCATTATAAAAATAAATTACTTTTACAAACCCATGAAACAAAGACAGTGAAAGAGAGAGAAATTCTTACACAATGCGTTCAGGGGCTGTGATGCAACCTGGATTGACCATATCTAGACCCACAGCTGGATGAGACATAAGGGTGGACACTCTTGGGGCTGAGAGGTTTGGTGAGGTTGGGTGAGCAAATGCAGGCCCTTTAAAGTAATACTGCGTGGTACCCATCGCATGGGTCCCAAATATCCAGGTTGAAGGGCATATTCCTACATCGAAATCATGCATGAGAAAACAAAAAGATGGTACACCATGTGATGGGGAAAGGTTTCTAAAACGCACCTCATTTCTCTTCTCCTTGTGCCCGGGGTCGCCATTCCAGCCGCTTTCCTAGCAATCTCCCTACTTGGAGCATCAGCACCTTTAACCTCCTGTTCCGTACAGGTTGCAATTTGTCCTGAGGATGAACGGGAAGACGGGGAACCAGTGAGAGACTAGCTCTTGTTGTTGGGACAGGCACAGGTCACTCTATTTTCCCATCAGGAAGAAGAATTAACCACAGGCTCCTCCTCCCCCCCGGAACCAGAACAGGGCCTGAAGCCATCCAGTGCTTTTGCGGCCAGCTCCCAAAAAAGCGAGTTGTAAAATGGAGGTTCAGGGCACTGCAATTCACAAACCTGCAGAGTTATAAATGATAACTCTCGTCCGCAAATATATTGAGGGAAGGCAAAGAAGAGGATTTGAAATCAAGGCAGAATTGCAGGAAACAGATTTCAGGAGGTAGATTCGAATCGCCTTTAAAGCACATGAAAAGCGGCAAAACGTTGACAATGATGCCCTTGGCCAAAAAGGGCGTATGCGTTTTTTCCTGAATATATTCAGGAAAAAACGCATACGCCCTTTTTGGCCAACCAAGCAACCTGGAAAGGCAAATCAGCGCTACAAAGAAGACTCGCTACCCATCGGTCAAAAGGGCCATGCTGAAAAAAGTCTCAAAACCAGAAATGCAGGACAGGCCATGGAGAAATGGGAGCCTTGCTACACTGATGGGCGGGATGTAAATTGCCAACAGCCACTCTGGAGAAGTGTACGGTGTGTCCTGAAACATCTAAAAAACACAGCTTAGAGAGCATAGGGCACTTCCACTCATGGGGGTATAAATTGGGAAAATGAAAAATCAGCAAGACACAAGCACCCCAAAGTTTAGGGCTGCTCTGTTGACAAGGACCTCCACTTCATTCCACCTTCAATATCCCAGGAAAGAGAAAAATGGATAAAGAAGTTGTGGTCCTTATGTACAATGGAATATCACTCAGCCATGAAATCAATGTCATAAGGCTAGTAGCAGCATGATGAGTGGATTTAGGTACGACGATTCTAAGTGAAATAAGTCACACAGAAAAGGACACTTCTCATAAGGTATCACTTATAGAGGGAATGTCAAAACCGTTACACTTGAACTGAATTACAAAACAGAACAGAGTCACACATGCAGAAAACACACTATGGCTGCTTAACGGGAAAGGTGAGGTGGGGAGATACATAAAACAAGGGTTTCAAATTAGCTCAGATACCGTTCCATAAACCCAATATGTAATAGACAAGACCTACTCCTTGCTCAGAGAACTGGACTCAACACGCCCTATTCACCACACAAGAATATATCTGATTAGTAATAATCTTAAAACCTATGTAGTGATATCTCTCTCTTAGTGTGTCAAGTGGGTGTAAAGCGGCATAAACACAGCAGTGAAAAGCAGCTAAACCCCATTATAAAAATAAATTACTTTTACAAACCCATGAAACAAAGACAGTGAAAGAGAGAGAAATTCTTACACAATGCGTTCAGGGGCTGTGATGCAACCTGGATTGACCATATCTAGACCCACAGCTGGATGAGACATAAGGGTGGACACTCTTGGGGCTGAGAGGTTTGGTGAGGTTGGGTGAGCAAATGCAGGCCCTTTAAAGTAATACTGCTTGGTACCCATCGCATGGGTCCCAAATCTCCAGGTTGAAGGGCATATTCCTACATCGAAATCATGCATGAGAAAACAAAAAGATGGTACACCATGTGATGGGGAAAGGTTTCTAAAACGCACCTCATTTCTCTTCTCCTTGTGCCCGGGGTCGCCATTCCAGCCGCTTTCCTAGCAATCTCCCTACTTGGAGCATCAGCACCTTTAACCTCCTGTTCCGTACAGGTTGCAATTTGTCCTGAGGATGAACGGGAAGACGGGGAACCAGTGAGAGACTAGCTCTTGTTGTTGGGACAGGCACAGGTCACTCTATTTTCCCATCAGGAAGAAGAATTAACCACAGGCTCCTCCTCCCCCCCGGAACCAGAACAGGGCCTGAAGCCATCCAGTGCTTTTGCGGCCAGCTCCCAAAAAAGCGAGTTGTAAAATGGAGGTTCAGGGCACTGCAATTCACAAACCTGCAGAGTTATAAATGATAACTCTCGTCCGCAAATATATTGAGGGAAGGCAAAGAAGAGGATTTGAAATCAAGGCAGAATTGCAGGAAACAGATTTCAGGAGGTAGATTCGAATCGCCTTTAAAGCACATGAAAAGCGGCAAAACGTTGACAATGATGCCCTTGGCCAAAAAGGGCGTATGCGTTTTTTCCTGAATATATTCAGGAAAAAACGCATACGCCCTTTTTGGCCAACCAAGCAACCTGGAAAGGCAAATCAGCGCTATAAAGAAGACTCGCTACCCATCGGTCAAAAGGGCCATGCTGAAAAAAGTCTCAAAACCAGAAATGCAGGACAGGCCATGGAGAAATGGGAGCCTTGCTACACTGATGGGCGGGATGTAAATTGCCAACAGCCACTCTGGAGAAGTGTACGGTGTGTCCTGAAACATCTAAAAAACACAGCTTAGAGAGCATAGGGCACTTCCACTCATGGGGGTATAAATTGGGAAAATGAAAAATCAGCAAGACACAAGCACCCCAAAGTTTAGGGCTGCTCTGTTGACAAGGACCTCCACTTCATTCCACCTTCAATATCCCAGGAAAGAGAAAAATGGATAAAGAAGTTGTGGTCCTTATGTACAATGGAATATCACTCAGCCATGAAATCAATGTCATAAGGCTAGTAGCAGCATGATGAGTGGATTTAGGTACGACGATTCTAAGTGAAATAAGTCACACAGAAAAGGACACTTCTCATAAGGTATCACTTATAGAGGGAATGTCAAAACCGTTACACTTGAACTGAATTACAAAACAGAACAGAGTCACACATGCAGAAAACACACTATGGCTGCTTAACGGGAAAGGTGAGGTGGGGAGATACATAAAACAAGGGTTTCAAATTAGCTCAGATACCGTTCCATAAACCCAATATGTAATAGACAAGACCTACTCCTTGCTCAGAGAACTGGACTCAACACGCCCTATTCACCACACAAGAATATATCTGATTAGTAATAATCTTAAAACCTATGTATTGATATCTCTCTCTTAGTGTGTCAAGTGGGTGTAAAGCGGCATAAACACAGCAGTGAAAAGCAGCTAAACCCCATTATAAAAATAAATTACTTTTACAAACCCATGAAACAAAGACAGTGAAAGAGAGAGAAATTCTTACACAATGCGTTCAGGGGCTGTGATGCAACCTGGATTGACCATATCTAGACCCACAGCTGGATGAGACATAAGGGTGGACACTCTTGGGGCTGAGAGGTTTGGTGAGGTTGGGTGAGCAAATGCAGGCCCTTTAAAGTAATACTGCGTGGTACCCATCGCATGGGTCCCAAATCTCCAGGTTCAAGGGCATATTCCTACATCGAAATCATGCATGAGAAAACAAAAAGATGGTACACCATGTGATGGGGAAAGGTTTCTAAAACGCACCTCATTTCTCTTCTCCTTGTGCCCGGGGTCGCCATTCCAGCCGCTTTCCTAGCAATCTCCCTACTTGGAGCATCAGCACCTTTAACCTCCTGTTCCGTACAGGTTGCAATTTGTCCTGAGGATGAACGGGAAGACGGGGAACCAGTGAGAGACTAGCTCTTGTTGTTGGGACAGGCACAGGTCACTCTATTTTCCCATCAGGAAGAAGAATTAACCACAGGCTCCTCCTCCCCCCCGGAACCAGAACAGGGCCTGAAGCCATCCAGTGCTTTTGCGGCCAGCTCCCAAAAAAGCGAGTTGTAAAATGGAGCTTCAGGGCACTGCAATTCACAAACCTGCAGAGTTATAAATGATAACTCTCGTCCGCAAATATATTGAGGGAAGGCAAAGAAGAGGATTTGAAATCAAGGCAGAATTGCAGGAAACAGATTTCAGGAGGTAGATTCGAATCGCCTTTAAAGCACATGAAAAGCGGCAAAACGTTGACAATGATGCCCTTGGCCAAAAAGGGCGTATGCGTTTTTTCCTGAATATATTCAGGAAAAAACGCATACGCCCTTTTTGGCCAACCAAGCAACCTGGAAAGGCAAATCAGCGCTACAAAGAAGACTCGCTACCCATCGGTCAAAAGGGCCGTGCTGAAAAAAGTCTCAAAACCAGAAATGCAGGACAGGCCATGGAGAAATGGGAGCCTTGCTACACTGATGGGCGGGATGTAAATTGCCAACAGCCACTCTGGAGAAGTGTACGGTGTGTCCTGAAACATCTAAAAAACACAGCTTAGAGAGCATAGGGCACTTCCACTCATGGGGGTATAAATTGGGAAAATGAAAAATCAGCAAGACACAAGCACCCCAAAGTTTAGGGCTGCTCTGTTGACAAGGACCTCCACTTCATTCCACCTTCAATATCCCAGGAAAGAGAAAAATGGATAAAGAAGTTGTGGTCCTTATGTACAATGGAATATCACTCAGCCATGAAATCAATGTCATAAGGCTAGTAGCAGCATGATGAGTGGATTTAGGTACGACGATTCTAAGTGAAATAAGTCACACAGAAAAGGACACTTCTCATAAGGTATCACTTATAGAGGGAATGTCAAAACCGTTACACTTGAACTGAATTACAAAACAGAACAGAGTCACACATGCAGAAAACACACTATGGCTGCTTAACGGGAAAGGTGAGGTGGGGAGATACATAAAACAAGGGTTTCAAATTAGCTCAGATACCGTTCCATAAACCCAATATGTAATAGACAAGACCTACTCCTTGCTCAGAGAACTGGACTCAACACGCCCTATTCACCACACAAGAATATATCTGATTAGTAATAATCTTAAAACCTATGTAGTGATATCTCTCTCTTAGTGTGTCAAGTGGGTGTAAAGCGGCATAAACACAGCAGTGAAAAGCAGCTAAACCCCATTATAAAAATAAATTACTTTTACAAACCCATGAAACAAAGACAGTGAAAGAGAGAGAAATTCTTACACAATGCGTTCAGGGGCTGTGATGCAACCTGGATTGACCATATCTAGACCCACAGCTGGATGAGACATAAGGGTGGACACTCTTGGGGCTGAGAGGTTTGGTGAGGTTGGGTGAGCAAATGCAGGCCCTTTAAAGTAATACTGCTTGGTACCCATCGCATGGGTCCCAAATCTCCAGGTTGAAGGGCATATTCCTACATCGAAATCATGCATGAGAAAACAAAAAGATGGTACACCATGTGATGGGGAAAGGTTTCTAAAACGCACCTCATTTCTCTTCTCCTTGTGCCCGGGGTCGCCATTCCAGCCGCTTTCCTAGCAATCTCCCTACTTGGAGCATCAGCACCTTTAACCTCCTGTTCCGTACAGGTTGCAATTTGTCCTGAGGATGAACGGGAAGACGGGGAACCAGTGAGAGACTAGCTCTTGTTGTTGGGACAGGCACAGGTCACTCTATTTTCCCATCAGGAAGAAGAATTAACCACAGGCTCCTCCTCCCCCCCGGAACCAGAACAGGGCCTGAAGCCATCCAGTGCTTTTGCGGCCAGCTCCCAAAAAAGCGAGTTGTAAAATGGAGGTTCAGGGCACTGCAATTCACAAACCTGCAGAGTTATAAATGATAACTCTCGTCTGCAAATATATTGAGGGAAGGCAAAGAAGAGGATTTGAAATCAAGGCAGAATTGCAGGAAACAGATTTCAGGAGGTAGATTCGAATCGCCTTTAAAGCACATGAAAAGCGGCAAAACGTTGACAATGATGCCCTTGGCCAAAAAGGGCGTATGCGTTTTTTCCTGAATATATTCAGGAAAAAACGCATACGCCCTTTTTGGCCAACCAAGCAACCTGGAAAGGCAAATCAGCGCTACAAAGAAGACTCGCTACCCATCGGTCAAAAGGGCCATGCTGAAAAAAGTCTCAAAACCAGAAATGCAGGACAGGCCATGGAGAAATGGGAGCCTTGCTACACTGATGGGCGGGATGTAAATTGCCAACAGCCACTCTGGAGAAGTGTACGGTGTGTCCTGAAACATCTAAAAAACACAGCTTAGAGAGCATAGGGCACTTCCACTCATGGGGGTATAAATTGGGAAAATGAAAAATCAGCAAGACACAAGCACCCCAAAGTTTAGGGCTGCTCTGTTGACAAGGACCTCCACTTCATTCCACCTTCAATATCCCAGGAAAGAGAAAAATGGATAAAGAAGTTGTGGTCCTTATGTACAATGGAATATCACTCAGCCATGAAATCAATGTCATAAGGCTAGTAGCAGCATGATGAGTGGATTTAGGTACGACGATTCTAAGTGAAATAAGTCACACAGAAAAGGACACTTCTCATAAGGTATCACTTATAGAGGGAATGTCAAAACCGTTACACTTGAACTGAATTACAAAACAGAACAGAGTCACACATGCAGAAAACACACTATGGCTGCTTAACGGGAAAGGTGAGGTGGGGAGATACATAAAACAAGGGTTTCAAATTAGCTCAGATACCGTTCCATAAACCCAATATGTAATAGACAAGACCTACTCCTTGCTCAGAGAACTGGACTCAACACGCCCTATTCACCACACAAGAATATATCTGATTAGTAATAATCTTAAAACCTATGTATTGATATCTCTCTCTTAGTGTGTCAAGTGGGTGTAAAGCGGCATAAACACAGCAGTGAAAAGCAGCTAAACCCCATTATAAAAATAAATTACTTTTACAAACCCATGAAACAAAGACAGTGAAAGAGAGAGAAATTCTTACACAATGCGTTCAGGGGCTGTGATGCAACCTGGATTGACCATATCTAGACCCACAGCTGGATGAGACATAAGGGTGGACACTCTTGGGGCTGAGAGGTTTGGTGAGGTTGGGTGAGCAAATGCAGGCCCTTTAAAGTAATACTGCGTGGTACCCATCGCATGGGTCCCAAATATCCAGGTTGAAGGGCATATTCCTACATCGAAATCATGCATGAGAAAACAAAAAGATGGTACACCATGTGATGGGGAAAGGTTTCTAAAACGCACCTCATTTCTCTTCTCCTTGTGCCCGGGGTCGCTATTCCAGCCGCTTTCCTAGCAATCTCCCTACTTGGAGCATCAGCACCTTTAACCTCCTGTTCCGTACAGGTTGCAATTTGTCCTGAGGATGAACGGGAAGACGGGGAACCAGTGAGAGACTAGCTCTTGTTGTTGGGACAGGCACAGGTCACTCTATTTTCCCATCAGGAAGAAGAATTAACCACAGGCTCCTCCTCCCCCCCGGAACCAGAACAGGGCCTGAAGCCATCCAGTGCTTTTGCGGCCAGCTCCCAAAAAAGCGAGTTGTAAAATGGAGCTTCAGGGCACTGCAATTCACAAACCTGCAGAGTTATAAATGATAACTCTCGTCCGCAAATATATTGAGGGAAGGCAAAGAAGAGGATTTGAAATCAAGGCAGAATTGCAGGAAACAGATTTCAGGAGGTAGATTCGAATCGCCTTTAAAGCACATGAAAAGCGGCAAAACGTTGACAATGATGCCCTTGGCCAAAAAGGGCGTATGCGTTTTTTCCTGAATATATTCAGGAAAAAACGCATACGCCCTTTTTGGCCAACCAAGCAACCTGGAAAGACAAATCAGCGCTACAAAGAAGACTCGCTACCCATCGGTCAAAAGGGCCATGCTGAAAAAAGTCTCAAAACCAGAAATGCAGGACAGGCCATGGAGAAATGGGAGCCTTGCTACACTGATGGGCGGGATGTAAATTGCCAACAGCCACTCTGGAGAAGTGTACGGTGTGTCCTGAAACATCTAAAAAACACAGCTTAGAGAGCATAGGGCACTTCCACTCATGGGGGTATAAATTGGGAAAATGAAAAATCAGCAAGACACAAGCACCCCAAAGTTTAGGGCTGCTCTGTTGACAAGGACCTCCACTTCATTCCACCTTCAATATCCCAGGAAAGAGAAAAATGGATAAAGAAGTTGTGGTCCTTATGTACAATGGAATATCACTCAGCCATGAAATCAATGTCATAAGGCTAGTAGCAGCATGATGAGTGGATTTAGGTACGACGATTCTAAGTGAAATAAGTCACACAGAAAAGGACACTTCTCATAAGGTATCACTTATAGAGGGAATGTCAAAACCGTTACACTTGAACTGAATTACAAAACAGAACAGAGTCACACATGCAGAAAACACACTATGGCTGCTTAACGGGAAAGGTGAGGTGGGGTGATACATAAAACAAGGGTTTCAAATTAGCTCAGATACCGTTCCATAAACCCAATATGTAATAGACAAGACCTACTCCTTGCTCAGAGAACTGGTCTCAACACGCCCTATTCACCGCACAAGAATATATCTGACTAGTAATAATCTTAAAACCTATGTATTGATATCTCTCTGTTAGTGTGTCAAGTGGGTGTAAAGCGGCAAAATCACAGCAGTGAAAAGCAGCTAAACCCCATTATAAAAATAAATTACTTCGAAAAACCCATGAAACAAAGACAGTGAAAGAGAGAGAAATTCTTACACAATGCGTTCAGGGGCTGTGATGCAACCTGGATTGACCATATCTAGACCCACAGCTGGATGAGACATAAGGGTGGACACTCTTGGGGCTGAGAGGTTTGGTGAGGTTGGGTGAGCAAATGCAGGCCCTTTAAAGTAATACTGCGTGGTACCCATCGCATGGGTCCCAAATATCCAGGTTGAAGGGCATATTCCTACATCGAAATCATGCATGAGAAAACAAAAAGATGGTACACCATGTGATGGGGAAAGGTTTCTAAAACGCACCTCATTTCTCTTCTCCTTGTGCCCGGGGTCGCCATTCCAGCCGCTTTCCTAGCAATCTCCCTACTTGGAGCATCAGCACCTTTAACCTCCTGTTCCGTACAGGTTGCAATTTGTCCTGAGGATGAACGGGAAGACGGGGAACCAGTGAGAGACTAGCTCTTGTTGTTGGGACAGGCACAGGTCACTCTATTTTCCCATCAGGAAGAAGAATTAACCACAGGCTCATCCTCCCCCCCGGAACCAGAACAGGGCCTGAAGCCATCCAGTGCTTTTGCGGCCAGCTCCCAAAAAAGCGAGTTGTAAAATGGAGCTTCAGGGCACTGCAATTCACAAACCTGCAGAGTTATAAATGATAACTCTCGTCCGCAAATATATTGAGGGAAGGCAAAGAAGAGGATTTGAAATCAAGGCAGAATTGCAGGAAACAGATTTCAGGAGGTAGATTCGAATCGCCTTTAAAGCACATGAAAAGCGGCAAAACGTTGACAATGATGCCCTTGGCCAAAAAGGGCGTATGCGTTTTTTCCTGAATATATTCAGGAAAAAACGCATACGCCCTTTTTGGCCAACCAAGCAACCTGGAAAGGCAAATCAGCGCTACAAAGAAGACTCGCTACCCATCGGTCAAAAGGGCCATGCTGAAAAAAGTCTCAAAACCAGAAATGCAGGACAGGCCATGGAGAAATGGGAGCCTTGCTACACTGATGGGCGGGATGTAAATTGCCAACAGCCACTCTGGAGAAGTGTATGGTGTGTCCTGAAACATCTAAAAAACACAGCTTAGAGAGCATAGGGCACTTCCACTCATGGGGGTATAAATTGGGAAAATGAAAAATCAGCAAGACACAAGCACCCCAAAGTTTAGGGCTGCTCTGTTGACAAGGACCTCCACTTCATTCCACCTTCAATATCCCAGGAAAGAGAAAAATGGATAAAGAAGTTGTGGTCCTTATGTACAATGGAATATCACTCAGCCATGAAATCAATGTCATAAGGCTAGTAGCAGCATGATGAGTGGATTTAGGTACGACGATTCTAAGTGAAATAAGTCACACAGAAAAGGACACTTCTCATAAGGTATCACTTATAGAGGGAATGTAAAAACCGTTACACTTGAACTGAATTACAAAACAGAACAGAGTCACACATGCAGAAAACACACTATGGCTGCTTAACGGGAAAGGTGAGGTGGGGTGATACATAAAACAAGGGTTTCAAATTAGCTCAGATACCGTTCCATAAACCCAATATGTAATAGACAAGACCTACTCCTTGCTCAGAGAACTGGTCTCAACACGCCCTATTCACCGCACAAGAATATATCTGACTAGTAATAATCTTAAAACCTATGTATTGATATCTCTCTGTTAGTGTGTCAAGTGGGTGTAAAGCGGCAAAAACACAGCAGTGAAAAGCAGCTAAACCCCATTATAAAAATAAATTACTTCGAAAAACCCATGAAACAAAGACAGTGAAAGAGAGAGAAATTCTTACACAATGCGTTCAGGGGCTGTGATGCAACCTGGATTGACCATATCTAGACCCACAGCTGGATGAGACATAAGGGTGGACACTCTTGGGGCTGAGAGGTTTGGTGAGGTTGGGTGAGCAAATGCAGGCCCTTTAAAGTAATACTGCGTGGTACCCATCGCATGGGTCCCAAATCTCCAGGTTCAAGGGCATATTCCTACATCGAAATCATGCAAGAGAAAACAAAAAGATGGTACACCATGTGATGGGGAAAGGTTTCTAACCAAGCAACCTGGAAAGGCAAATCAGCGCTACAAAGAAGACTCGCTACCCATCGGTCAAAAGGGCCATGCTGAAAAAAGTCTCAAAACCAGAAATGCAGGACAGGCCATGGAGAAATGGGAGCCTTGCTACACTGATGGGCGGGATGTAAATTGCCAACAGCCACTCTGGAGAAGTGTACGGTGTGTCCTGAAACATCTAAAAAACACAGCTTAGAGAGCATAGGGCACTTCCACTCATGGGGGTATAAATTGGGAAAATGAAAAATCAGCAAGACACAAGCACCCCAAAGTTTAGGGCTGCTCTGTTGACAAGGACCTCCACTTCATTCCACCTTCAATATCCCAGGAAAGAGAAAAATGG
This sequence comes from Balaenoptera ricei, assembly GCF_028023285.1. Lineage (NCBI taxonomy): Eukaryota > Metazoa > Chordata > Mammalia > Artiodactyla > Balaenopteridae > Balaenoptera > Balaenoptera ricei. The sequence goes on along the minus strand of NW_026777422.1, from coordinate 301,764 downwards.
ATAAAGAAGTTGTGGTCCTTATGTACAATGGAATATCACTCAGCCATGAAATCAATGTCATAAGGCTAGTAGCAGCATGATGAGTGGATTTAGGTACGACGATTCTAAGTGAAATAAGTCACACAGAAAAGGACACTTCTCATAAGGTATCACTTATAGAGGGAATGTCAAAACCGTTACACTTGAACTGAATTACAAAACAGAACAGAGTCACACATGCAGAAAACACACTATGGCTGCTTAACGGGAAAGGTGAGGTGGGGAGATACATAAAACAAGGGTTTCAAATTAGCTCAGATACCGTTCCATAAACCCAATATGTAATAGACAAGACCTACTCCTTGCTCAGAGAACTGGACTCAACACGCCCTATTCACCACACAAGAATATATCTGATTAGTAATAATCTTAAAACCTATGTAGTGATATCTCTCTCTTAGTGTGTCAAGTGGGTGTAAAGCGGCATAAACACAGCAGTGAAAAGCAGCTAAACCCCATTATAAAAATAAATTACTTTTACAAACCCATGAAACAAAGACAGTGAAAGAGAGAGAAATTCTTACACAATGCGTTCAGGGGCTGTGATGCAACCTGGATTGACCATATCTAGACCCACAGCTGGATGAGACATAAGGGTGGACACTCTTGGGGCTGAGAGGTTTGGTGAGGTTGGGTGAGCAAATGCAGGCCCTTTAAAGTAATACTGCGTGGTACCCATCGCATGGGTCCCAAATATCCAGGTTGAAGGGCATATTCCTACATCGAAATCATGCATGAGAAAACAAAAAGATGGTACACCATGTGATGGGGAAAGGTTTCTAAAACGCACCTCATTTCTCTTCTCCTTGTGCCCGGGGTCGCCATTCCAGCCGCTTTCCTAGCAATCTCCCTACTTGGAGCATCAGCACCTTTAACCTCCTGTTCCGTGCAGGTTGCAATTTGTCCTGAGGATGAACGGGAAGACGGGGAACCAGTGAGAGACTAGCTCTTGTTGTTGGGACAGGCACAGGTCACTCTATTTTCCCATCAGGAAGAAGAATTAACCACAGGCTCCTCCTCCCCCCCGGAACCAGAACAGGGCCTGAAGCCATCCAGTGCTTTTGCGGCCAGCTCCCAAAAAAGCGAGTTGTAAAATGGAGCTTCAGGGCACTGCAATTCACAAACCTGCAGAGTTATAAATGATAACTCTCGTCCGCAAATATATTGAGGGAAGGCAAAGAAGAGGATTTGAAATCAAGGCAGAATTGCAGGAAACAGATTTCAGGAGGTAGATTCGAATCGCCTTTAAAGCACATGAAAAGCGGCAAAACGTTGACAATGATGCCCTTGGCCAAAAAGGGCGTATGCGTTTTTTCCTGAATATATTCAGGAAAAAACGCATACGCCCTTTTTGGCCAACCAAGCAACCTGGAAAGACAAATCAGCGCTACAAAGAAGACTCGCTACCCATCGGTCAAAAGGGCCATGCTGAAAAAAGTCTCAAAACCAGAAATGCAGGACAGGCCATGGAGAAATGGGAGCCTTGCTACACTGATGGGCGGGATGTAAATTGCCAACAGCCACTCTGGAGAAGTGTACGGTGTGTCCTGAAACATCTAAAAAACACAGCTTAGAGAGCATAGGGCACTTCCACTCATGGGGGTATAAATTGGGAAAATGAAAAATCAGCAAGACACAAGCACCCCAAAGTTTAGGGCTGCTCTGTTGACAAGGACCTCCACTTCATTCCACCTTCAATATCCCAGGAAAGAGAAAAATGGATAAAGAAGTTGTGGTCCTTATGTACAATGGAATATCACTCAGCCATGAAATCAATGTCATAAGGCTAGTAGCAGCATGATGAGTGGATTTAGGTACGACGATTCTAAGTGAAATAAGTCACACAGAAAAGGACACTTCTCATAAGGTATCACTTATAGAGGGAATGTAAAAACCGTTACACTTGAACTGAATTACAAAACAGAACAGAGTCACACATGCAGAAAACACACTATGGCTGCTTAACGGGAAAGGTGAGGTGGGGTGATACATAAAACAAGGGTTTCAAATTAGCTCAGATACCGTTCCATAAACCCAATATGTAATAGACAAGACCTACTCCTTGCTCAGAGAACTGGTCTCAACACGCCCTATTCACCGCAAAAGAATATATCTGACTAGTAATAATCCTAAAACCTATGTATTGATATCTCTCTGTTAGTGTGTCAAGTGGGTGTAAAGCGGCAAAAACACAGCAGTGAAAAGCAGCTAAACCCCATTATAAAAATAAATTACTTCGAAAAACCCATGAAACAAAGACAGTGAAAGAGAGAGAAATTCTTACACAATGCGTTCAGGGGCTGTGATGCAACCTGGATTGACCATATCTAGACCCACAGCTGGATGAGACATAAGGGTGGACACTCTTGGGGCTGAGAGGTTTGGTGAGGTTGGGTGAGCAAATGCAGGCCCTTTAAAGTAATACTGCGTGGTACCCATCGCATGGGTCCCAAATATCCAGATTGAAGGGCATATTCCTACATCGAAATCATGCATGAGAAAACAAAAAGATGGTACACCATGTGATGGGGAAAGGTTTCTAAAACGCACCTCATTTCTCTTCTCCTTGTGCCCGGGGTCGCCATTCCAGCCGCTTTCCTAGCAATCTCCCTACTTGGAGCATCAGCACCTTTAACCTCCTGTTCCGTACAGGTTGCAATTTGTCCTGAGGATGAACGGGAAGACGGGGAACCAGTGAGAGACTAGCTCTTGTTGTTGGGACAGGCACAGGTCACTCTATTTTCCCATCAGGAAGAAGAATTAACCACAGGCTCCTCCTCCCCCCCGGAACCAGAACAGGGCCTGAAGCCATCCAGTGCTTTTGCGGCCAGCTCCCAAAAAAGCGAGTTGTAAAATGAAGCTTCAGGGCACTGCAATTCACAAACCTGCAGAGTTATAAATGATAACTCTCGTCCGCAAATATATTGAGGGAAGGCAAAGAAGAGGATTTGAAATCAAGGCAGAATTGCAGGAAACAGATTTCAGGAGGTAGATTCGAATCGCCTTTAAAGCACATGAAAAGCGGCAAAACGTTGACAATGATGCCCTTGGCCAAAAAGGGCGTATGCGTTTTTTCCTGAATATATTCAGGAAAAAACGCATACGCCCTTTTTGGCCAACCAAGCAACCTGGAAAGGCAAATCAGCGCTACAAAGAAGACTCGCTACCCATCGGTCAAAAGGGCCATGCTGAAAAAAGTCTCAAAACCAGAAATGCAGGACAGGCCATGGAGAAATGGGAGCCTTGCTACACTGATGGGCGGGATGTAAATTGCCAACAGCCACTCTGGAGAAGTGTACGGTGTGTCCTGAAACATCTAAAAAACACAGCTTAGAGAGCATAGGGCACTTCCACTCATGGGGGTATAAATTGGGAAAATGAAAAATCAGCAAGACACAAGCACCCCAAAGTTTAGGGCTGCTCTGTTGACAAGGACCTCCACTTCATTCCACCTTCAATATCCCAGGAAAGAGAAAAATGGATAAAGAAGTTTTGGTCCTTATGTACAATGGAATATCACTCAGCCATGAAATCAATGTCATAAGGCTAGTAGCAGCATGATGAGTGGATTTAGGTACGACGATTCTAAGTGAAATAAGTCACACAGAAAAGGACACTTCTCATAAGGTATCACTTATAGAGGGAATGTAAAAACCGTTACACTTGAACTGAATTACAAAACAGAACAGAGTCACACATGCAGAAAACACACTATGGCTGCTTAACGGGAAAGGTGAGGTGGGGTGATACATAAAACAAGGGTTTCAAATTAGCTCAGATACCGTTCCATAAACCCAATATGTAATAGACAAGACCTACTCCTTGCTCAGAGAACTGGTCTCAACACGCCCTATTCACCGCACAAGAATATATCTGACTAGTAATAATCTTAAAACCTATGTATTGATATCTCTCTGTTAGTGTGTCAAGTGGGTGTAAAGCGGCAAAAACACAGCAGTGAAAAGCAGCTAAACCCCATTATAAAAATAAATTACTTCGAAAAACCCATGAAACAAAGACAGTGAAAGAGAGAGAAATTCTTACACAATGCGTTCAGGGGCTGTGATGCAACCTGGATTGACCATATCTAGACCCACAGCTGGATGAGACATAAGGGTGGACACTCTTGGGGCTGAGAGGTTTGGTGAGGTTGGGTGAGCAAATGCAGGCCCTTTAAAGTAATACTGCGTGGTACCCATCGCATGGGTCCCAAATCTCCAGGTTCAAGGGCATATTCCTACATCGAAATCATGCAAGAGAAAACAAAAAGATGGTACACCATGTGATGGGGAAAGGTTTCTAACCAAGCAACCTGGAAAGGCAAATCAGCGCTACAAAGAAGACTCGCTACCCATCGGTCAAAAGGGCCATGCTGAAAAAAGTCTCAAAACCAGAAATGCAGGACAGGCCATGGAGAAATGGGAGCCTTGCTACACTGATGGGCGGGATGTAAATTGCCAACAGCCACTCTGGAGAAGTGTACGGTGTGTCCTGAAACATCTAAAAAACACAGCTTAGAGAGCATAGGGCACTTCCACTCATGGGGGTATAAATTGGGAAAATGAAAAATCAGCAAGACACAAGCACCCCAAAGTTTAGGGCTGCTCTGTTGACAAGGACCTCCACTTCATTCCACCTTCAATATCCCAGGAAAGAGAAAAATGGATAAAGAAGTTGTGGTCCTTATGTACAATGGAATATCACTCAGCCATGAAATCAATGTCATAAGGCTAGTAGCAGCATGATGAGTGGATTTAGGTACGACGATTCTAAGTGAAATAAGTCACACAGAAAAGGACACTTCTCATAAGGTATCACTTATAGAGGGAATGTCAAAACCGTTACACTTGAACTGAATTACAAAACAGAACAGAGTCACACATGCAGAAAACACACTATGGCTGCTTAACGGGAAAGGTGAGGTGGGGAGATACATAAAACAAGGGTTTCAAATTAGCTCAGATACCGTTCCATAAACCCAATATGTAATAGACAAGACCTACTCCTTGCTCAGAGAACTGGACTCAACACGCCCTATTCACCACACAAGAATATATCTGATTAGTAATAATCTTAAAACCTATGTAGTGATATCTCTCTCTTAGTGTGTCAAGTGGGTGTAAAGCGGCATAAACACAGCAGTGAAAAGCAGCTAAACCCCATTATAAAAATAAATTACTTTTACAAACCCATGAAACAAAGACAGTGAAAGAGAGAGAAATTCTTACACAATGCGTTCAGGGGCTGTGATGCAACCTGGATTGACCATATCTAGACCCACAGCTGGATGAGACATAAGGGTGGACACTCTTGGGGCTGAGAGGTTTGGTGAGGTTGGGTGAGCAAATGCAGGCCCTTTAAAGTAATACTGCGTGGTACCCATCGCATGGGTCCCAAATATCCAGGTTGAAGGGCATATTCCTACATCGAAATCATGCATGAGAAAACAAAAAGATGGTACACCATGTGATGGGGAAAGGTTTCTAAAACGCACCTCATTTCTCTTCTCCTTGTGCCCGGGGTCGCCATTCCAGCCGCTTTCCTAGCAATCTCCCTACTTGGAGCATCAGCACCTTTAACCTCCTGTTCCGTGCAGGTTGCAATTTGTCCTGAGGATGAACGGGAAGACGGGGAACCAGTGAGAGACTAGCTCTTGTTGTTGGGACAGGCACAGGTCACTCTATTTTCCCATCAGGAAGAAGAATTAACCACAGGCTCCTCCTCCCCCCCGGAACCAGAACAGGGCCTGAAGCCATCCAGTGCTTTTGCGGCCAGCTCCCAAAAAAGCGAGTTGTAAAATGGAGCTTCAGGGCACTGCAATTCACAAACCTGCAGAGTTATAAATGATAACTCTCGTCCGCAAATATATTGAGGGAAGGCAAAGAAGAGGATTTGAAATCAAGGCAGAATTGCAGGAAACAGATTTCAGGAGGTAGATTCGAATCGCCTTTAAAGCACATGAAAAGCGGCAAAACGTTGACAATGATGCCCTTGGCCAAAAAGGGCGTATGCGTTTTTTCCTGAATATATTCAGGAAAAAACGCATACGCCCTTTTTGGCCAACCAAGCAACCTGGAAAGACAAATCAGCGCTACAAAGAAGACTCGCTACCCATCGGTCAAAAGGGCCATGCTGAAAAAAGTCTCAAAACCAGAAATGCAGGACAGGCCATGGAGAAATGGGAGCCTTGCTACACTGATGGGCGGGATGTAAATTGCCAACAGCCACTCTGGAGAAGTGTACGGTGTGTCCTGAAACATCTAAAAAACACAGCTTAGAGAGCATAGGGCACTTCCACTCATGGGGGTATAAATTGGGAAAATGAAAAATCAGCAAGACACAAGCACCCCAAAGTTTAGGGCTGCTCTGTTGACAAGGACCTCCACTTCATTCCACCTTCAATATCCCAGGAAAGAGAAAAATGGATAAAGAAGTTGTGGTCCTTATGTACAATGGAATATCACTCAGCCATGAAATCAATGTCATAAGGCTAGTAGCAGCATGATGAGTGGATTTAGGTACGACGATTCTAAGTGAAATAAGTCACACAGAAAAGGACACTTCTCATAAGGTATCACTTATAGAGGGAATGTAAAAACCGTTACACTTGAACTGAATTACAAAACAGAACAGAGTCACACATGCAGAAAACACACTATGGCTGCTTAACGGGAAAGGTGAGGTGGGGTGATACATAAAACAAGGGTTTCAAATTAGCTCAGATACCGTTCCATAAACCCAATATGTAATAGACAAGACCTACTCCTTGCTCAGAGAACTGGTCTCAACACGCCCTATTCACCGCAAAAGAATATATCTGACTAGTAATAATCCTAAAACCTATGTATTGATATCTCTCTGTTAGTGTGTCAAGTGGGTGTAAAGCGGCAAAAACACAGCAGTGAAAAGCAGCTAAACCCCATTATAAAAATAAATTACTTCGAAAAACCCATGAAACAAAGACAGTGAAAGAGAGAGAAATTCTTACACAATGCGTTCAGGGGCTGTGATGCAACCTGGATTGACCATATCTAGACCCACAGCTGGATGAGACATAAGGGTGGACACTCTTGGGGCTGAGAGGTTTGGTGAGGTTGGGTGAGCAAATGCAGGCCCTTTAAAGTAATACTGCGTGGTACCCATCGCATGGGTCCCAAATATCCAGATTGAAGGGCATATTCCTACATCGAAATCATGCATGAGAAAACAAAAAGATGGTACACCATGTGATGGGGAAAGGTTTCTAAAACGCACCTCATTTCTCTTCTCCTTGTGCCCGGGGTCGCCATTCCAGCCGCTTTCCTAGCAATCTCCCTACTTGGAGCATCAGCACCTTTAACCTCCTGTTCCGTACAGGTTGCAATTTGTCCTGAGGATGAACGGGAAGACGGGGAACCAGTGAGAGACTAGCTCTTGTTGTTGGGACAGGCACAGGTCACTCTATTTTCCCATCAGGAAGAAGAATTAACCACAGGCTCCTCCTCCCCCCCGGAACCAGAACAGGGCCTGAAGCCATCCAGTGCTTTTGCGGCCAGCTCCCAAAAAAGCGAGTTGTAAAATGAAGCTTCAGGGCACTGCAATTCACAAACCTGCAGAGTTATAAATGATAACTCTCGTCCGCAAATATATTGAGGGAAGGCAAAGAAGAGGATTTGAAATCAAGGCAGAATTGCAGGAAACAGATTTCAGGAGGTAGATTCGAATCGCCTTTAAAGCACATGAAAAGCGGCAAAACGTTGACAATGATGCCCTTGGCCAAAAAGGGCGTATGCGTTTTTTCCTGAATATATTCAGGAAAAAACGCATACGCCCTTTTTGGCCAACCAAGCAACCTGGAAAGGCAAATCAGCGCTACAAAGAAGACTCGCTACCCATCGGTCAAAAGGGCCATGCTGAAAAAAGTCTCAAAACCAGAAATGCAGGACAGGCCATGGAGAAATGGGAGCCTTGCTACACTGATGGGCGGGATGTAAATTGCCAACAGCCACTCTGGAGAAGTGTACGGTGTGTCCTGAAACATCTAAAAAACACAGCTTAGAGAGCATAGGGCACTTCCACTCATGGGGGTATAAATTGGGAAAATGAAAAATCAGCAAGACACAAGCACCCCAAAGTTTAGGGCTGCTCTGTTGACAAGGACCTCCACTTCATTCCACCTTCAATATCCCAGGAAAGAGAAAAATGGATAAAGAAGTTTTGGTCCTTATGTACAATGGAATATCACTCAGCCATGAAATCAATGTCATAAGGCTAGTAGCAGCATGATGAGTGGATTTAGGTACGACGATTCTAAGTGAAATAAGTCACACAGAAAAGGACACTTCTCATAAGGTATCACTTATAGAGGGAATGTAAAAACCGTTACACTTGAACTGAATTACAAAACAGAACAGAGTCACACATGCAGAAAACACACTATGGCTGCTTAACGGGAAAGGTGAGGTGGGGTGATACATAAAACAAGGGTTTCAAATTAGCTCAGATACCGTTCCATAAACCCAATATGTAATAGACAAGACCTACTCCTTGCTCAGAGAACTGGTCTCAACACGCCCTATTCACCGCACAAGAATATATCTGACTAGTAATAATCTTAAAACCTATGTATTGATATCTCTCTGTTAGTGTGTCAAGTGGGTGTAAAGCGGCAAAAACACAGCAGTGAAAAGCAGCTAAACCCCATTATAAAAATAAATTACTTCGAAAAACCCATGAAACAAAGACAGTGAAAGAGAGAGAAATTCTTACACAATGCGTTCAGGGGCTGTGATGCAACCTGGATTGACCATATCTAGACCCACAGCTGGATGAGACATAAGGGTGGACACTCTTGGGGCTGAGAGGTTTGGTGAGGTTGGGTGAGCAAATGCAGGCCCTTTAAAGTAATACTGCGTGGTACCCATCGCATGGGTCCCAAATCTCCAGGTTCAAGGGCATATTCCTACATCGAAATCATGCATGAGAAAACAAAAAGATGGTACACCATGTGATGGGGAAAGGTTTCTAACCAAGCAACCTGGAAAGGCAAATCAGCGCTACAAAGAAGACTCGCTACCCATCGGTCAAAAGGGCCATGCTGAAAAAAGTCTCAAAACCAGAAATGCAGGACAGGCCATGGAGAAATGGGAGCCTTGCTACACTGATGGGCGGGATGTAAATTGCCAACAGCCACTCTGGAGAAGTGTACGGTGTGTCCTGAAACATCTAAAAAACACAGCTTAGAGAGCATAGGGCACTTCCACTCATGGGGGTATAAATTGGGAAAATGAAAAATCAGCAAGACACAAGCACCCCAAAGTTTAGGGCTGCTCTGTTGACAAGGACCTCCACTTCATTCCACCTTCAATATCCCAGGAAAGAGAAAAATGGATAAAGAAGTTGTGGTCCTTATGTACAATGGAATATCACTCAGCCATGAAATCAATGTCATAAGGCTAGTAGCAGCATGATGAGTGGATTTAGGTACGACGATTCTAAGTGAAATAAGTCACACAGAAAAGGACACTTCTCATAAGGTATCACTTATAGAGGGAATGTCAAAACCGTTACACTTGAACTGAATTACAAAACAGAACAGAGTCACACATGCAGAAAACACACTATGGCTGCTTAACGGGAAAGGTGAGGTGGGGAGATACATAAAACAAGGGTTTCAAATTAGCTCAGATACCGTTCCATAAACCCAATATGTAATAGACAAGACCTACTCCTTGCTCAGAGAACTGGACTCAACACGCCCTATTCACCACACAAGAATATATCTGATTAGTAATAATCTTAAAACCTATGTATTGATATCTCTCTCTTAGTGTGTCAAGTGGGTGTAAAGCGGCATAAACACAGCAGTGAAAAGCAGCTAAACCCCATTATAAAAATAAATTACTTTTACAAACCCATGAAACAAAGACAGTGAAAGAGAGAGAAATTCTTACACAATGCGTTCAGGGGCTGTGATGCAACCTGGATTGACCATATCTAGACCCACAGCTGGATGAGACATAAGGGTGGACACTCTTGGGGCTGAGAGGTTTGGTGAGGTTGGGTGAGCAAATGCAGGCCCTTTAAAGTAATACTGCGTGGTACCCATCGCATGGGTCCCAAATCTCCAGGTTCAAGGGCATATTCCTACATCGAAATCATGCATGAGAAAACAAAAAGATGGTACACCATGTGATGGGGAAAGGTTTCTAAAACGCACCTCATTTCTCTTCTCCTTGTGCCCGGGGTCGCCATTCCAGCCGCTTTCCTAGCAATCTCCCTACTTGGAGCATCAGCACCTTTAACCTCCTGTTCCGTACAGGTTGCAATTTGTCCTGAGGATGAACGGGAAGACGGGGAACCAGTGAGAGACTAGCTCTTGTTGTTGGGACAGGCACAGGTCACTCTATTTTCCCATCAGGAAGAAGAATTAACCACAGGCTCCTCCTCCCCCCCGGAACCAGAACAGGGCCTGAAGCCATCCAGTGCTTTTGCGGCCAGCTCCCAAAAAAGCGAGTTGTAAAATGGAGCTTCAGGGCACTGCAATTCACAAACCTGCAGAGTTATAAATGATAACTCTCGTCCGCAAATATATTGAGGGAAGGCAAAGAAGAGGATTTGAAATCAAGGCAGAATTGCAGGAAACAGATTTCAGGAGGTAGATTCGAATCGCCTTTAAAGCACATGAAAAGCGGCAAAACGTTGACAATGATGCCCTTGGCCAAAAAGGGCGTATGCGCTTTTTCCTGAATATATTCAGGAAAAAACGCATACGCCCTTTTTGGCCAACCAAGCAACCTGGAAAGGCAAATCAGCGCTACAAAGAAGACTCGCTACCCATCGGTCAAAAGGGCCATGCTGAAAAAAGTCTCAAAACCAGAAATGCAGGACAGGCCATGGAGAAATGGGAGCCTTGCTACACTGATGGGCGGGATGTAAATTGCCAACAGCCACTCTGGAGAAGTGTACGGTGTGTCCTGAAACATCTAAAAAACACAGCTTAGAGAGCATAGGGCACTTCCACTCATGGGGGTATAAATTGGGAAAATGAAAAATCAGCAAGACACAAGCACCCCAAAGTTTAGGGCTGCTCTGTTGACAAGGACCTCCACTTTATTCCACCTTCAATATCCCAGGAAAGAGAAAAATGGATAAAGAAGTTGTGGTCCTTATGTACAATGGAATATCACTCAGCCATGAAATCAATGTCATAAGGCTAGTAGCAGCATGATGAGTGGATTTAGGTACGACGATTCTAAGTGAAATAAGTCACACAGAAAAGGACACTTCTCATAAGGTATCACTTATACAGGGAATGTAAAACCCGTTACACTTGAACTGAATTACAAAACAGAACAGAGTCACACATGCAGAAAACACACTATGGCTGCTTAACGGGAAAGGTGAGGTGGGGTGATACATAAAACAAGGGTTTCAAATTAGCTCAGATACCGTTCCATAAACCCAATATGTAATAGACAAGACCTACTCCTTGCTCAGAGAACTGGACTCAACACGCCCTATTCACCGCAAAAGAATATATCTGACTAGTAATAATCTTAAAACCTATGTATTGATATCTCTCTGTTAGTGTGTCAAGTGGGTGTAAAGCGGCAAAAACACAGCAGTGAAAAGCAGCTAAACCCCATTATAAAAATAAATTACTTTTACAAACCCATGAAACAAAGACAGTGAAAGAGAGAGAAATTCTTACACAATGCGTTCAGGGGCTGTGATGCAACCTGGATTGACCATATCTAGACCCACAGCTGGATGAGACATAAGGGTGGACACTCTTGGGGCTGAGAGGTTTGGTGAGGTTGGGTGAGCAAATGCAGGCCCTTTAAAGTAATACTGCGTGGTACCCATCGCATGGGTCCCAAATCTCCAGGTTCAAGGGCATATTCCTACATCGAAATCATGCATGAGAAAACAAAAAGATGGTACACCATGTGATGGGGAAAGGTTTCTAACCAAGCAACCTGGAAAGGCAAATCAGCGCTACAAAGAAGACTCGCTACCCATCGGTCAAAAGGGCCATGCTGAAAAAAGTCTCAAAACCAGAAATGCAGGACAGGCCATGGAGAAATGGGAGCCTTGCTACACTGATGGGCGGGATGTAAATTGCCAACAGCCACTCTGGAGAAGTGTACGGTGTGTCCTGAAACATCTAAAAAACACAGCTTAGAGAGCATAGGGCACTTCCACTCATGGGGGTATAAATTGGGAAAATGAAAAATCAGCAAGACACAAGCACCCCAAAGTTTAGGGCTGCTCTGTTGACAAGGACCTCCACTTCATTCCACCTTCAATATCCCAGGAAAGAGAAAAATGGATAAAGAAGTTGTGGTCCTTATGTACAATGGAATATCACTCAGCCATGAAATCAATGTCATAAGGCTAGTAGCAGCATGATGAGTGGATTTAGGTACGACGATTCTAAGTGAAATAAGTCACACAGAAAAGGACACTTCTCATAAGGTATCACTTATAGAGGGAATGTCAAAACCGTTACACTTGAACTGAATTACAAAACAGAACAGAGTCACACATGCAGAAAACACACTATGGCTGCTTAACGGGAAAGGTGAGGTGGGGTGATACATAAAACAAGGGTTTCAAATTAGCTCAGATACCGTTCCATAAACCCAATATGTAATAGACAAGACCTACTCCTTGCTCAGAGAACTGGTCTCAACACGCCCTATTCACCGCAAAAAATATATCTGACTAGTAATAATCTTAAAACCTATGTATTGATATCTCTCTGTTAGTGTGTCAAGTGGGTGTAAAGCGGCAAAAACACAGCAGTGAAAAGCAGCTAAACCCCATTATAAAAATAAATTACTTTTACAAACCCATGAAACAAAGACAGTGAAAGAGAGAGAAATTCTTACACAATGCGTTCAGGGGCTGTGATGCAACCTGGATTGACCATATCTAGAACCACAGCTGGATGAGACATAAGGGTGGACACTCTTGGGGCTGAGAGGTTTGGTGAGGTTGGGTGAGCAAATGCAGGCCCTTTAAAGTAATACTGCGTGGTACCCATCGCATGGGTCCCAAATCTCCAGGTTCAAGGGCATATTCCTACATCGAAATCATGCATGAGAAAACAAAAAGATGGTACACCATGTGATGGGGAAAGGTTTCTAAAACGCACCTCATTTCTCTTCTCCTTGTGCCCGGGGTCGCCATTCCAGCCGCTTTCCTAGCAATCTCCCTACTTGGAGCATCAGCACCTTTAACCTCCTGTTCCGTACAGGTTGCAATTTGTCCTGAGGATGAACGGGAAGACGGGGAACCAGTGAGAGACTAGCTCTTGTTGTTGGGACAGGCACAGGTCACTCTATTTTCCCATCAGGAAGAAGAATTAACCACAGGCTCCTCCTCCCCCCCGGAACCAGAACAGGGCCTGAAGCCATCCAGTGCTTTTGCGGCCAGCTCCCAAAAAAGCGAGTTGTAAAATGGAGCTTCAGGGCACTGCAATTCACAAACCTGCAGAGTTATAAATGATAACTCTCGTCCGCAAATATATTGAGGGAAGGCAAAGAAGAGGATTTGAAATCAAGGCAGAATTGCAGGAAACAGATTTCAGGAGGTAGATTCGAATCGCCTTTAAAGCACATGAAAAGCGGCAAAACGTTGACAATGATGCCCTTGGCCAAAAAGGGCGTATGCGTTTTTTCCTGAATATATTCAGGAAAAAACGCATACGCCCTTTTTGGCCAACCAAGCAACCTGGAAAGGCAAATCAGCGCTACAAAGAAGACTCGCTACCCATCGGTCAAAAGGGCCATGCTGAAAAAAGTCTCAAAACCAGAAATGCAGGACAGGCCATGGAGAAATGGGAGCCTTGCTACACTGATGGGCGGGATGTAAATTGCCAACAGCCACTCTGGAGAAGTGTACGGTGTGTCCTGAAACATCTAAAAAACACAGCTTAGAGAGCATAGGGCACTTCCACTCATGGGGGTATAAATTGGGAAAATGAAAAATCAGCAAGACACAAGCACCCCAAAGTTTAGGGCTGCTCTGTTGACAAGGACCTCCACTTCATTCCACCTTCAATATCCCAGGAAAGAGAAAAATGGATAAAGAAGTTGTGGTCCTTATGTACAATGGAATATCACTCAGCCATGAAATCAATGTCATAAGGCTAGTAGCAGCATGATGAGTGGATTTAGGTACGACGATTCTAAGTGAAATAAGTCACACAGAAAAGGACACTTCTCATAAGGTATCACTTATACAGGGAATGTAAAAACCGTTACACTTGAACTGAATTACAAAACAGAACAGAGTCACACATGCAGAAAACACACTATGGCTGCTTAACGGGAAAGGTGAGGTGGGGTGATACATAAAACAAGGGTTTCAAATTAGCTCAGATACCGTTCCATAAACCCAATATGTAATAGACAAGACCTACTCCTTGCTCAGAGAACTGGTCTCAACACGCCCTATTCACCGCAAAAGAATATATCTGACTAGTAATAATCTTAAAACCTATGTATTGATATCTCTCTGTTAGTGTGTCAAGTGGGTGTAAAGCGGCAAAAACACAGCAGTGAAAAGCAGCTAAACCCCATTATAAAAATAAATTACTTCGAAAAACCCATGAAACAAAGACAGTGAAAGAGAGAGAAATTCTTACACAATGCGTTCAGGGGCTGTGATGCAACCTGGATTGACCATATCTAGACCCACAGCTGGATGAGACATAAGGGTGGACACTCTTGGGGCTGAGAGGTTTGGTGAGGTTGGGTGAGCAAATGCAGGCCCTTTAAAGTAATACTGCGTGGTACCCATCGCATGGGTCCCAAATATCCAGGTTGAAGGGCATATTCCTACATCGAAATCATGCATGAGAAAACAAAAAATGGTACACCATGTGATGGGGAAAGGTTTCTAAAACGCACCTCATTTCTCTTCTCCTTGTGCCCGGGGTCGCCATTCCAGCCGCTTTCCTAGCAATCTCCCTACTTGGAGCATCAGCACCTTTAACCTCCTGTTCCGTACAGGTTGCAATTTGTCCTGAGGATGAACGGGAAGACGGGGAACCAGTGAGAGACTAGCTCTTGTTGTTGGGACAGGCACAGGTCACTCTATTTTCCCATCAGGAAGAAGAATTAACCACAGGCTCCTCCTCCCCCCCGGAACCAGAACAGGGCCTGAAGCCATCCAGTGCTTTTGCGGCCAGCTCCCAAAAAAGCGAGTTGTAAAATGGAGCTTCAGGGCACTGCAATTCACAAACCTGCAGAGTTATAAATGATAACTCTCGTCCGCAAATATATTGAGGGAAGGCAAAGAAGAGGATTTGAAATCAAGGCAGAATTGCAGGAAACAGATTTCAGGAGGTAGATTCGAATCGCCTTTAAAGCACATGAAAAGCGGCAAAACGTTGACAATGATGCCCTTGGCCAAAAAGGGCGTATGCGTTTTTTCCTGAATATATTCAGGAAAAAACGCATACGCCCTTTTTGGCCAACCAAGCAACCTGGAAAGGCAAATCAGCGCTACAAAGAAGACTCGCTACCCATCGGTCAAAAGGGCCATGCTGAAAAAAGTCTCAAAACCAGAAATGCAGGACAGGCCATGGAGAAATGGGAGCCTTGCTACACTGATGGGCGGGATGTAAATTGCCAACAGCCACTCTGGAGAAGTGTACGGTGTGTCCTGAAACATCTAAAAAACACAGCTTAGAGAGCATAGGGCAATTCCACTCATGGGGGTATAAATTGGGAAAATGAAAAATCAGCAAGACACAAGCACCCCAAAGTTTAGGGCTGCTCTGTTGACAAGGACCTCCACTTCATTCCACCTTCAATATCCCAGGAAAGAGAAAAATGGATAAAGAAGTTGTGGTCCTTATGTACAATGGAATATCACTCAGCCATGAAATCAATGTCATAAGGCTAGTAGCAGCATGATGAGTGGATTTAGGTACGACGATTCTAAGTGAAATAAGTCACACAGAAAAGGACACTTCTCATAAGGTATCACTTATACAGGGAATGTAAAAACCGTTACACTTGAACTGAATTACAAAACAGAACAGAGTCACACATGCAGAAAACACACTATGGCTGCTTAACGGGAAAGGTGAGGTGGGGTGATACATAAAACAAGGGTTTCAAATTACCTCAGATACCGTTCCATAAACCCAATATGTAATAGACAAGACCTACTCCTTGCTCAGAGAACTGGTCTCAACACGCCCTATTCACCGCAAAAGAATATATCTGACTAGTAATAATCTTAAAACCTATGTATTGATATCTCTCTGTTAGTGTGTCAAGTGGGTGTAAAGCGGCAAAAACACAGCAGTGAAAAGCAGCTAAACCCCATTATAAAAATAAATTACTTCGAAAAACCCATGAAACAAAGACAGTGAAAGAGAGAGAAATTCTTACACAATGCGTTCAGGGGCTGTGATGCAACCTGGATTGACCATATCTAGACCCACAGCTGGATGAGACATAAGGGTGGACACTCTTGGGGCTGAGAGGTTTGGTGAGGTTGGGTGAGCAAATGCAGGCCCTTTAAAGTAATACTGCGTGGTACCCATCGCATGGGTCCCAAATCTCCAGGTTCAAGGGCATATTCCTACATCGAAATCATGCATGAGAAAACAAAAAGATGGTACACCATGTGATGGGGAAAGGTTTCTAACCAAGCAACCTGGAAAGGCAAATCAGCGCTACAAAGAAGACTCGCTACCCATCGGTCAAAAGGGCCATGCTGAAAAAAGTCTCAAAACCAGAAATGCAGGACAGGCCATGGAGAAATGGGAGCCTTGCTACACTGATGGGCGGGATGTAAATTGCCAACAGCCACTCTGGAGAAGTGTACGGTGTGTCCTGAAACATCTAAAAAACACAGCTTAGAGAGCATAGGGCACTTCCACTCAGGGGGGTATAAATTGGGAAAATGAAAAATCAGCAAGACACAAGCACCCCAAAGTTTAGGGCTGCTCTGTTGACAAGGACCTCCACTTCATTCCACCTTCAATATCCCAGGAAAGAGAAAAATGGATAAAGAAGTTGTGGTCCTTATGTACAATGGAATATCACTCAGCCATGAAATCAATGTCATAAGGCTAGTAGCAGCATGATGAGTGGATTTAGGTACGACGATTCTAAGTGAAATAAGTCACACAGAAAAGGACACTTCTCATAAGGTATCACTTATAGAGGGAATGTCAAAACCGTTACACTTGAACTGAATTACAAAACAGAACAGAGTCACACATGCAGAAAACACACTATGGCTGCTTAACGGGAAAGGTGAGGTGGGGTGATACATAAAACAAGGGTTTCAAATTAGCTCAGATACCGTTCCATAAACCCAATATGTAATAGACAAGACCTACTCCTTGCTCAGAGAACTGGACTCAACACGCCCTATTCACCGCACAAGAATATATCTGACTAGTAATAATCTTAAAACCTATGTATTGATATCTCCCTCTTAGTTTGTCAAGTGGGTGTAAAGCGGCATAAACACAGCAGTGAAAAGCAGCTAAACCCCATTATAAAAATAAATTACTTCGAAAAACCCATGAAACAAAGACAGTGAAAGAGAGAGAAATTCTTACACAATGCGTTCAGGGGCTGTGATGCAACCTGGATTGACCATATCTAGACCCACAGCTGGATGAGACATAAGGGTGGACACTCTTGGGGCTGAGAGGTTTGGTGAGGTTGGGTGAGCAAATGCAGACCCTTTAAAGTAATACTGCGTGGTACCCATCGCATGGGTCCCAAATCTCCAGGTTCAAGGGCATCTTCCTACATCGAAAACATGCATGAGAAAACAAAAAGATGGTACACCATGTGATGGGGAAAGGTTTCTAAAACGCACTTCATTTCTCTTCTCCTTGTGCCCGGGGTCGCCATTCCAGCCGCTTTCCTAGCAATCTCCCTACTTGGAGCATCAGCACCTTTAACCTCCTGTTCCGTACAGGTTGCAATTTGTCCTGAGGATGAACGGGAAGATGGGGAACCAGTGAGAGACTAGCTCTTGGTGTTGGGACAGGCACAGGTCACTCTATTTTCCCATCAGGAAGAAGAATTAACCACAGGCTCATCCTCCCCCCCAGAACCAGAACAGGGCCTGAAGCCATCCAGTGCTTTTGCGGCCAGCTCCCAAAAAAGCGAGTTGTAAAATGGAGCTTCAGGGCACTGCAATTCACAAACCTGCAGAGTTATAAATGATAACTCTCGTCCACAAATATATTGAGGGAAGGCAAAGAAGAGGATTTGAAATCAAGGCAGAATTGCAGAAAACAGATTTCAGGAGGTAGATTCGAATCGCCTTTAAAGCACATGAAAAGCGGCAAAACGTTGACAATGATGCCCTTGGCCAAAAAGGGCGTATGCGTTTTTTCCTGAATATATTCAGGAAAAAACGCATACGCCCTTTTTGGCCAACCAAGCAACCTGGAAAGGCAAATCAGCGCTACAAAGAAGACTCGCTACCCATCGGTCAAAAGGGCCATGCTGAAAAAAGTCTCAAAACCAGAAATGCAGGACAGGCCATGGAGAAATGGGAGCCTTGCTACACTGATGGGCGGGATGTAAATTGCCAACAGCCACTCTGGAGAAGTGTACGGTGTGTCCTGAAACATCTAAAAAACACAGCTTAGAGAGCATAGGGCACTTCCACTCATGGGGGTATAAATTGGGAAAATGAAAAATCAGCAAGACACAAGCACCCCAAAGTTTAGGGCTGCTCTGTTGACAAGGACCTCCACTTCATTCCACCTTCAATATCCCAGGAAAGAGAAAAATGGATAAAGAAGTTGTGGTCCTTATGTACAATGGAATATCACTCAGCCATGAAATCAATGTCATAAGGCTAGTAGCAGCATGATGAGTGGATTTAGGTACGACGATTCTAAGTGAAATAAGTCACACAGAAAAGGACACTTCTCATAAGGTATCACTTATAGAGGGAATGTCAAAACCGTTACACTTGAACTGAAGTACAAAACAGAACAGAGTCACACATGCAGAAAACACACTATGGCTGCTTAACGGGAAAGGTGAGGTGGGGAGATACATAAAACAAGGGTTTCAAATTAGCTCAGATACCGTTCCATAAACCCAATATGTAATAGACAAGACTTACTCCTTGCTCAGAGAACTGGACTCAACACGCCCTATTCACCACACAAGAATATATCTGATTAGTAATAATCTTAAAACCTATGTATTGATATCTCTCTCTTAGTGTGTCAAGTGGGTGTAAAGTGGCATAAACACAGCAGTGAAAATGCAGCTAAACCCCATTATAAAAATAAATTACTTTTACAAACCCATGAAACAAAGACAGTGAAAGAGAGAGAAATTCTTACACAATGCGTTCAGGGGCTGTGATGCAACCTGGATTGACCATATCTAGACCCACAGCTGGATGAGACATAAGGGTGGACACTCTTGGGGCTGAGAGGTTTGGTGAGGTTGGGTGAGCAAATGCAGGCCCTTTAAAGTAATACTGCGTGGTACCCATCGCATGGGTCCCAACTCTCCAGGTTCAAGGGCATATTCCTACATCGAAATCATGCATGAGAAAACAAAAAGATGGTACACCATGTGATGGGGAAAGGTTTCTAAAACGCACCTCATTTCTCTTCTCCTTGTGCCCGGGTTCGCCATTCCAGCCGCTTTACTAACAATCTCCCTACTTGGAGCATCAGCACCTTTAACCTCCTGTTCCGTACAGGTTGCAATTTGTCCTGAGGATGAACGGGAAGACGGGGAACCAGTGAGAGACTAGCTCTTGTTGTTGGGACAGGCACAGGTCACTCTATTTTCCCATCAGGAAGAAGAATTAACCACAGGCTCCTCCTCCCCCCCGGAACCAGAACAGGGCCTGAAGCCATCCAGTGCTTTTGCGGCCAGCTCCCAAAAAAGCGAGTTGTAAAATGGAGGTTCAGGGCACTGCAATTCACAAACCTGCAGAGTTATAAATGATAACTCTCGTCCGCAAATATATTGAGGGAAGGCAAAGAAGAGGTTTTGAAATCAAGGCAGAATTGCAGGAAACAGATTTCAGGAGGTAGATTCGAATCGCCTTTAAAGCACATGAAAAGCGGCAAAACGTTGACAATGATGCCCTTGGCCAAAAAGGGCGTATGCGTTTTTTCCTGAATATATTCAGGAAAAAACGCATACGCCCTTTTTGGCCAACCAAGCAACCTGGAAAGGCAAATCAGCGCTACAAAGAAGACTCGCTACCCATCGGTCAAAAGGGCCATGCTGAAAAAAGTCTCAAAACCAGAAATGCAGGACAGGCCATGGAGAAATGGGAGCCTTGCTACACTGATGGGCGGGATGTAAATTGCCAACAGCCACTCTGGAGAAGTGTACGGTGTGTCCTGAAACATCTAAAAAACACAGCTTAGAGAGCATAGGGCACTTCCACTCATGGGGGTATAAATTGGGAAAATGAAAAATCAGCAAGACACAAGCACCCCAAAGTTTAGGGCTGCTCTGTTGACAAGGACCTCCACTTCATTCCACCTTCAATATCCCAGGAAAGAGAAAAATGGATAAAGAAGTTGTGGTCCTTATGTACAATGCAATATCACTCAGCCATGAAATCAATGTCATAAGGCTAGTAGCAGCATGATGAGTGGATTTAGGTACGACGATTCTAAGTGAAATAAGTCACACAGAAAAGGACACTTCTCATAAGGTATCACTTATACAGGGAATGTCAAAACCGTTACACTTGAACTGAATTACAAAACAGAACAGAGTCACACATGCAGAAAACACACTATGGCTGCTTAACGGGAAAGGTGAGGTGGGGTGATACATAAAACAAGGGTTTCAAATTAGCTCAGATACCGTTCCATAAACCCAATATGTAATAGACAAGACCTACTCCTTGCTCAGAGAACTGGTCTCAACACGCCCTATTCACCGCAAAAGAATATATCTGACTAGTAATAATCTTAAAACCTATGTATTGATATCTCTCTGTTAGTGTGTCAAGTGGGTGTAAAGCGGCAAAAACACAGCAGTGAAAAGCAGCTAAACCCCATTATAAAAATAAATTACTTCGAAAAACCCATGAAACAAAGACAGTGAAAGAGAGAGAAATTCTTACACAATGCGTTCAGGGGCTGTGATGCAACCTGGATTGACCATATCTAGACCCACAGCTGGATGAGACATAACGGTGGACACTCTTGGGGCTGAGAGGTTTGGTGAGGTTGGGTGAGCAAATGCAGGCCCTTTAAAGTAATACTGCGTGGTACCCATCGCATGGGTCCCAAATCTCCAGGTTCAAGGGCATATTCCTACATCGAAATCATGCATGAGAAAACAAAAAGATGGTACACCATGTGATGGGGAAAGGTTTCTAACCAAGCAACCTGGAAAGGCAAATCAGCGCTACAAAGAAGACTCGCTACCCATCGGTCAAAAGGGCCATGCTGAAAAAAGTCTCAAAACCAGAAATGCAGGACAGGCCATGGAGAAATGGGAGCCTTGCTACACTGATGGGCGGGATGTAAATTGCCAACAGCC
This sequence comes from Balaenoptera ricei, assembly GCF_028023285.1. Taxonomy (NCBI): domain Eukaryota; kingdom Metazoa; phylum Chordata; class Mammalia; order Artiodactyla; family Balaenopteridae; genus Balaenoptera; species Balaenoptera ricei. The sequence continues at coordinate 280,204 of NW_026777422.1, read as the reverse complement.
ACTCTGGAGAAGTGTACGGTGTGTCCTGAAACATCTAAAAAACACAGCTTAGAGAGCATAGGGCACTTCCACTCATGGGGGTATAAATTGGGAAAATGAAAAATCAGCAAGACACAAGCACCCCAAAGTTTAGGGCTGCTCTGTTGACAAGGACCTCCACTTCATTCCACCTTCAATATCCCAGGAAAGAGAAAAATGGATAAAGAAGTTGTGGTCCTTATGTACAATGCAATATCACTCAGCCATGAAATCAATGTCATAAGGCTAGTAGCAGCATGATGAGTGGATTTAGGTACGACGATTCTAAGTGAAATAAGTCACACAGAAAAGGACACTTCTCATAAGGTATCACTTATACAGGGAATGTCAAAACCGTTACACTTGAACTGAATTACAAAACAGAACAGAGTCACACATGCAGAAAACACACTATGGCTGCTTAACGGGAAAGGTGAGGTGGGGTGATACATAAAACAAGGGTTTCAAATTAGCTCAGATACCGTTCCATAAACCCAATATGTAATAGACAAGACCTACTCCTTGCTCAGAGAACTGGTCTCAACACGCCCTATTCACCGCAAAAGAATATATCTGACTAGTAATAATCTTAAAACCTATGTATTGATATCTCTCTGTTAGTGTGTCAAGTGGGTGTAAAGCGGCAAAAACACAGCAGTGAAAAGCAGCTAAACCCCATTATAAAAATAAATTACTTCGAAAAACCCATGAAACAAAGACAGTGAAAGAGAGAGAAATTCTTACACAATGCGTTCAGGGGCTGTGATGCAACCTGGATTGACCATATCTAGACCCACAGCTGGATGAGACATAACGGTGGACACTCTTGGGGCTGAGAGGTTTGGTGAGGTTGGGTGAGCAAATGCAGGCCCTTTAAAGTAATACTGCGTGGTACCCATCGCATGGGTCCCAAATCTCCAGGTTCAAGGGCATATTCCTACATCGAAATCATGCATGAGAAAACAAAAAGATGGTACACCATGTGATGGGGAAAGGTTTCTAACCAAGCAACCTGGAAAGGCAAATCAGCGCTACAAAGAAGACTCGCTACCCATCGGTCAAAAGGGCCATGCTGAAAAAAGTCTCAAAACCAGAAATGCAGGACAGGCCATGGAGAAATGGGAGCCTTGCTACACTGATGGGCGGGATGTAAATTGCCAACAGCCACTCTGGAGAAGTGTACGGTGTGTCCTGAAACATCTAAAAAACACAGCTTAGAGAGCATAGGGCACTTCCACTCATGGGGGTATAAATTGGGAAAATGAAAAATCAGCAAGACACAAGCACCCCAAAGTTTAGGGCTGCTCTGTTGACAAGGACCTCCACTTCATTCCACCTTCAATATCCCAGGAAAGAGAAAAATGGATAAAGAAGTTGTGGTCCTTATGTACAATGGAATATCACTCAGCCATGAAATCAATGTCATAAGGCTAGTAGCAGCATGATGAGTGGATTTAGGTACGACGATTCTAAGTGAAATAAGTCACACAGAAAAGGACACTTCTCATAAGGTATCACTTATACAGGGAATGTCAAAACCGTTACACTTGAACTGAATTACAAAACAGAACAGAGTCACACATGCAGAAAACACACTATGGCTGCTTAACGGGAAAGGTGAGGTGGGGAGATACATAAAACAAGGGTTTCAAATTAGCTCAGATACCGTTCCATAAACCCAATATGTAATAGACAAGACCTACTCCTTGCTCAGAGAACTGGACTCAACACGCCCTATTCACCACACAAGAATATATCTGATTAGTAATAATCTTAAAACCTATGTATTGATATCTCTCTCTTAGTGTGTCAAGTGGGTGTAAAGCGGCATAAACACAGCAGTGAAAAGCAGCTAAACCCCATTATAAAAATAAATTACTTTTACAAACCCATGAAACAAAGACAGTGAAAGAGAGAGAAATTCTTACACAATGCGTTCAGGGGCTGTGATGCAACCTGGATTGACCATATCTAGACCCACAGCTGGATGAGACATAAGGGTGGACACTCTTGGGGCTGAGAGGTTTGGTGAGGTTGGGTGAGCAAATGCAGGCCCTTTAAAGTAATACTGCGTGGTACCCATCGCATGGGTCCCAAATCTCCAGGTTCAAGGGCATATTCCTACATCGAAATCATGCATGAGAAAACAAAAAGATGGTACACCATGTGATGGGGAAATGTTTCTAACCAAGCAACCTGGAAAGGCAAATCAGCGCTACAAAGAAGACTCGCTACCCATCGGTCAAAAGGGCCATGCTGAAAAAAGTCTCAAAACCAGAAATGCAGGTCAGGCCATGGAGAAATGGGAGCCTTGCTACACTGATGGGCGGGATGTAAATTGCCAACAGCCACTCTGGAGAAGTGTACGGTGTGTCCTGAAACATCTAAAAAACACAGCTTAGAGAGCATAGGGCACTTCCACTCATGGGGGTATAAATTGGGAAAATGAAAAATCAGCAAGACACAAGCACCCCAAAGTTTAGGGCTGCTCTGTTGACAAGGACCTCCACTTCATTCCACCTTCAATATCCCAAGAAAGAGAAAAATGGATAAAGAAGTTGTGGTCCTTATGTACAATGGAATATCACTCAGCCATGAAATCAATGTCATAAGGCTAGTAGCAGCATGATGAGTGGATTTAGGTACGATGATTCTAAGTGAAATAAGTCACACAGAAAAGGACACTTCTCATAAGGTATCACTTATAGAGGGAATGTAAAAACCGTTACACTTGAACTGAATTACAAAACAGAACAGAGTCACACATGCAGAAAACACACTATGGCTGCTTAACGGGAAAGGTGAGGTGGGGTGATACATAAAACAAGGGTTTCAAATTAGCTCAGATACCGTTCCATAAACCCAATATGTAATAGACAAGACCTACTCCTTGCTCAGAGAACTGGACTCAACACGCCCTATTCACCGCACAAGAATATATCTGACTAGTAATAATCTTAAAACCTATGTATTGATATCTCCCTCTTAGTGTGTCAAGTGGGTGTAAAGCGGCATAAACACAGCAGTGAAAAGCAGCTAAACCCCATTATAAAAATAAATTACTTTTACAAACCCATGAAACAAAGACAGTGAAAGAGAGAGAAATTCTTACACAATGCGTTCAGGGGCTGTGATGCAACCTGGATTGACCATATCTAGACCCACAGCTGGATGAGACATAAGGGTGGACACTCTTGGGGCTGAGAGGTTTGGTGAGGTTGGGTGAGCAAATGCAGGCCCTTTAAAGTAATACTGCGTGGTACCCATCGCATGGGTCCCAAATCTCCAGGTTCAAGGGCATATTCCTACATCGAAATCATGCATGAGAAAACAAAAAGATGGTACACCATGTGATGGGGAAAGGTTTCTAACCAAGCAACCTGGAAAGGCAAATCAGCGCTACAAAGAAGACTCGCTACCCATCGGTCAAAAGGGCCATGCTGAAAAAAGTCTCAAAACCAGAAATGCAGGACAGGCCATGGAGAAATGGGAGCCTTGCTACACTGATGGGCGGGATGTAAATTGCCAACAGCCACTCTGGAGAAGTGTACGGTGTGTCCTGAAACATCTAAAAAACACAGCTTAGAGAGCATAGTGCACTTCCACTCATGGGGGTATAAATTGGGAAAATGAAAAATCAGCAAGACACAAGCACCCCAAAGTTTAGGGCTGCTCTGTTGACAAGGACCTCCACTTCATTCCACCTTCAATATCCCAGGAAAGAGAAAAATGGATAAAGAAGTTGTGGTCCTTATGTACAATGGAATATCACTCAGCCATGAAATCAATGTCATAAGGCTAGTAGCAGCATGATGAGTGGATTTAGGTACGACGATTCTAAGTGAAATAAGTCACACAGAAAAGGACACTTCTCATAAGGTATCACTTATAGAGGGAATGTCAAAACCGTTACACTTGAACTGAATTACAAAACAGAACAGAGTCACACATGCAGAAAACACACTATGGCTGCTTAACGGGAAAGGTGAGGTGGGGTGATACATAAAACAAGGGTTTCAAATTAGCTCAGATACCGTTCCATAAACCCAATATGTAATAGACAAGACCTACTCCTTGCTCAGAGAACTGGACTCAACACGCCCTATTCACGGCACAAGAATATATCTGACTAGTAATAATCTTAAAACCTATGTATTGATATCTCCCTCTTAGTGTGTCAAGTGGGTGTAAAGCGGCATAAACACAGCAGTGAAAAGCAGCTAAACCCCATTATAAAAATAAATTACTTCGAAAAACCCATGAAACAAAGACAGTGAAAGAGAGAGAAATTCTTACACAATGCGTTCAGGGGCTGTGATGCAACATGGATTGACCATATCTAGACCCACAGCTGGATGAGACATAAGGGTGGACACTCTTGGGGCTGAGAGGTTTGGTGAGGTTGGGTGAGCAAATGCAGACCCTTTAAAGTAATACTGCGTGGTACCCATCGCATGGGTCCCAAATCTCCAGGTTCAAGGGCATCTTCCTACATCGAAAACATGCATGAGAAAACAAAAAGATGGTACACCATGTGATGGGGAAAGGTTTCTAAAACGCACTTCATTTCTCTTCTCCTTGTGCCCGGGGTCGCCATTCCAGCCGCTTTCCTAGCAATCTCCCTACTTGGAGCATCAGCACCTTTAACCTCCTGTTCCGTACAGGTTGCAATTTGTCCTGAGGATGAACGGGAAGATGGGGAACCAGTGAGAGACTAGCTCTTGGTGTTGGGACAGGCACAGGTCACTCTATTTTCCCATCAGGAAGAAGAATTAACCACAGGCTCATCCTCCCCCCCGGAACCAGAACAGGGCCTGAAGCCATCCAGTGCTTTTGTGGCCAGCTCCCAAAAAAGCGAGTTGTAAAATGGAGCTTCAGGGCACTGCAATTCACAAACCTGCAGAGTTATAAATGATAACTCTCGTCCACAAATATATTGAGGGAAGGCAAAGAAGAGGATTTGAAATCAAGGCAGAATTGCAGGAAACAGATTTCAGGAGGTAGATTCGAATCGCCTTTAAAGCACATGAAAAGCGGCAAAACGTTGACAATGATGCCCTTGGCCAAAAAGGGTGTATGCGTTTTTTCCTGAATATATTCAGGAAAAAACGCATACGCCCTTTTTGGCCAACCAAGCAACCTGGAAAGGCAAATCAGCGCTACAAAGAAGACTCGCTACCCATCGGTCAAAAGGGCCATGCTGAAAAAAGTCTCAAAACCAGAAATGCAGGACAGGCCATGGAGAAATGGGAGCCTTGCTACACTGATGGGCGGGATGTAAATTGCCAACAGCCACTCTGGAGAAGTGTACGGTGTGTCCTGAAACATCTAAAAAACACAGCTTAGAGAGCATAGGGCACTTCCACTCATGGGGGTATAAATTGGGAAAATGAAAAATCAGCAAGACACAAGCACCCCAAAGTTTAGGGCTGCTCTGTTGACAAGGACCTCCACTTCATTCCACCTTCAATATCCCAGGAAAGAGAAAAATGGATAAAGAAGTTGTGGTCCTTATGTACAATGGAATATCACTCAGCCATGAAATCAATGTCATAAGGCTAGTAGCAGCATGATGAGTGGATTTAGGTACGACGATTCTAAGTGAAATAAGTCACACAGAAAAGGACACTTCTCATAAGGTATCACTTATAGAGGGAATGTCAAAACCGTTACACTTGAACTGAATTACAAAACAGAACAGAGTCACACATGCAGAAAACACACTATGGCTGCTTAACGGGAAAGGTGAGGTGGGGAGATACATAAAACAAGGGTTTCAAATTAGCTCAGATACCGTTCCATAAACCCAATATGTAATAGACAAGACCTACTCCTTGCTCAGAGAACTGGACTCAACACGCCCTATTCACCACACAAGAATATATCTGATTAGTAATAATCTTAAAACCTATGTATTGATATCTCTCTCTTAGTGTGTCAAGTGGGTGTAAAGCGGCATAAACACAGCAGTGAAAAGCAGCTAAACCCCATTATAAAAATAAATTACTTTTACAAACCCATGAAACAAAGACAGTGAAAGAGAGAGAAATTCTTACACAATGCGTTCAGGGGCTGTGATGCAACCTGGATTGACCATATCTAGACCCACAGCTGGATGAGACATAAGGGTGGACACTCTTGGGGCTGAGAGGTTTGGTGAGGTTGGGTGAGCAAATGCAGGCCCTTTAAAGTAATACTGCGTGGTACCCATCTCATGGGTCCCAAATCTCCAGGTTCAAGGGCATATTCCTACATCGAAATCATGCATGAGAAAACAAAAAGATGGTACACCATGTGATGGGGAAAGGTTTCTAACCAAGCAACCTGGAAAGGCAAATCAGCGCTACAAAGAAGACTCGCTACCCATCGGTCAAAAGGGCCATGCTGAAAAAAGTCTCAAAACCAGAAATGCAGGACAGGCCATGGAGAAATGGGAGCCTTGCTACACTGATGGGCGGGATGTAAATTGCCAACAGCCACTCTGGAGAAGTGTACGGTGTGTCCTGAAACATCTAAAAAACACAGCTTAGAGAGCATAGGGCACTTCCACTCATGTGGGTATAAATTGGGAAAATGAAAAATCAGCAAGACACAAGCACCCCAAAGTTTAGGGCTGCTCTGTTGACAAGGACCTCCACTTCATTCCACCTTCAATATCCCAAGAAAGAGAAAAATGGATAAAGAAGTTGTGGTCCTTATGTACAATGGAATATCACTCAGCCATGAAATCAATGTCATAAGGCTAGTAGCAGCATGATGAGTGGATTTAGGTACGATGATTCTAAGTGAAATAAGTCACACAGAAAAGGACACTTCTCATAAGGTATCACTTATACAGGGAATGTAAAAACCGTTACACTTGAACTGAATTACAAAACAGAACAGAGTCACACATGCAGAAAACACACTATGGCTGCTTAACGGGAAAGGTGAGGTGGGGTGATACATAAAACAAGGGTTTCAAATTAGCTCAGATACCGTTCCATAAACCCAATATGTAATAGACAAGACCTACTCCTTGCTCAGAGAACTGGACTCAACACGCCCTATTCACCGCACAAGAATATATCTGACTAGTAATAATCTTAAAACCTATGTATTGATATCTCCCTCTTAGTGTGTCAAGTGGGTGTAAAGCGGCATAAACACAGCAGTGAAAAGCAGCTAAACCCCATTGTAAAAATAAATTACTTTTACAAACCCATGAAACAAAGACAGTGAAAGAGAGAGAAATTCTTACACAATGCGTTCAGGGGCTGTGATGCAACCTGGATTGACCATATCTAGACCCACAGCTGGATGAGACATAAGGGTGGACACTCTTGGGGCTGAGAGGTTTGGTGAGGTTGGGTGAGCAAATGCAGGCCCTTTAAAGTAATACTGCGTGGTACCCATCGCATGGGTCCCAAATCTCCAGGTTCAAGGGCATATTCCTACATCGAAATCATGCATGAGAAAACAAAAAGATGGTACACCATGTGATGGGGAAAGGTTTCTAACCAAGCAACCTGGAAAGGCAAATCAGCGCTACAAAGAAGACTCGCTACCCATCGGTCAAAAGGGCCATGCTGAAAAAAGTCTCAAAACCAGAAATGCAGGACAGGCCATGGAGAAATGGGAGCCTTGCTACACTGATGGGCGGGATGTAAATTGCCAACAGCCACTCTGGAGAAGTGTACGGTGTGTCCTGAAACATCTAAAAAACACAGCTTAGAGAGCATAGGGCACTTCCACTCATGGGGGTATAAATTGGGAAAATGAAAAATCAGCAAGACACAAGCACCCCAAAGTTTAGGGCTGCTCTGTTTACAAGGACCTCCACTTCATTCCACCTTCAATATCCCAGGAAAGAGAAAAATGGATAAAGAAGTTGTGGTCCTTATGTACAATGGAATATCACTCAGCCATGAAATCAATGTCATAAGGCTAGTAGCAGCATGATGAGTGGATTTAGGTACGACGATTCTAAGTGAAATAAGTCACACAGAAAAGGACACTTCTCATAAGGTATCACTTATAGAGGGAATGTCAAAACCGTTACACTTGAACTGAATTACAAAACAGAACAGAGTCACACATGCAGAAAACACACTATGGCTGCTTAACGGGAAAGGTGAGGTGGGGTGATACATAAAACAAGGGTTTCAAATTAGCTCAGATACCGTTCCATAAACCCAATATGTAATAGACAAGACCTACTCCTTGCTCAGAGAACTGGACTCAACACGCCCTATTCACCGCACAAGAATATATCTGACTAGTAATAATCTTAAAACCTATGTATTGATATCTCCCTCTTAGTGTGTCAAGTGGGTGTAAAGCGGCATAAACACAGCAGTGAAAAGCAGCTAAACCCCATTATAAAAATAAATTACTTCGAAAAACCCATGAAACAAAGACAGTGAAAGAGAGAGAAATTCTTACACAATGCGTTCAGGGGCTGTGATGCAACATGGATTGACCATATCTAGACCCACAGCTGGATGAGACATAAGGGTGGACACTCTTGGGGCTGAGAGGTTTGGTGAGGTTGGGTGAGCAAATGCAGACCCTTTAAAGTAATACTGCGTGGTACCCATCGCATGGGTCCCAAATCTCCAGGTTCAAGGGCATCTTCCTACATCGAAAACATGCATGAGAAAACAAAAAGATGGTACACCATGTGATGGGGAAAGGTTTCTAAAACACACTTCATTTCTCTTCTCCTTGTGCCCGGGGTCGCCATTCCAGCCGCTTTCCTAGCAATCTCCCTACTTGGAGCATCAGCACCTTTAACCTCCTGTTCCGTACAGGTTGCAATTTGTCCTGAGGATGAACGGGAAGATGGGGAACCAGTGAGAGACTAGCTCTTGTTGTTGGGACAGGCACAGGTCACTCTATTTTCCCATCAGGAAGAAGAATTAACCACAGGCTCATCCTCCCCCCCGGAACCAGAACAGGGCCTGAAGCCATCCAGTGCTTTTGCGGCCAGCTCCCAAAAAAGCGAGTTGTAAAATGGAGCTTCAGGGCACTGCAATTCACAAACCTGCAGAGTTATAAATGATAACTCTCGTCCACAAATATATTGAGGGAAGGCAAAGAAGAGGATTTGAAATCAAGGCAGAATTGCAGGAAACAGATTTCAGGAGGTAGATTCGAATCGCCTTTAAAGCACATGAAAAGCGGCAAAACGTTGACAATGATGCCCTTGGCCAAAAAGGGCGTATGCGTTTTTTCCTGAATATATTCAGGAAAAAACGCATACGCCCTTTTTGGCCAACCAAGCAACCTGGAAAGGCAAATCAGCGCTACAAAGAAGACTCGCTACCCATCGGTCAAAAGGGCCATGCTGAAAAAAGTCTCAAAACCAGAAATGCAGGACAGGCCATGGAGAAATGGGAGCCTTGCTACACTGATGGGCGGGATGTAAATTGCCAACAGCCACTCTGGAGAAGTGTACGGTGTGTCCTGAAACATCTAAAAAACACAGCTTAGAGAGCATAGTGCACTTCCACTCATGGGGGTATAAATTGGGAAAATGAAAAATCAGCAAGACACAAGCACCCCAAAGTTTAGGGCTGCTCTGTTGACAAGGACCTCCACTTCATTCCACCTTCAATATCCCAGGAAAGAGAAAAATGGATAAAGAAGTTGTGGTCCTTATGTACAATGGAATATCACTCAGCCATGAAATCAATGTCATAAGGCTAGTAGCAGCATGATGAGTGGATTTAGGTACGACGATTCTAAGTGAAATAAGTCACACAGAAAAGGACACTTCTCATAAGGTATCACTTATACAGGGAATGTAAAAACCGTTACACTTGAACTGAATTACAAAACAGAACAGAGTCACACATGCAGAAAACACACTATGGCTGCTTAACGGGAAAGGTGAGGTGGGGTGATACATAAAACAAGGGTTTCAAATTAGCTCAGATACCGTTCCATAAACCCAATATGTAATAGACAAGACCTACTCCTTGCTCAGAGAACTGGACTCAACACGCCCTATTCACCGCACAAGAATATATCTGACTAGTAATAATCTTAAAACCTATGTATTGATATCTCCCTCTTAGTGTGTCAAGTGGGTGTAAAGCGGCATAAACACAGCAGTGAAAAGCAGCTAAACCCCATTATAAAAATAAATTACTTTTACAAACCCATGAAACAAAGACAGTGAAAGAGAGAGAAATTCTTACACAATGCGTTCAGGGGCTGTGATGCAACCTGGATTGACCATATCTAGACCCACAGCTGGATGAGACATAAGGGTGGACACTCTTGGGGCTGAGAGGTTTGGTGAGGTTGGGTGAGCAAATGCAGGCCCTTTAAAGTAATACTGCGTGGTACCCATCGCATGGGTCCCAAATCTCCAGGTTCAAGGGCATATTCCTACATCGAAATCATGCATGAGAAAACAAAAAGATGGTACACCATGTGATGGGGAAAGGTTTCTAACCAAGCAACCTGGAAAGGCAAATCAGCGCTACAAAGAAGACTCGCTACCCATCGGTCAAAAGGGCCATGCTGAAAAAAGTCTCAAAACCAGAAATGCAGGACAGGCCATGGAGAAATGGGAGCCTTGCTACACTGATGGGCGGGATGTAAATTGCCAACAGCCACTCTGGAGAAGTGTACGGTGTGTCCTGAAACATCTAAAAAACACAGCTTAGAGAGCATAGGGCACTTCCACTCATGGGGGTATAAATTGGGAAAATGAAAAATCAGCAAGACACAAGCACCCCAAAGTTTAGGGCTGCTCTGTTGACAAGGACCTCCACTTCATTCCACCTTCAATATCCCAGGAAAGAGAAAAATGGATAAAGAAGTTGTGGTCCTTATGTACAATGGAATATCACTCAGCCATGAAATCAATGTCATAAGGCTAGTAGCAGCATGATGAGTGGATTTAGGTACGACGATTCTAAGTGAACTAAGTCACACAGAAAAGGACACTTCTCATGAGGTATCACTTATAGAGGGAATGTAAAAACCGTTACACTTGAACTGAATTACAAAACAAAACAGAGTCACACATGCAGAAAACACACTATGACTGCTTAACGGGAAAGGTGAGGTGGGGTGATACATAAAACAAGGGTTTCAAATTAGCTCAGATACCGTTCCATAAACCCAATATGTAATAGACAAGACCTACTCCTTGCTCAGAGAACTGGACTCAACACGCCCTATTCACCGCACAAGAATATATCTGACTAGTAATAATCTTAAAACCTATGTATTGATATCTCCCTCTTAGTGTGTCAAGTGGGTGTAAAGCGGCATAAACACAGCAGTGAAAAGCAGCTAAACCCCATTATAAAAATAAATTACTTCGAAAAACCCATGAAACAAAGACAGTGAAAGAGAGAGAAATTCTTACACAATGAGTTCAGGGGCTGTGATGCAACATGGATTGACCATATCTAGACCCACAGCTGGATGAGACATAAGGGTGGACACTCTTGGGGCTGAGAGGTTTGGTGAGGTTGGGTGAGCAAATGCAGACCCTTTAAAGTAATACTGCGTGGTACCCATCGCATGGGTCCCAAATCTCCAGGTTCAAGGGCATCTTCCTACATCGAAAACATGCATGAGAAAACAAAAAGATGGTACACCATGTGATGGGGAAAGGTTTCTAAAACGCACTTCATTTCTCTTCTCCTTGTGCCCGGGGTCGCCATTCCAGCCGCTTTCCTAGCAATCTCCCTACTTGGAGCATCAGCACCTTTAACCTCCTGTTCCGTACAGGTTGCAATTTGTCCTGAGGATGAACGGGAAGATGGGGAACCAGTGAGAGACTAGCTCTTGGTGTTGGGACAGGCACAGGTCACTCTATTTTCCCATCAGGAAGAAGAATTAACCACAGGCTCATCCTCCCCCCCGGAACCAGAACAGGGCCTGAAGCCATCCAGTGCTTTTGTGGCCAGCTCCCAAAAAAGCGAGTTGTAAAATGGAGCTTCAGGGCACTGCAATTCACAAACCTGCAGAGTTATAAATGATAACTCTCGTCCACAAATATATTGAGGGAAGGCAAAGAAGAGGATTTGAAATCAAGGCAGAATTGCAGGAAACAGATTTCAGGAGGTAGATTCGAATCGCCTTTAAAGCACATGAAAAGCGGCAAAACGTTGACAATGATGCCCTTGGCCAAAAAGGGTGTATGCGTTTTTTCCTGAATATATTCAGGAAAAAACGCATACGCCCTTTTTGGCCAACCAAGCAACCTGGAAAGGCAAATCAGCGCTACAAAGAAGACTCGCTACCCATCGGTCAAAAGGGCCATGCTGAAAAAAGTCTCAAAACCAGAAATGCAGGACAGGCCATGGAGAAATGGGAGCCTTGCTACACTGATGGGCGGGATGTAAATTGCCAACAGCCACTCTGGAGAAGTGTACGGTGTGTCCTGAAACATCTAAAAAACACAGCTTAGAGAGCATAGGGCACTTCCACTCATGGGGGTATAAATTGGGAAAATGAAAAATCAGCAAGACACAAGCACCCCAAAGTTTAGGGCTGCTCTGTTGACAAGGACCTCCACTTCATTCCACCTTCAATATCCCAGGAAAGAGAAAAATGGATAAAGAAGTTGTGGTCCTTATGTACAATGGAATATCACTCAGCCATGAAATCAATGTCATAAGGCTAGTAGCAGCATGATGAGTGGATTTAGGTACGACGATTCTAAGTGAAATAAGTCACACAGAAAAGGACACTTCTCATAAGGTATCACTTATAGAGGGAATGTCAAAACCGTTACACTTGAACTGAATTACAAAACAGAACAGAGTCACACATGCAGAAAACACACTATGGCTGCTTAACGGGAAAGGTGAGGTGGGGAGATACATAAAACAAGGGTTTCAAATTAGCTCAGATACCGTTCCATAAACCCAATATGTAATAGACAAGACCTACTCCTTGCTCAGAGAACTGGACTCAACACGCCCTATTCACCACACAAGAATATATCTGATTAGTAATAATCTTAAAACCTATGTATTGATATCTCTCTCTTAGTGTGTCAAGTGGGTGTAAAGCGGCATAAACACAGCAGTGAAAAGCAGCTAAACCCCATTATAAAAATAAATTACTTTTACAAACCCATGAAACAAAGACAGTGAAAGAGAGAGAAATTCTTACACAATGCGTTCAGGGGCTGTGATGCAACCTGGATTGACCATATCTAGACCCACAGCTGGATGAGACATAAGGGTGGACACTCTTGGGGCTGAGAGGTTTGGTGAGGTTGGGTGAGCAAATGCAGGCCCTTTAAAGTAATACTGCGTGGTACCCATCTCATGGGTCCCAAATCTCCAGGTTCAAGGGCATATTCCTACATCGAAATCATGCATGAGAAAACAAAAAGATGGTACACCATGTGATGGGGAAAGGTTTCTAACCAAGCAACCTGGAAAGGCAAATCAGCGCTACAAAGAAGACTCGCTACCCATCGGTCAAAAGGGCCATGCTGAAAAAAGTCTCAAAACCAGAAATGCAGGACAGGCCATGGAGAAATGGGAGCCTTGCTACACTGATGGGCGGGATGTAAATTGCCAACAGCCACTCTGGAGAAGTGTACGGTGTGTCCTGAAACATCTAAAAAACACAGCTTAGAGAGCATAGGGCACTTCCACTCATGTGGGTATAAATTGGGAAAATGAAAAATCAGCAAGACACAAGCACCCCAAAGTTTAGGGCTGCTCTGTTGACAAGGACCTCCACTTCATTCCACCTTCAATATCCCAGGAAAGAGAAAAATGGATAAAGAAGTTGTGGTCCTTATGTACAATGGAATATCACTCAGCCATGAAATCAATGTCATAAGGCTAGTAGCAGCATGATGAGTGGATTTAGGTACGACGATTCTAAGTGAAATAAGTCACACAGAAAAGGACACTTCTCATAAGGTATCACTTATACAGGGAATGTAAAAACCGTTACACTTGAACTGAATTACAAAACAGAACAGAGTCACACATGCAGAAAACACACTATGGCTGCTTAACGGGAAAGGTGAGGTGGGGTGATACATAAAACAAGGGTTTCAAATTAGCTCAGATACCGTTCCATAAACCCAATATGTAATAGACAAGACCTACTCCTTGCTCAGAGAACTGGACTCAACACGCCCTATTCACCGCACAAGAATATATCTGACTAGTAATAATCTTAAAACCTATGTATTGATATCTCCCTCTTAGTGTGTCAAGTGGGTGTAAAGCGGCATAAACACAGCAGTGAAAAGCAGCTAAACCCCATTGTAAAAATAAATTACTTCGAAAAACCCATGAAACAAAGACAGTGAAAGAGAGAGAAATTCTTACACAATGCGTTCAGGGGCTGTGATGCAACCTGGATTGACCATATCTAGACCCACAGCTGGATGAGACATAAGGGTGGACACTCTTGGGGCTGAGAGGTTTGGTGAGGTTGGGTGAGCAAATGCAGGCCCTTTAAAGTAATACTGCGTGGTACCCATCGCATGGGTCCCAAATCTCCAGGTTCAAGGGCATATTCCTACATCGAAATCATGCATGAGAAAACAAAAAGATGGTACACCATGTGATGGGGAAAGGTTTCTAACCAAGCAACCTGGAAAGGCAAATCAGCGCTACAAAGAAGACTCGCTACCCATCGGTCAAAAGGGCCATGCTGAAAAAAGTCTCAAAACCAGAAATGCAGGACAGGCCATGGAGAAATGGGAGCCTTGCTACACTGATGGGCGGGATGTAAATTGCCAACAGCCACTCTGGAGAAGTGTACGGTGTGTCCTGAAACATCTAAAAAACACAGCTTAGAGAGCATAGGGCACTTCCACTCATGGGGGTATAAATTGGGAAAATGAAAAATCAGCAAGACACAAGCACCCCAAAGTTTAGGGCTGCTCTGTTGACAAGGACCTCCACTTCATTCCACCTTCAATATCCCAGGAAAGAGAAAAATGGATAAAGAAGTTGTGGTCCTTATGTACAATGGAATATCACTCAGCCATGAAATCAATGTCATAAGGCTAGTAGCAGCATGATGAGTGGATTTAGGTACGACGATTCTAAGTGAACTAAGTCACACAGAAAAGGACACTTCTCATAAGGTATCACTTATAGAGGGAATGTAAAAACCGTTACACTTGAACTGAATTACAAAACAAAACAGAGTCACACATGCAGAAAACACACTATGACTGCTTAACGGGAAAGGTGAGGTGGGGTGATACATAAAACAAGGGTTTCAAATTAGCTCAGATACCGTTCCATAAACCCAATATGTAATAGACAAGACCTACTCCTTGCTCAGAGAACTGGACTCAACACGCCCTATTCACCGCACAAGAATATATCTGACTAGTAATAATCTTAAAACCTATGTATTGATATCTCCCTCTTAGTGTGTCAAGTGGGTGTAAAGCGGCATAAACACAGCAGTGAAAAGCAGCTAAACCCCATTATAAAAATAAATTACTTCGAAAAACCCATGAAACAAAGACAGTGAAAGAGAGAGAAATTCTTACACAATGAGTTCAGGGGCTGTGATGCAACATGGATTGACCATATCTAGACCCACAGCTGGATGAGACATAAGGGTGGACACTCTTGGGGCTGAGAGGATTGGTGAGGTTGGGTGAGCAAATGCAGACCCTTTAAAGTAATACTGCGTGGTACCCATCGCATGGGTCCCAAATCTCCAGGTTCAAGGGCATCTTCCTACATCGAAAACATGCATGAGAAAACAAAAAGATGGTACACCATGTGATGGGGAAAGGTTTCTAAAACGCACTTCATTTCTCTTCTCCTTGTGCCCGGGGTCGCCATTCCAGCCGCTTTCCTAGCAATCTCCCTACTTGGAGCATCAGCACCTTTAACCTCCTGTTCCGTACAGGTTGCAATTTGTCCTGAGGATGAACGGGAAGATGGGGAACCAGTGAGAGACTAGCTCTTGGTGTTGGGACAGGCACAGGTCACTCTATTTTCCCATCAGGAAGAAGAATTAACCACAGGCTCATCCTCCCCCCCGGAACCAGAACAGGGCCTGAAGCCATCCAGTGCTTTTGTGGCCAGCTCCCAAAAAAGCGAGTTGTAAAATGGAGCTTCAGGGCACTGCAATTCACAAACCTGCAGAGTTATAAATGATAACTCTCGTCCACAAATATATTGAGGGAAGGCAAAGAAGAGGATTTGAAATCAAGGCAGAATTGCAGGAAACAGATTTCAGGAGGTAGATTCGAATCGCCTTTAAAGCACATGAAAAGCGGCAAAACGTTGACAATGATGCCCTTGGCCAAAAAGGGCGTATGCGTTTTTTCCTGAATATATTCAGGAAAAAACGCATACGCCCTTTTTGGCCAACCAAGCAACCTGGAAAGGCAAATCAGCGCTACAAAGAAGACTCGCTACCCATCGGTCAAAAGGGCCATGCTGAAAAAAGTCTCAAAACCAGAAATGCAGGACAGGCCATGGAGAAATGGGAGCCTTGCTACACTGATGGGCGGGATGTAAATTGCCAACAGCCACTCTGGAGAAGTGTACGGTGTGTCCTGAAACATCTAAAAAACACAGCTTAGAGAGCATAGGGCACTTCCACTCATGGGGGTATAAATTGGGAAAATGAAAAATCAGCAAGACACAAGCACCCCAAAGTTTAGGGCTGCTCTGTTGACAAGGACCTCCACTTCATTCCACCTTCAATATCCCAGGAAAGAGAAAAATGGATAAAGAAGTTGTGGTCCTTATGTACAATGGAATATCACTCAGCCATGAAATCAATGTCATAAGGCTAGTAGCAGCATGATGAGTGGATTTAGGTACGACGATTCTAAGTGAAATAAGTCACACAGAAAAGGACACTTCTCATAAGGTATCACTTATAGAGGGAATGTCAAAACCGTTACACTTGAACTGAATTACAAAACAGAACAGAGTCACACATGCAGAAAACACACTATGGCTGCTTAACGGGAAAGGTGAGGTGGGGAGATACATAAAACAAGGGTTTCAAATTAGCTCAGATACCGTTCCATAAACCCAATATGTAATAGACAAGACCTACTCCTTGCTCAGAGAACTGGACTCAACACGCCCTATTCACCACACAAGAATATATCTGATTAGTAATAATCTTAAAACCTATGTATTGATATCTCTCTCTTAGTGTGTCAAGTGGGTGTAAAGCGGCATAAACACAGCAGTGAAAAGCAGCTAAACCCCATTATAAAAATAAATTACTTTTACAAACCCATGAAACAAAGACAGTGAAAGAGAGAGAAATTCTTACACAATGCGTTCAGGGGCTGTGATGCAACCTGGATTGACCATATCTAGACCCACAGCTGGATGAGACATAAGGGTGGACACTCTTGGGGCTGAGAGGTTTGGTGAGGTTGGGTGAGCAAATGCAGGCCCTTTAAAGTAATACTGCGTGGTACCCATCTCATGGGTCCCAAATCTCCAGGTTCAAGGGCATATTCCTACATCGAAATCATGCATGAGAAAACAAAAAGATGGTACACCATGTGATGGGGAAAGGTTTCTAACCAAGCAACCTGGAAAGGCAAATCAGCGCTACAAAGAAGACTCGCTACCCATCGGTCAAAAGGGCCATGCTGAAAAAAGTCTCAAAACCAGAAATGCAGGACAGGCCATGGAGAAATGGGAGCCTTGCTACACTGATGGGCGGGATGTAAATTGCCAACAGCCACTCTGGAGAAGTGTACGGTGTGTCCTGAAACATCTAAAAAACACAGCTTAGAGAGCATAGGGCACTTCCACTCATGTGGGTATAAATTGGGAAAATGAAAAATCAGCAAGACACAAGCACCCCAAAGTTTAGGGCTGCTCTGTTGACAAGGACCTCCACTTCATTCCACCTTCAATATCCCAAGAAAGAGAAAAATGGATAAAGAAGTTGTGGTCCTTATGTACAATGGAATATCACTCAGCCATGAAATCAATGTCATAAGGCTAGTAGCAGCATGATGAGTGGATTTAGGTACGATGATTCTAAGTGAAATAAGTCACACAGAAAAGGACACTTCTCATAAGGTATCACTTATACAGGGAATGTAAAAACCGTTACACTTGAACTGAATTACAAAACAGAACAGAGTCACACATGCAGAAAACACACTATGGCTGCTTAACGGGAAAGGTGAGGTGGGGTGATACATAAAACAAGGGTTTCAAATTAGCTCAGATACCGTTCCATAAACCCAATATGTAATAGACAAGACCTACTCCTTGCTCAGAGAACTGGACTCAACACGCCCTATTCACCGCACAAGAATATATCTGACTAGTAATAATCTTAAAACCTATGTATTGATATCTCCCTCTTAGTGTGTCAAGTGGGTGTAAAGCGGCATAAACACAGCAGTGAAAAGCAGCTAAACCCCATTGTAAAAATAAATTACTTTTACAAACCCATGAAACAAAGACAGTGAAAGAGAGAGAAATTCTTACACAATGCGTTCAGGGGCTGTGATGCAACCTGGATTGACCATATCTAGACCCACAGCTGGATGAGACATAAGCGTGGACACTCTTGGGGCTGAGAGGTTTGGTGAGGTTGGGTGAGCAAATGCAGGCCCTTTAAAGTAATACTGCGTGGTACCCATCGCATGGGTCCCAAATCTCCAGGTTCAAGGGCATATTCCTACATCGAAATCATGCATGAGAAAACAAAAAGATGGTACA
Organism: Balaenoptera ricei; assembly: GCF_028023285.1. Lineage (NCBI taxonomy): Eukaryota > Metazoa > Chordata > Mammalia > Artiodactyla > Balaenopteridae > Balaenoptera > Balaenoptera ricei. The sequence continues at coordinate 261,512 of NW_026777422.1, read as the reverse complement.
CCATGTGATGGGGAAAGGTTTCTAACCAAGCAACCTGGAAAGGCAAATCAGCGCTACAAAGAAGACTCGCTACCCATCGGTCAAAAGGGCCATGCTGAAAAAAGTCTCAAAACCAGAAATGCAGGACAGGCCATGGAGAAATGGGAGCCTTGCTACACTGATGGGCGGGATGTAAATTGCCAACAGCCACTCTGGAGAAGTGTACGGTGTGTCCTGAAACATCTAAAAAACACAGCTTAGAGAGCATAGGGCACTTCCACTCATGGGGGTATAAATTGGGAAAATGAAAAATCAGCAAGACACAAGCACCCCAAAGTTTAGGGCTGCTCTGTTGACAAGGACCTCCACTTCATTCCACCTTCAATATCCCAGGAAAGAGAAAAATGGATAAAGAAGTTGTGGTCCTTATGTACAATGGAATATCACTCAGCCATGAAATCAATGTCATAAGGCTAGTAGCAGCATGATGAGTGGATTTAGGTACGACGATTCTAAGTGAAATAAGTCACACAGAAAAGGACACTTCTCATAAGGTATCACTTATAGAGGGAATGTCAAAACCGTTACACTTGAACTGAATTACAAAACAGAACAGAGTCACACATGCAGAAAACACACTATGGCTGCTTAACGGGAAAGGTGAGGTGGGGTGATACATAAAACAAGGGTTTCAAATTAGCTCAGATACCGTTCCATAAACCCAATATGTAATAGACAAGACCTACTCCTTGCTCAGAGAACTGGACTCAACACGCCCTATTCACCGCACAAGAATATATCTGACTAGTAATAATCTTAAAACCTATGTATTGATATCTCCCTCTTAGTGTGTCAAGTGGGTGTAAAGCGGCATAAACACAGCAGTGAAAAGCAGCTAAACCCCATTATAAAAATAAATTACTTCGAAAAACCCATGAAACAAAGACAGTGAAAGAGAGAGAAATTCTTACACAATGCGTTCAGGGGCTGTGATGCAACATGGATTGACCATATCTAGACCCACAGCTGGATGAGACATAAGGGTGGACACTCTTGGGGCTGAGAGGTTTGGTGAGGTTGGGTGAGCAAATGCAGACCCTTTAAAGTAATACTGCGTGGTACCCATCGCATGGGTCCCAAATCTCCAGGTTCAAGAGCATCTTCCTACATCGAAAACATGCATGAGAAAACAAAAAGATGGTACACCATGTGATGGGGAAAGGTTTCTAAAACGCACTTCATTTCTCTTCTCCTTGTGCCCGGGGTCGCCATTCCAGCCGCTTTCCTAGCAATCTCCCTACTTGGAGCATCAGCACCTTTAACCTCCTGTTCCGTACAGGTTGCAATTTGTCCTGAGGATGAACGGGAAGATGGGGAACCAGTGAGAGACTAGCTCTTGGTGTTGGGACAGGCACAGGTCACTCTATTTTCCCATCAGGAAGAAGAATTAACCACAGGCTCATCCTCCCCCCCGGAACCAGAACAGGGCCTGAAGCCATCCAGTGCTTTTGCGGCCAGCTCCCAAAAAAGCGAGTTGTAAAATGGAGCTTCAGGGCACTGCAATTCACAAACCTGCAGAGTTATAAATGATAACTCTCGTCCACAAATATATTGAGGGAAGGCAAAGAAGAGGATTTGAAATCAAGGCAGAATTGCAGGAAACAGATTTCAGGAGGTAGATTCGAATCGCCTTTAAAGCACATGAAAAGCGGCAAAACGTTGACAATGATGCCCTTGGCCAAAAAGGGTGTATGCGTTTTTTCCTGAATATATTCAGGAAAAAACGCATATGCCCTTTTTGGCCAACCAAGCAACCTGGAAAGGCAAATCAGCGCTACAAAGAAGACTCGCTACCCATCGGTCAAAAGGGCCATGCTGAAAAAAGTCTCAAAACCAGAAATGCAGGACAGGCCATGGAGAAATGGGAGCCTTGCTACACTGATGGGCGGGATGTAAATTGCCAACAGCCACTCTGGAGAAGTGTACGGTGTGTCCTGAAACATCTAAAAAACACAGCTTAGAGAGCATAGGGCACTTCCACTCATGGGGGTATAAATTGGGAAAATGAAAAATCAGCAAGACACAAGCACCCCAAAGTTTAGGGCTGCTCTGTTGACAAGGACCTCCACTTCATTCCACCTTCAATATCCCAGGAAAGAGAAAAATGGATAAAGAAGTTGTGGTCCTTATGTACAATGGAATATCACTCAGCCATGAAATCAATGTCATAAGGCTAGTAGCAGCATGATGAGTGGATTTAGGTACGATGATTCTAAGTGAAATAAGTCACACAGAAAAGGACACTTCTCATAAGGTATCACTTATAGAGGGAATGTCAAAACCGTTACACTTGAACTGAATTACAAAACAGAACAGAGTCACACATGCAGAAAACACACTATGACTGCTTAACGGGAAAGGTGAGGTGGGGTGATACATAAAACAAGGGTTTCAAATTAGCTCAGATACCGTTCCATAAACCCAATATGTAATAGACAAGACCTACTCCTTGCTCAGAGAACTGGTCTCAACACGCCCTATTCACCGCACAAGAATATATCTGACTAGTAATAATCTTAAAACCTATGTATTGATATCTCTCTGTTAGTGTGTCAAGTGGGTGTAAAGCGGCATAAACACAGCAGTGAAAAGCAGCTAAACCCCATTATAAAAATAAATTACTTTGAAAAACCCATGAAACAAAGACAGTGAAAGAGAGAGAAATTCTTACACAATGCGTTCAGGGGCTGTGATGCAACCTGGATTGACCATATCTAGACCCACAGCTGGATGAGACATAAGGGTGGACACTCTTGGGGCTGAGAGGTTTGGTGAGGTTGGGTGAGCAAATGCAGGCCCTTTAAAGTAATACTGCGTGGTACCCATCGCATGGGTCCCAAATCTCCAGGTTCAAGGGCATCTTCCTACATCGAAAACATGCATGAGAAAACAAAAAGATGGTACACCATGTGATGGGGAAAGGTTTCTAAAACGCACTTCATTTCTCTTCTCCTTGTGCCCGGGGTCGCCATTCCAGCCCCTTTCCTAGCAATCTCCCTACTTGGAGCATCAGCACCTTTAACCTCCTGTTCCGTACAGGTTGCAATTTGTCCTGAGGATGAACGGGAAGACGGGGAACCAGTGAGAGACTAGCTCTTGTTGTTGGGACAGGCACAGGTCACTCTATTTTCCCATCAGGAAGAAGAATTAACCACAGGCTCATCCTCCCCCCCGGAACCAGAACAGGGCCTGAAGCCATCCAGTGCTTTTGCGGCCAGCTCCCAAAAAAGCGAGTTGTAAAATGGAGCTTCAGGGCACTGCAATTCACAAACCTGCAGAGTTATAAATGATAACTCTCGTCCACAAATATATTGAGGGAAGGCAAAGAAGAGGATTTGAAATCAAGGCAGAATTGCAGGAAACAGATTTCAGGAGGTAGATTCGAATCGCCTTTAAAGCACATGAAAAGCGGCAAAACGTTGACAATGATGCCCTTGGCCAAAAAGGGCGTATGCGTTTTTTCCTGAATATATTCAGGAAAAAACGCATACGCCCTTTTTGGCCAACCAAGCAACCTGGAAAGGCAAATCAGCGCTACAAAGAAGACTCGCTACCCATCGGTCAAAAGGGCCATGCTGAAAAAAGTCTCAAAACCAGAAATGCAGGACAGGCCATGGAGAAATGGGAGCCTTGCTACACTGATGGGCGGGATGTAAATTGCCAACAGCCACTCTGGAGAAGTGTACGGTGTGTCCTGAAACATCTAAAAAACACAGCTTAGAGAGCATAGGGCACTTCCACTCATGGGGGTATATATTGGGAAAATGAAAAATCAGCAAGACACAAGCACCCCAAAGTTTAGGGCTGCTCTGTTGACAAGGACCTCCACTTCATTCCACCTTCAATATCCCAGGAAAGAGAAAAATGGATAAAGAAGTTGTGGTCCTTATGTACAATGCAATATCATTCAGCCATGAAATCAATGTCATAAGGCTAGTAGCAGCATGATGAGTGGATTTAGGTACGATGATTCTAAGTGAAATAAGTCACACAGAAAAGGACACTTCTCATAAGGTATCACTTATACAGGGAATGTAAAAACCGTTACACTTGAACTGAATTACAAAACAGAACAGAGTCACACATGCAGAAAACACACTATGGCTGCTTAACGGGAAAGGTGAGGTGGGGTGATACATAAAACAAGGGTTTCAAATTAGCTCAGATACCGTTCCATAAACCCAATATGTAATAGACAAGACCTACTCCTTGCTCAGAGAACTGGACTCAACACGCCCTATTCACCGCACAAGAATATATCTGACTAGTAATAATCTTAAAACCTATGTATTGATATCTCCCTCTTAGTGTGTCAAGTGGGTGTAAAGCGGCATAAACACAGCAGTGAAAAGCAGCTAAACCCCATTATAAAAATAAATTACTTTTACAAACCCATGAAACAAAGACAGTGAAAGAGAGAGAAATTCTTACACAATGCGTTCAGGGGCTGTGATGCAACATGGATTGACCATATCTTGACCCACAGCTGGATGAGACATAAGGGTGGACACTCTTGGGGCTGAGAGGTTTGGTGAGGTTGGGTGAGCAAATGCAGACCCTTTAAAGTAATACTGCGTGGTACCCATCGCATGGGTCCCAAATCTCCAGGTTCAAGGGCATCTTCCTACATCGAAAACATGCATGAGAAAACAAAAAGATGGTACACCATGTGATGGGGAAAGGTTTCTAAAACGCACTTCATTTCTCTTCTCCTTGTGCCCGGTGTTGTCATTCCAGCCGCTTTCCTAGCAATCTCCCTACTTGGAGCATCAGCACCTTTAACCTCCTGTTCCGTACAGGTTGCAATTTGTCCTGAGGATGAACGGGAAGACGGGGAACCAGTGAGAGACTAGCTCTTGGTGTTGGGACAGGCACAGGTCACTCTATTTTCCCATCAGGAAGAAGAATTAACCACAGGCTCATCCTCCCCCCCGGAACCAGAACAGGGCCTGAAGCCATCCAGTGCTTTTGCGGCCAGCTCCCAAAAAAGCGAGTTGTAAAATGGAGCTTCAGGGCACTGCAATTCACAAACCTGCAGAGATATAAATGATAACTCTCGTCCACAAATATATTGAGGGAAGGCACAGAAGAGGATTTGAAATCAAGGCAGAATTGCAGGAAACAGATTTCAGGAGGTAGATTCGAATCGCCTTTAAAGCACATGAAAAGCGGCAAAACGTTGACAATGATGCCCTTGGCCAAAAAGGGCGTATGCGTTTTTTCCTGAATATATTCAGGAAAAAACGCATACGCCCTTTTTGGCCAACCAAGCAACCTGGAAAGGCAAATCAGCGCTACAAAGAAGACTCGCTACCCATCGGTCAAAAGGGCCATGCTGAAAAAAGTCTCAAAACCAGAAATGCAGGACAGGCCATGGAGAAATGGGAGCCTTGCTACACTGATGGGCGGGATGTAAATTGCCAACAGCCACTCTGGAGAAGTGTACGGTGTGTCCTGAAACATCGAAAAAACACAACTTAGAGAGCATAGGGCACTTCCACTCATGGGGGTATAAATTGGGAAAATGAAAAATCAGCAAGACACAAGCACCCCAAAGTTTAGGGCTGCTCTGTTGACAAGGACCTCCACTTCATTCCACCTTCAATATCCCAGGAAAGAGAAAAATGGATAAAGAAGTTGTGGTCCTTATGTACAATGGAATATCACTCAGCCATGAAATCAATGTCATAAGGCTAGTAGCAGCATGATGAGTGGATTTAGGTACGACGATTCTAAGTGAAATAAGTCACACAGAAAAGGACACTTCTCATAAGGTATCACTTATAGAGGGAATGTCAAAACCGTTACACTTGAACTGAATTACAAAACAGAACAGAGTCACACATGCAGAAAACACACTATGGCTGCTTAACGGGAAAGGTGAGGTGGGGAGATACATAAAACAAGGGTTTCAAATTAGCTCAGATACCGTTCCATAAACCCAATATGTAATAGACAAGACCTACTCCTTGCTCAGAGAACTGGACTCAACACGCCCTATTCACCACACAAGAATATATCTGATTAGTAATAATCTTAAAACCTATGTATTGATATCTCTCTCTTAGTGTGTCAAGTGGGTGTAAAGCGGCATAAACACAGCAGTGAAAAGCAGCTAAACCCCATTATAAAAATAAATTACTTTTACAAACCCATGAAACAAAGACAGTGAAAGAGAGAGAAATTCTTACACAATGCGTTCAGGGGCTGTGATGCAACCTGGATTGACCATATCTAGACCCACAGCTGGATGAGACATAAGGGTGGACACTCTTGGGGCTGAGAGGTTTGGTGAGGTTGGGTGAGCAAATGCAGGCCCTTTAAAGTAATACTGCGTGGTACCCATCTCATGGGTCCCAAATCTCCAGGTTCAAGGGCATATTCCTACATCGAAATCATGCATGAGAAAACAAAAAGATGGTACACCATGTGATGGGGAAAGGTTTCTAACCAAGCAACCTGGAAAGGCAAATCAGCGCTACAAAGAAGACTCGCTACCCATCGGTCAAAAGGGCCATGCTGAAAAAAGTCTCAAAACCAGAAATGCAGGACAGGCCATGGAGAAATGGGAGCCTTGCTACACTGATGGGCGGGATGTAAATTGCCAACAGCCACTCTGGAGAAGTGTACGGTGTGTCCTGAAACATCTAAAAAACACAGCTTAGAGAGCATAGGGCACTTCCACTCATGTGGGTATAAATTGGGAAAATGAAAAATCAGCAAGACACAAGCACCCCAAAGTTTAGGGCTGCTCTGTTGACAAGGACCTCCACTTCATTCCACCTTCAATATCCCAAGAAAGAGAAAAATGGATAAAGAAGTTGTGGTCCTTATGTACAATGGAATATCACTCAGCCATGAAATCAATGTCATAAGGCTAGTAGCAGCATGATGAGTGGATTTAGGTACGATGATTCTAAGTGAAATAAGTCACACAGAAAAGGACACTTCTCATAAGGTATCACTTATACAGGGAATGTAAAAACCGTTACACTTGAACTGAATTACAAAACAGAACAGAGTCACACATGCAGAAAACACACTATGGCTGCTTAACGGGAAAGGTGAGGTGGGGTGATACATAAAACAAGGGTTTCAAATTAGCTCAGATACCGTTCCATAAACCCAATATGTAATAGACAAGACCTACTCCTTGCTCAGAGAACTGGACTCAACACGCCCTATTCACCGCACAAGAATATATCTGACTAGTAATAATCTTAAAACCTATGTATTGATATCTCCCTCTTAGTGTGTCAAGTGGGTGTAAAGCGGCATAAACACAGCAGTGAAAAGCAGCTAAACCCCATTGTAAAAATAAATTACTTTTACAAACCCATGAAACAAAGACAGTGAAAGAGAGAGAAATTCTTACACAATGCGTTCAGGGGCTGTGATGCAACCTGGATTGACCATATCTAGACCCACAGCTGGATGAGACATAAGGGTGGACACTCTTGGGGCTGAGAGGTTTGGTGAGGTTGGGTGAGCAAATGCAGGCCCTTTAAAGTAATACTGCGTGGTACCCATCGCATGGGTCCCAAATCTCCAGGTTCAAGGGCATATTCCTACATCGAAATCATGCATGAGAAAACAAAAAGATGGTACACCATGTGATGGGGAAAGGTTTCTAACCAAGCAACCTGGAAAGGCAAATCAGCGCTACAAAGAAGACTCGCTACCCATCGGTCAAAAGGGCCATGCTGAAAAAAGTCTCAAAACCAGAAATGCAGGACAGGCCATGGAGAAATGGGAGCCTTGCTACACTGATGGGCGGGATGTAAATTGCCAACAGCCACTCTGGAGAAGTGTACGGTGTGTCCTGAAACATCTAAAAAACACAGCTTAGAGAGCATAGGGCACTTCCACTCATGGGGGTATAAATTGGGAAAATGAAAAATCAGCAAGACACAAGCACCCCAAAGTTTAGGGCTGCTCTGTTGACAAGGACCTCCACTTCATTCCACCTTCAATATCCCAGGAAAGAGAAAAATGGATAAAGAAGTTGTGGTCCTTATGTACAATGGAATATCACTCAGCCATGAAATCAATGTCATAAGGCTAGTAGCAGCATGATGAGTGGATTTAGGTACGACGATTCTAAGTGAAATAAGTCACACAGAAAAGGACACTTCTCATAAGGTATCACTTATAGAGGGAATGTCAAAACCGTTACACTTGAACTGAATTACAAAACAGAACAGAGTCACACATGCAGAAAACACACTATGGCTGCTTAACGGGAAAGGTGAGGTGGGGTGATACATAAAACAAGGGTTTCAAATTAGCTCAGATACCGTTCCATAAACCCAATATGTAATAGACAAGACCTACTCCTTGCTCAGAGAACTGGACTCAACACGCCCTATTCACCGCACAAGAATATATCTGACTAGTAATAATCTTAAAACCTATGTATTGATATCTCCCTCTTAGTGTGTCAAGTGGGTGTAAAGCGGCATAAACACAGCAGTGAAAAGCAGCTAAACCCCATTATAAAAATAAATTACTTCGAAAAACCCATGAAACAAAGACAGTGAAAGAGAGAGAAATTCTTACACAATGCGTTCAGGGGCTGTGATGCAACATGGATTGACCATATCTAGACCCACAGCTGGATGAGACATAAGGGTGGACACTCTTGGGGCTGAGAGGTTTGGTGAGGTTGGGTGAGCAAATGCAGACCCTTTAAAGTAATACTGCGTGGTACCCATCGCATGGGTCCCAAATCTCCAGGTTCAAGAGCATCTTCCTACATCGAAAACATGCATGAGAAAACAAAAAGATGGTACACCATGTGATGGGGAAAGGTTTCTAAAACGCACTTCATTTCTCTTCTCCTTGTGCCCGGGGTCGCCATTCCAGCCGCTTTCCTAGCAATCTCCCTACTTGGAGCATCAGCACCTTTAACCTCCTGTTCCGTACAGGTTGCAATTTGTCCTGAGGATGAACGGGAAGATGGGGAACCAGTGAGAGACTAGCTCTTGGTGTTGGGACAGGCACAGGTCACTCTATTTTCCCATCAGGAAGAAGAATTAACCACAGGCTCATCCTCCCCCCCGGAACCAGAACAGGGCCTGAAGCCATCCAGTGCTTTTGCGGCCAGCTCCCAAAAAAGCGAGTTGTAAAATGGAGCTTCAGGGCACTGCAATTCACAAACCTGCAGAGTTATAAATGATAACTCTCGTCCACAAATATATTGAGGGAAGGCAAAGAAGAGGATTTGAAATCAAGGCAGAATTGCAGGAAACAGATTTCAGGAGGTAGATTCGAATCGCCTTTAAAGCACATGAAAAGCGGCAAAACGTTGACAATGATGCCCTTGGCCAAAAAGGGCGTATGCGTTTTTTCCTGAATATATTCAGGAAAAAACGCATACGCCCTTTTTGGCCAACCAAGCAACCTGGAAAGGCAAATCAGCTCTACAAAGAAGACTCGCTACCCATCGGTCAAAAGGGCCATGCTGAAAAAAGTCTCAAAACCAGAAATGCAGGACAGGCCATGGAGAAATGGGAGCCTTGCTACACTGATGGGCGGGATGTAAATTGCCAACAGCCACTCTGGAGAAGTGTACGGTGTGTCCTGAAACATCTAAAAAACACAGCTTAGAGAGCATAGGGCACTTCCACTCATGGGGGTATAAATTGGGAAAATGAAAAATCAGCAAGACACAAGCACCCCAAAGTTTAGGGCTGCTCTGTTGACAAGGACCTCCACTTCATTCCACCTTCAATATCCCAGGAAAGAGAAAAATGGATAAAGAAGTTGTGGTCCTTATGTACAATGGAATATCACTCAGCCATGAAATCAATGTCATAAGGCTAGTAGCAGCATGATGAGTGGATTTAGGTACGATGATTCTAAGTGAAATAAGTCACACAGAAAAGGACACTTCTCATAAGGTATCACTTATAGAGGGAATGTCAAAACCGTTACACTTGAACTGAATTACAAAACAGAACAGAGTCACACATGCAGAAAACACACTATGGCTGCTTAACGGGAAAGGTGAGGTGGGGTGATACATAAAACAAGGGTTTCAAATTAGCTCAGATACCGTTCCATAAACCCAATATGTAATAGACAAGACCTACTCCTTGCTCAGAGAACTGGACTCAACACGCCCTATTCACCGCACAAGAATATATCTGACTAGTAATAATCTTAAAACCTATGTATTGATATCTCCCTCTTAGTGTGTCAAGTGGGTGTAAAGCGGCATAAACACAGCAGTGAAAAGCAGCTAAACCCCATTATAAAAATAAATTACTTTTACAAACCCATGAAACAAAGACAGTGAAAGAGAGAGAAATTCTTACACAATGCGTTCAGGGGCTGTGATGCAACATGGATTGACCATATCTTGACCCACAGCTGGATGAGACATAAGGGTGGACACTCTTGGGGCTGAGAGGTTTGGTGAGGTTGGGTGAGCAAATGCAGACCCTTTAAAGTAATACTGCGTGGTACCCATCGCATGGGTCCCAAATCTCCAGGTTCAAGGGCATCTTCCTACATCGAAAACATGCATGAGAAAACAAAAAGATGGTACACCATGTGATGGGGAAAGGTTTCTAAAACGCACTTCATTTCTCTTCTCCTTGTGCCCGGTGTTGCCATTCCAGCCGCTTTCCTAGCAATCTCCCTACTTGGAGCATCAGCACCTTTAACCTCCTGTTCCGTACAGGTTGCAATTTGTCTTGAGGTTGAACGGGAAGACGGGGAACCAGTGAGAGACTAGCTCTTGGTGTTGGGACAGGCACAGGTCACTCTATTTTCCCATCAGGAAGAAGAATTAACCACAGGCTCCTCCTCCCCCCCGGAACCAGAACAGGGCCTGAAGCCATCCAGTGCTTTTGCGGCCAGCTCCCAAAAAAGCGAGTTGTAAAATGGAGCTTCAGGGCACTGCAATTCACAAACCTGCAGAGATATAAATGATAACTCTCGTCCACAAATATATTGAGGGAAGGCACAGAAGAGGATTTGAAATCAAGGCAGAATTGCAGGAAACAGATTTCAGGAGGTAGATTCGAATCGCCTTTAAAGCACATGAAAAGCGGCAAAACGTTGACAATGATGCCCTTGGCCAAAAAGGGCGTATGCGTTTTTTCCTGAATATATTCAGGAAAAAACGCATACGCCCTTTTTGGCCAACCAAGCAACCTGGAAAGGCAAATCAGCGCTACAAAGAAGACTCGCTACCCATCGGTCAAAAGGGCCATGCTGAAAAAAGTCTCAAAACCAGAAATGCAGGACAGGCCATGGAGAAATGGGAGCCTTGCTACACTGATGGGCGGGATGTAAATTGCCAACAGCCACTCTGGAGAAGTGTACGGTGTGTCCTGAAACATCGAAAAAACACAACTTAGAGAGCATAGGGCACTTCCACTCATGGGGGTATAAATTGGGAAAATGAAAAATCAGCAAGACACAAGCACCCCAAAGTTTAGGGCTGCTCTGTTGACAAGGACCTCCACTTCATTCCACCTTCAATATCCCAGGAAAGAGAAAAATGGATAAAGAAGTTGTGGTCCTTATGTACAATGGAATATCACTCAGCCATGAAATCAATGTCATAAGGCTAGTAGCAGCATGATGAGTGGATTTAGGTACGATGATTCTAAGTGAAATAAGTCACACAGAAAAGGACACTTCTCATAAGGTATCACTTATACAGGGAATGTAAAAACCGTTACACTTGAACTGAATTACAAAACAGAACAGAGTCACACATGCAGAAAACACACTATGGCTGCTTAACGGGAAAGGTGAGGTGGGGTGATACATAAAACAAGGGTTTCAAATTAGCTCAGATACCGTTCCATAAACCCAATATGTAATAGACAAGACCTACTCCTTGCTCAGAGAACTGGACTCAACACGCCCTATTCACCGCACAAGAATATATCTGACTAGTAATAATCTTAAAACCTATGTATTGATATCTCCCTCTTAGTGTGTCAAGTGGGTGTAAAGCGGCATAAACACAGCAGTGAAAAGCAGCTAAACCCCATTATAAAAATAAATTACTTTTACAAACCCATGAAACAAAGACAGTGAAAGAGAGAGAAATTCTTACACAATGCGTTCAGGGGCTGTGATGCAACCTGGATTGACCATATCTAGACCCACAGCTGGATGAGACATAAGGGTGGACACTCTTGGGGCTGAGAGGTTTGGTGAGGTTGGGTGAGCAAATGCAGGCCCTTGAAAGTAATACTGCGTGGTACCCATCACATGGGTCCCAAATCTCCAGGTTCAAGGGCATATTCCTACATCGAAATCATGCATGAGAAAACAAAAAGATGGTACACCATGTGATGGGGAAAGGTTTCTAAAACGCACCTCATTTCTCTTCTCCTTGTGCCCGGGGTCGCCATTCCAGCCGCTTTCCTAGCAATCTCCCTACTTGGAGCATCAGCACCTTTAACCTCCTGTTCCGTACAGGTTGCAATTTGTCCTGAGGATGAACGGGAAGACGGGGAACCAGTGAGAGACTAGCTCTTGTTGCTGGGACAGGCACAGGTCACTCTATTTTCCCATCAGGAAGAAGAATTAACCACAGGCTCCTCCTCCCCCTGGAACCAGAACAGGGCCTGAAGCCATCCAGTGCTTTTGCGGCCAGCTCCCAAAAAAGCGAGTTGTAAAATGGAGCTTCAGGGCACTGCAATTCACAAACCTGCAGAGTTATAAATGATAACTCTCGTCCGCAAATATATTGAGGGAAGGCAAAGAAGAGGATTTGAAATCAAGGCAGAATTGCAGGAAACAGATTTCAGGAGGTAGATTCGAATCGCCTTTAAAGCACATGAAAAGCGGCAAAACGTTGACAATGATGCCCTTGGCCAAAAAGGGCGTATGCGTTTTTTCCTGAATATATTCAGGAAAAAACGCATACGCCCTTTTTGGCCAACCAAGCAACCTGGAAAGGCAAATCAGCGCTACAAAGAAGACTCGCTACCCATCGGTCAAAAGGGCCATGCTGAAAAAAGTCTCAAAACCAGAAATGCAGGACAGGCCATGGAGAAATGGGAGCCTTGCTACACTGATGGGCGGGATGTAAATTGCCAACAGCCACTCTGGAGAAGTGTACGGTGTGTCCTGAAACATCGAAAAAACACAGCTTAGAGAGCATAGGGCACTTCCACTCATGGGGGTATAAATTGGGAAAATGAAAAATCAGCAAGACACAAGCACCCCAAAGTTTAGGGCTGCTCTGTTGACAAGGACCTCCACTTCATTCCACCTTCAATATCCCAGGAAAGAGAAAAATGGATAAAGAAGTTGTGGTCCTTATGTACAATGGAATATCACTCAGCCATGAAATCAATGTCATAAGGCTAGTAGCAGCATGATGAGTGGATTTAGGTACGATGATTCTAAGTGAAATAAGTCACACAGAAAAGGACACTTCTCATAAGGTATCACTTATACAGGGAATGTAAAAACCGTTACACTTGAACTGAATTACAAAACAGAACAGAGTCACACATGCAGAAAACACACTATGGCTGCTTAACGGGAAAGGTGAGGTGGGGTGATACATAAAACAAGGGTTTCAAATTAGCTCAGATACCGTTCCATAAACCCAATATGTAATAGACAAGACCTACTCCTTGCTCAGAGAACTGGACTCAACACGCCCTATTCACCGCACAAGAATATATCTGACTAGTAATAATCTTAAAACCTATGTATTGATATCTCCCTCTTAGTGTGTCAAGTGGGTGTAAAGCGGCATAAACACAGCAGTGAAAAGCAGCTAAACCCCATTATAAAAATAAATTACTTTTACAAACCCATGAAACAAAGACAGTGAAAGAGAGAGAAATTCTTACACAATGCGTTCAGGGGCTGTGATGCAACATGGATTGACCATATCTAGACCCACAGCTGGATGAGACATAAGGGTGGACACTCTTGGGGCTGAGAGGTTTGGTGAGGTTGGGTGAGCAAATGCAGACCCTTTAAAGTAATACTGCGTGGTACCCATCGCATGGGTCCCAAATCTCCAGGTTCAAGGGCATCTTCCTACATCGAAAACATGCATGAGAAAACAAAAAGATGGTACACCATGTGATGGGGAAAGGTTTCTAAAACGCACTTCATTTCTCTTCTCCTTGTGCCCGGGGTCGCCATTCCAGCCGCTTTCCTAGCAATCTCCCTACTTGGAGCATCAGCACCTTTAACCTCCTGTTCCGTACAGGTTGCAATTTGTCCTGAGGATGAACGGGAAGACGGGGAACCAGTGAGAGACTAGCTCTTGGTGTTGGGACAGGCACAGGTCACTCTATTTTCCCATCAGGAAGAAGAATTAACCACAGGCTCATCCTCCCCCCCGGAACCAGAACAGGGCCTGAAGCCATCCAGTGCTTTTGCGGCCAGCTCCCAAAAAAGCGAGTTGTAAAATGGAGCTTCAGGGCACTGCAATTCACAAACCTGCAGAGTTATAAATGATAACTCTCGTCCACAAATATATTGAGGGAAGGCAAAGAAGAGGATTTGAAATCAAGGCAGAATTGCAGGAAACAGATTTCAGGAGGTAGATTCGAATCGCCTTTAAAGCACATGAAAAGCGGTAAAACGTTGACAATGATGCCCTTGGCCAAAAAGGGCTTATGCGTTTTTTCCTGAATATATTCAGGAAAAAACGCATACGCCCTTTTTGGCCAACCAAGCAACCTGGAAAGGCAAATCAGCGCTACAAAGAAGACTCGCTACCCATCGGTCAAAAGGGCCATGCTGAAAAAAGTCTCAAAACCAGAAATGCAGGACAGGCCATGGAGAAATGGGAGCCTTGCTACACTGATGGGCGGGATGTAAATTGCCAACAGCCACTCTGGAGAAGTGTACGGTGTGTCCTGAAACATCTAAAAAACACAGCTTAGAGAGCATAGGGCACTTCCACTCATGGGGGTATAAATTGGGAAAATGAAAAATCAGCAAGACACAAGCACCCCAAAGTTTAGGGCTGCTCTGTTGACAAGGACCTCCACTTCATTCCACCTTCAATATCCCAGGAAAGAGAAAAATGGATAAAGAAGTTGTGGTCCTTATGTACAATGGAATATCACTCAGCCATGAATTCAATGTCATAAGGCTAGTAGCAGCATGATGAGTGGATTTAGGTACGATGATTCTAAGTGAAATAAGTCACACAGAAAAGGACACTTCTCATAAGGTATCACTTATACAGGGAATGTAAAAACCGTTACACTTGAACTGAATTACAAAACAGAACAGAGTCACACATGCAGAAAACACACTATGGCTGCTTAACGGGAAAGGTGAGGTGGGGTGATACATAAAACAAGGGTTTCAAATTAGCTCAGATACCGTTCCATAAACCCAATATGTAATAGACAAGACCTACTCCTTGCTCAGAGAACTGGACTCAACACGCCCTATTCACCGCACAAGAATATATCTGACTAGTAATAATCTTAAAACCTATGTATTGATATCTCCCTCTTAGTGTGTCAAGTGGGTGTAAAGCGGCATAAACACAGCAGTGAAAAGCAGCTAAACCCCATTATAAAAATAAATTACTTTTACAAACCCATGAAACAAAGACAGTGAAAGAGAGAGAAATTCTTACACAATGCGTTCAGGGGCTGTGATGCAACATGGATTGACCATATCTAGACCCACAGCTGGATGAGACATAAGGGTGGACACTCTTGGGGCTGAGAGGTTTGGTGAGGTTGGGTGAGCAAATGCAGACCCTTTAAAGTAATACTGCGTGGTACCCATCGCATGGGTCCCAAATCTCCAGGTTCAAGGGCATCTTCCTACATCGAAAACATGCATGAGAAAACAAAAAGATGGTACACCATGTGATGGGGAAAGGTTTCTAAAACGCACTTCATTTCTCTTCTCCTTGTGCCCGGGGTTGCCATTCCAGCCGCTTTCCTAGCAATCTCCCTACTTGGAGCATCAGCACCTTTAACCTCCTGTTCCGTACAGGTTGCAATTTGTCCTGAGGATGAACGGGAAGACGGGGAACCAGTGAGAGACTAGCTCTTGGTGTTGGGACAGGCACAGGTCACTCTATTTTCCCATCAGGAAGAAGAATTAACCACAGGCTCATCCTCCCCCCCGGAACCAGAACAGGGCCTGAAGCCATCCAGTGCTTTTGCGGCCAGCTCCCAAAAAAGCGAGTTGTAAAATGGAGCTTCAGGGCACTGCAATTCACAAACCTGCAGAGATATAAATGATAACTCTCGTCCACAAATATATTGAGGGAAGGCACAGAAGAGGATTTGAAATCAAGGCAGAATTGCAGGAAACAGATTTCAGGAGGTAGATTCGAATCGCCTTTAAAGCACATGAAAAGCGGCAAAACGTTGACAATGATGCCCTTGGCCAAAAAGGGCGTATGCGTTTTTTCCTGAATATATTCAGGAAAAAACGCATACGCCCTTTTTGGCCAACCAAGCAACCTGGAAAGGCAAATCAGCGCTACAAAGAAGACTCGCTACCCATCGGTCAAAAGGGCCATGCTGAAAAAAGTCTCAAAACCAGAAATGCAGGGCAGGCCATGGAGAAATGGGAGCCTTGCTACACTGATGGGCGGGATGTAAATTGCCAACAGCCACTCTGGAGAAGTGTACGGTGTGTCCTGAAACATCTAAAAAACACAGCTTAGAGAGCATAGGGCACTTCCACTCATGGGGGTATAAATTGGGAAAATGAAAAATCAGCAAGACACAAGCACCCCAAAGTTTAGGGCTGCTCTGTTGACAAGGACCTCCACTTCATTCCACCTTCAATATCCCAGGAAAGAGAAAAATGGATAAAGAAGTTGTGGTCCTTATGTACAATGGAATATCACTCAGCCATGAAATCAATGTCATAAGGCTAGTAGCAGCATGATGAGTGGATTTAGGTACGACGATTCTAAGTGAAATAAGTCACACAGAAAAGGACACTTCTCATAAGGTATCACTTATAGAGGGAATGTAAAAACCGTTACACTTGAACTGAATTACAAAACAGAACAGAGTCACACATGCAGAAAACACACTATGGCTGCTTAACGGGAAAGGTGAGGTGGGGTGATACATAAAACAAGGGTTTCAAATTAGCTCAGATACCGTTCCATAAACCCAATATGTAATAGACAAGACCTACTCCTTGCTCAGAGAACTGGTCTCAACACGCCCTATTCACCGCACAAGAATATATCTGACTAGTAATAATCTTAAAACCTATGTATTGATATCTCTCTGTTAGTGTGTCAAGTGGGTGTAAAGCGGCAAAAACACAGCAGTGAAAAGCAGCTAAACCCCATTATAAAAATAAATTACTTCGAAAAACCCATGAAACAAAGACAGTGAAAGAGAGAGAAATTCTTACACAATGCGTTCAGGGGCTGTGATGCAACCTGGATTGACCATATCTAGACCCACAGCTGGATGAGACATAAGGGTGGACACTCTTGGGGCTGAGAGGTTTGGTGAGGTTGGGTGAGCAAATGCAGGCCCTTTAAAGTAATACTGCGTGGTACCCATCGCATGGGTCCCAAATCTCCAGGTTCAAGGGCATATTCCTACATCGAAATCATGCATGAGAAAACAAAAAGATGGTACACCATGTGATGGGGAAAGGTTTCTAACCAAGCAACCTGGAAAGGCAAATCAGCGCTACAAAGAAGACTCGCTACCCATCGGTCAAAAGGGCCATGCTGAAAAAAGTCTCAAAACCAGAAATGCAGGACAGGCCATGGAGAAATGGGAGCCTTGCTACACTGATGGGCGGGATGTAAATTGCCAACAGCCACTCTGGAGAAGTGTACGGTGTGTCCTGAAACATCTAAAAAACACAGCTTAGAGAGCATAGGGCACTTCCACTCATGGGGGTATAAATTGGGAAAATGAAAAATCAGCAAGACACAAGCACCCCAAAGTTTAGGGCTGCTCTGTTGACAAGGACCTCCACTTCATTCCACCTTCAATATCCCAGGAAAGAGAAAAATGGATAAAGAAGTTGTGGTCCTTATGTACAATGGAATATCACTCAGCCATGAAATCAATGTCATAAGGCTAGTAGCAGCATGTTGAGTGGATTTAGGTACGATGATTCTAAGTGAAATAAGTCACACAGAAAAGGACACTTCTCATAAGGTATCACTTATACAGGGAATGTAAAAACCGTTACACTTGAACTGAATTACAAAACAGAACAGAGTCACACATGCAGAAAACACACTATGGCTGCTTAACGGGAAAGGTGAGGTGGGGTGATACATAAAACAAGGGTTTCAAATTAGCTCAGATACCGTTCCATAAACCCAATATGTAATAGACAAGACCTACTCCTTGCTCAGAGAACTGGACTCAACACGCCCTATTCACCGCACAAGAATATATCTGACTAGTAATAATCTTAAAACCTATGTATTGATATCTCCCTCTTAGTGTGTCAAGTGGGTGTAAAGCGGCATAAACACAGCAGTGAAAAGCAGCTAAACCGCATTATAAAAATAAATTACTTCGAAAAACCCATGAAACAAAGACAGTGAAAGAGAGAGAAATTCTTACACAATGCGTTCAGGGGCTGTGATGCAACCTGGATTGACCATATCTAGACCCACAGCTGGATGAGACATAAGGGTGGACACTCTTGGGGCTGAGAGGTTTGGTGAGGTTGGGTGAGCAAATGCAGGCCCTTTAAAGTAATACTGCGTGGTACCCATCGCATGGGTCCCAACTCTCCAGGTTCAAGGGCATATTCCTACATCGAAATCATGCATGAGAAAACAAAAAGATGGTACACCATGTGATGGGGAAAGGTTTGTAAAACGCACCTCATTTCTCTTCTCCTTGTGCCCGGGGTCGCCATTCCAGCCGCTTTCCTAGCAATCTCCCTACTTGGAGCATCAGCACCTTTAACCTCCTGTTCCGTACAGGTTGCAATTTGTCCTGAGGATGAACGGGAAGACGGGGAACCAGTGAGAGACTAGCTCTTGTTGTTGGGACAGGCACAGGTCACTCTATTTTCCCATCAGGAAGAAGAATTAACCACAGGCTCCTCCTCCCCCCCGGAACCAGAACAGGGCCTGAAGCCATCCAGTGCTTTTGCGGCAAGCTCCCAAAAAAGCGAGTTGTAAAATGGAGGTTCAGGGCACTGCAATTCACAAACCTGCAGAGTTATAAATGATAACTCTCGTCCGCAAATATATTGAGGGAAGGCAAAGAAGAGGATTTGAAATCAAGGCAGAATTGCAGGAAACAGATTTCAGGAGGTAGATTCGAATCGCCTTTAAAGCACATGAAAAGCGGCAAAACGTTGACAATGATGCCCTTGGCCAAAAAGGGCGTATGCGTTTTTTCCTGAATATATTCAGGAAAAAACGCATACGCCCTTTTTGGCCAACCAAGCAACCTGGAAAGGCAAATCAGCGCTACAAAGAAGACTCGCTACCCATCGGTCAAAAGGGCCATGCTGAAAAAAGTCTCAAAACCAGAAATGCAGGACAGGCCATGGAGAAATGGGAGCCTTGCTACACTGATGGGCGGGATGTAAATTGCCAACAGCCACTCTGGAGAAGTGTACGGTGTGTCCTGAAACATCTAAAAAACACAGCTTAGAGAGCATAGGGCACTTCCACTCATGGGGGTATAAATTGGGAAAATGAAAAATCAGCAAGACACAAGCACCCCAAAGTTTAGGGCTGCTCTGTTGACAAGGACCTCCACTTCATTCCACCTTCAATATCCCAGGAAAGAGAAAAATGGATAAAGAAGTTGTGGTCCTTATGTACAATGCAATATCACTCAGCCATGAAATCAATGTCATAAGGCTAGTAGCAGCATGATGAGTGGATTTAGGTACGACGATTCTAAGTGAAATAAGTCACACAGAAAAGGACACTTCTCATAAGGTATCACTTATACAGGGAATGTAAAAACCGTTACACTTGAACTGAATTACAAAACAGAACAGAGTCACACATGCAGAAAACACACTATGGCTGCTTAACGGGAAAGGTGAGGTGGGGTGATACATAAAACAAGGGTTTCAAATTAGCTCAGATACCGTTCCATAAACCCAATATGTAATAGACAAGACCTACTCCTTGCTCAGAGAACTGGTCTCAACACGCCCTATTCACCGCACAAGAATATATCTGACTAGTAATAATCTTAAAACCTATGTATTGATATCTCTCTGTTAGTGTGTCAAGTGGGTGTAAAGCGGCAAAAACACAGCAGTGAAAAGCAGCTAAACCCCATTATAAAAATAAATTACTTCGAAAAACCCATGAAACAAAGACAGTGAAAGAGAGAGAAATTCTTACACAATGCGTTCAGGGGCTGTGATGCAACCTGGATTGACCATATCTAGACCCACAGCTGGATGAGACATAACGGTGGACACTCTTGGGGCTGAGAGGTTTGGTGAGGTTGGGTGAGCAAATGCAGGCCCTTTAAAGTAATACTGCGTGGTACCCATCGCATGGGTCCCAAATCTCCAGGTTCAAGGGCATATTCCTACATCGAAATCATGCATGAGAAAACAAAAAGATGGTACACCATGTGATGGGGAAAGGTTTCTAACCAAGCAACCTGGAAAGGCAAATCAGCGCTACAAAGAAGACTCGCTACCCATCGGTCAAAAGGGCCATGCTGAAAAAAGTCTCAAAACCAGAAATGCAGGACAGGCCATGGAGAAATGGGAGCCTTGCTACACTGATGGGCGGGATGTAAATTGCCAACAGCCACTCTGGAGAAGTGT
The DNA here is from genome assembly GCF_028023285.1 of Balaenoptera ricei. Lineage (NCBI taxonomy): Eukaryota > Metazoa > Chordata > Mammalia > Artiodactyla > Balaenopteridae > Balaenoptera > Balaenoptera ricei. The sequence goes on along the minus strand of NW_026777422.1, from coordinate 240,734 downwards.
ACGGTGTGTCCTGAAACATCTAAAAAACACAGCTTAGAGAGCATAGGGCACTTCCACTCATGGGGGTATAAATTGGGAAAATGAAAAATCAGCAAGACACAAGCACCCCAAAGTTTAGGGCTGCTCTGTTGACAAGGACCTCCACTTCATTCCACCTTCAATATCCCAGGAAAGAGAAAAATGGATAAAGAAGTTGTGGTCCTTATGTACAATGGAATATCACTCAGCCATGAAATCAATGTCATAAGGCTAGTAGCAGCATGTTGAGTGGATTTAGGTACGATGATTCTAAGTGAAATAAGTCACACAGAAAAGGACACTTCTCATAAGGTATCACTTATACAGGGAATGTAAAAACCGTTACACTTGAACTGAATTACAAAACAGAACAGAGTCACACATGCAGAAAACACACTATGGCTGCTTAACGGGAAAGGTGAGGTGGGGTGATACATAAAACAAGGGTTTCAAATTAGCTCAGATACCGTTCCATAAACCCAATATGTAATAGACAAGACCTACTCCTTGCTCAGAGAACTGGACTCAACACGCCCTATTCACCGCACAAGAATATATCTGACTAGTAATAATCTTAAAACCTATGTATTGATATCTCTCTCTTAGTGTGTCAAGTGGGTGTAAAGCGGCATAAACACAGCAGTGAAAAGCAGCTAAACCCCATTATAAAAATAAATTACTTCGAAAAACCCATGAAACAAAGACAGTGAAAGAGAGAGAAATTCTTACACAATGCGTTCAGGGGCTGTGATGCAACCTGGATTGACCATATCTAGACCCACAGCTGGATGAGACATAAGGGTGGACACTCTTGGGGCTGAGAGGTTTGGTGAGGTTGGGTGAGCAAATGCAGGCCCTTTAAAGTAATACTGCGTGGTACCCATCGCATGGGTCCCAACTCTCCAGGTTCAAGGGCATATTCCTACATCGAAATCATGCATGAGAAAACAAAAAGATGGTACACCATGTGATGGGGAAAGGTTTCTAAAACGCACCTCATTTCTCTTCTCCTTGTGCCCGGGGTCGCCATTCCAGCCGCTTTCCTAGCAATCTCCCTACTTGGAGCATCAGCACCTTTAACCTCCTGTTCCGTACAGGTTGCAATTTGTCCTGAGGATGAACGGGAAGACGGGGAACCAGTGAGAGACTAGCTCTTGTTGTTGGGACAGGCACAGGTCACTCTATTTTCCCATCAGGAAGAAGAATTAACCACAGGCTCCTCCTCCCCCCCGGAACCAGAACAGGGCCTGAAGCCATCCAGTGCTTTTGCGGCCAGCTCCCAAAAAAGCGAGTTGTAAAATGGAGGTTCAGGGCACTGCAATTCACAAACCTGCAGAGTTATAAATGATAACTCTCGTCCACAAATATATTGAGGGAAGGCAAAGAAGAGGATTTGAAATCAAGGCAGAATTGCAGGAAACAGATTTCAGGAGGTAGATTCGAATCGCCTTTAAAGCACATGAAAAGCGGCAAAACGTTGACAATGATGCCCTTGGCCAAAAAGGGCGTATGCGTTTTTTCCTGAATATATTCAGGAAAAAACGCATACGCCCTTTTTGGCCAACCAAGCAACCTGGAAAGGCAAATCAGCGCTACAAAGAAGACTCGCTACCCATCGGTCAAAAGGGCCATGCTGAAAAAAGTCTCAAAACCAGAAATGCAGGACAGGCCATGGAGAAATGGGAGCCTTGCTACACTGATGGGCGGGATGTAAATTGCCAACAGCCACTCTGGAGAAGTGTACGGTGTGTCCTGAAACATCTAAAAAACACAGCTTAGAGAGCATAGGGCACTTCCACTCATGGGGGTATAAATTGGGAAAATGAAAAATCAGCAAGACACAAGCACCCCAAAGTTTAGGGCTGCTCTGTTGACAAGGACCTCCACTTCATTCCACCTTCAATATCCCAGGAAAGAGAAAAATGGATAAAGAAGTTGTGGTCCTTATGTACAATGCAATATCACTCAGCCATGAAATCAATGTCATAAGGCTAGTAGCAGCATGATGAGTGGATTTAGATACGACGATTCTAAGTGAAATAAGTCACACAGAAAAGGACACTTCTCATAAGGTATCACTTATACAGGGAATGTAAAAACCGTTACACTTGAACTGAATTACAAAACAGAACAGAGTCACACATGCAGAAAACACACTATGGCTGCTTAACGGGAAAGGTGAGGTGGGGTGATACATAAAACAAGGGTTTCAAATTAGCTCAGATACCGTTCCATAAACCCAATATGTAATAGACAAGACCTACTCCTTGCTCAGAGAACTGGTCTCAACACGCCCTATTCACCGCAAAAGAATATATCTGACTAGTAATAATCTTAAAACCTATGTATTGATATCTCTCTGTTAGTGTGTCAAGTGGGTGTAAAGCGGCAAAAACACAGCAGTGAAAAGCAGCTAAACCCCATTATAAAAATAAATTACTTCGAAAAACCCATGAAACAAAGACAGTGAAAGAGAGAGAAATTCTTACACAATCCGTTCAGGGGCTGTGATGCAACCTGGATTGACCATATCTAGACCCACAGCTGGATGAGACATAACGGTGGACACTCTTGGGGCTGAGAGGTTTGGTGAGGTTGGGTGAGCAAATGCAGGCCCTTTAAAGTAATACTGCGTGGTACCCATCGCATGGGTCCCAAATCTCCAGGTTCAAGGGCATATTCCTACATCGAAATCATGCATGAGAAAACAAAAAGATGGTACACCATGTGATGGGGAAAGGTTTCTAACCAAGCAACCTGGAAAGGCAAATCAGCGCTACAAAGAAGACTCGCTACCCATCGGTCAAAAGGGCCATGCTGAAAAAAGTCTCAAAACCAGAAATGCAGGACAGGCCATGGAGAAATGGGAGCCTTGCTACACTGATGGGCGGGATGTAAATTGCCAACAGCCACTCTGGAGAAGTGTACGGTGTGTCCTGAAACATCTAAAAAACACAGCTTAGAGAGCATAGGGCACTTCCACTCATGGGGGTATAAATTGGGAAAATGAAAAATCAGCAAGACACAAGCACCCCAAAGTTTAGGGCTGCTCTGTTGACAAGGACCTCCACTTCATTCCACCTTCAATATCCCAGGAAAGAGAAAAATGGATAAAGAAGTTGTGGTCCTTATGTACAATGGAATATCACTCAGCCATGAAATCAATGTCATAAGGCTAGTAGCAGCATGATGAGTGGATTTAGGTACGACGATTCTAAGTGAAATAAGTCACACAGAAAAGGACACTTCTCATAAGGTATCACTTATAGAGGGAATGTCAAAACCGTTACACTTGAACTGAAGTACAAAACAGAACAGAGTCACACATGCAGAAAACACACTATGGCTGCTTAACGGGAAAGGTGAGGTGGGGAGATACATAAAACAAGGGTTTCAAATTAGCTCAGATACCGTTCCATAAACCCAATATGTAATAGACAAGACTTACTCCTTGCTCAGAGAACTGGACTCAACACGCCCTATTCACCACACAAGAATATATCTGATTAGTAATAATCTTAAAACCTATGTATTGATATCTCTCTCTTAGTGTGTCAAGTGGGTGTAAAGTGGCATAAACACAGCAGTGAAAATGCAGCTAAACCCCATTATAAAAATAAATTACTTTTACAAACCCATGAAACAAAGACAGTGAAAGAGAGAGAAATTCTTACACAATGCGTTCAGGGGCTGTGATGCAACCTGGATTGACCATATCTAGACCCACAGCTGGATGAGACATAAGGGTGGACACTCTTGGGGCTGAGAGGTTTGGTGAGGTTGGGTGAGCAAATGCAGGCCCTTTAAAGTAATACTGCGTGGTACCCATCGCATGGGTCCCAACTCTCCAGGTTCAAGTGCATATTCCTACATCGAAATCATGCATGAGAAAACAAAAAGATGGTACACCATGTGATGGGGAAAGGTTTCTAAAACGCACCTCATTTCTCTTCTCCTTGTGCCCGGGGTCGCCATTCCAGCCGCTTTCCTAGCAATCTCCCTACTTGGAGCATCAGCACCTTTAACCTCCTGTTCCGTACAGGTTGCAATTTGTCCTGAGGATGAACGGGAAGACGGGGAACCAGTGAGAGACTAGCTCTTGTTGTTGGGACAGGCACAGGTCACTCTATTTTCCCATCAGGAAGAAGAATTAACCACAGGCTCCTCCTCCCCCCCGGAACCAGAACAGGGCCTGAAGCCATCCAGTGCTTTTGCGGCCAGCTCCCAAAAAAGCGAGTTATAAAATGGAGGTTCAGGGCACTGCAATTCACAAACCTGCAGAGTTATAAATGATAACTCTCGTCCGCAAATATATTGAGGGAAGGCAAAGAAGAGGATTTGAAATCAAGGCAGAATTGCAGGAAACAGATTTCAGGAGGTAGATTCGAATCGCCTTTAAAGCACATGAAAAGCGGCAAAACGTTGACAATGATGCCCTTGGCCAAAAAGGGCGTATGCGTTTTTTCCTGAATATATTCAGGAAAAAACGCATACGCCCTTTTTGGCCAACCAAGCAACCTGGAAAGGCAAATCAGCGCTACAAAGAAGACTCGCTACCCATCGGTTAAAAGGGCCATGCTGAAAAAAGTCTCAAAACCAGAAATGCAGGACAGGCCATGGAGAAATGGGAGCCTTGCTACACTGATGGGCGGGATGTAAATTGCCAACAGCCACTCTGGAGAAGTGTACGGTGTGTCCTGAAACATCTAAAAAACACAGCTTAGAGAGCATAGGGCACTTCCACTCATGGGGGTATAAATTGGGAAAATGAAAAATCAGCAAGACACAAGCACCCCAAAGTTTAGGGCTGCTCTGTTGACAAGGACCTCCACTTCATTCCACCTTCAATATCCCAGGAAAGAGAAAAATGGATAAAGAAGTTGTGGTCCTTATGTACAATGCAATATCACTCAGCCATGAAATCAATGTCATAAGGCTAGTAGCAGCATGATGAGTGGATTTAGGTACGACGATTCTAAGTGAAATAAGTCACACAGAAAAGGACACTTCTCATAAGGTATCACTTATACAGGGAATGTAAAAACCGTTACACTTGAACTGAATTACAAAACAGAACAGAGTCACACATGCAGAAAACACACTATGGCTGCTTAACGGGAAAGGTGAGGTGGGGTGATACATAAAACAAGGGTTTCAAATTAGCTCAGATACCGTTCCATAAACCCAATATGTAATAGACAAGACCTACTCCTTGCTCAGAGAACTGGTCTCAACACGCCCTATTCACCGCACAAGAATATATCTGACTAGTAATAATCTTAAAACCTATGTATTGATATCTCTCTGTTAGTGTGTCAAGTGGGTGTAAAGCGGCAAAAACACAGCAGTGAAAAGCAGCTAAACCCCATTATAAAAATAAATTACTTCGAAAAACCCATGAAACAAAGACAGTGAAAGAGAGAGAAATTCTTACACAATGCGTTCAGGGGCTGTGATGCAACCTGGATTGACCATATCTAGACCCACAGCTGGATGAGACATAACGGTGGACACTCTTGGGGCTGAGAGGTTTGGTGAGGTTGGGTGAGCAAATGCAGGCCCTTTAAAGTAATACTGCGTGGTACCCATCGCATGGGTCCCAAATCTCCAGGTTCAAGGGCATATTCCTACATCGAAATCATGCATGAGAAAACAAAAAGATGGTACACCATGTGATGGGGAAAGGTTTCTAACCAAGCAACTTGGAAAGGCAAATCAGCGCTACAAAGAAGACTCGCTACCCATCGGTCAAAAGGGCCATGCTGAAAAAAGTCTCAAAACCAGAAATGCAGGACAGGCCATGGAGAAATGGGAGCCTTGCTACACTGATGGGCGGGATGTAAATTGCCAACAGCCACTCTGGAGAAGTGTACGGTGTGTCCTGAAACATCTAAAAAACACAGCTTAGAGAGCATAGGGCACTTCCACTCATGGGGGTATAAATTGGGAAAATGAAAAATCAGCAAGACACAAGCACCCCAAAGTTTAGGGCTGCTCTGTTGACAAGGACCTCCACTTCATTCCACCTTCAATATCCCAGGAAAGAGAAAAATGGATAAAGAAGTTGTGGTCCTTATGTACAATGGAATATCACTCAGCCATGAAATCAATGTCATAAGGCTAGTAGCAGCATGTTGAGTGGATTTAGGTACGATGATTCTAAGTGAAATAAGTCACACAGAAAAGGACACTTCTCATAAGGTATCACTTATACAGGGAATGTAAAAACCGTTACACTTGAACTGAATTACAAAACAGAACAGAGTCACACATGCAGAAAACACACTATGGCTGCTTAACGGGAAAGGTGAGGTGGGGTGATACATAAAACAAGGGTTTCAAATTAGCTCAGATACCGTTCCATAAACCCAATATGTAATAGACAAGACCTACTCCTTGCTCAGAGAACTGGACTCAACACGCCCTATTCACCGCACAAGAATATATCTGACTAGTAATAATCTTAAAACCTATGTATTGATATCTCTCTGTTAGTGTGTCAAGTGGGTGTAAAGCGGCAAAAACACAGCAGTGAAAAGCAGCTAAACCCCATTATAAAAATAAATTACTTTTACAAACCCATGAAACAAAGACAGTGAAAGAGAGAGAAATTCTTACACAATGCGTTCAGGGGCTGTGATGCAACCTGGATTGACCATATCTAGACCCACAGCTGGATGAGACATAAGGGTGGACACTCTTGGGGCTGAGAGGTTTGGTGAGGTTGGGTGAGCAAATGCAGGCCCTTTAAAGTAATACTGCGTGGTACCCATCACATGGGTCCCAAATCTCCAGGTTCAAGGGCATATTCCTACATCGAAATCATGCATGAGAAAACAAAAAGATGGTACACCATGTGATGGGGAAAGGTTTCTAAAACGCACCTCATTTCTCTTCTCCTTGTGCCCGGGGTCGCCATTCCAGCCGCTTTCCTAGCAATCTCCCTACTTGGAGCATCAGCACCTTTAACCTCCTGTTCCGTACAGGTTGCAATTTGTCCTGAGGATGAACGGGAAGACGGGGAACCAGTGAGAGACTAGCTCTTGTTGTTGGGACAGGCACAGGTCACTCTATTTTCCCATCAGGAAGAAGAATTAACCACAGGCTCCTCCTCCCCCCCGGAACCAGAACAGGGCCTGAAGCCATCCAGTGCTTTTGCGGCCAGCTCCCAAAAAAGCGAGTTGTAAAATGGAGGTTCAGGGCACTGCAATTCACAAACCTGCAGAGTTATAAATGATAACTCTCGTCCGCAAATATATTGAGGGAAGGCAAAGAAGAGGATTTGAAATCAAGGCAGAATTGCAGGAAACAGATTTCAGGAGGTAGATTCGAATCGCCTTTAAAGCACATGAAAAGCGGCAAAACGTTGACAATGATGCCCTTGGCCAAAAAGGGCGTATGCGTTTTTTCCTGAATATATTCAGGAAAAAACGCATACGCCCTTTTTGGCCAACCAAGCAACCTGGAAAGGCAAATCAGCGCTACAAAGAAGACTCGCTACCCATCGGTCAAAAGGGCCATGCTGAAAAAAGTCTCAAAACCAGAAATGCAGGACAGGCCATGGAGAAATGGGAGCCTTGCTACACTGATGGGCGGGATGTAAATTGCCAACAGCCACTCTGGAGAAGTGTACGGTGTGTCCTGAAACATCTAAAAAACACAGCTTAGAGAGCATAGGGCACTTCCACTCATGGGGGTATAAATTGGGAAAATGAAAAATCAGCAAGACACAAGCACCCCAAAGTTTAGGGCTGCTCTGTTGACAAGGACCTCCACTTCATTCCACCTTCAATATCCCAGGAAAGAGAAAAATGGATAAAGAAGTTGTGGTCCTTATGTACAATGCAATATCACTCAGCCATGAAATCAATGTCATAAGGCTAGTAGCAGCATGATGAGTGGATTTAGATACGACGATTCTAAGTGAAATAAGTCACACAGAAAAGGACACTTCTCATAAGGTATCACTTATACAGGGAATGTAAAAACCGTTACACTTGAACTGAATTACAAAACAGAACAGAGTCACACATGCAGAAAACACACTATGGCTGCTTAACGGGAAAGGTGAGGTGGGGTGATACATAAAACAAGGGTTTCAAATTAGCTCAGATACCGTTCCATAAACCCAATATGTAATAGACAAGACCTACTCCTTGCTCAGAGAACTGGTCTCAACACGCCCTATTCACCGCAAAAGAATATATCTGACTAGTAATAATCTTAAAACCTATGTATTGATATCTCTCTGTTAGTGTGTCAAGTGGGTGTAAAGCGGCAAAAACACAGCAGTGAAAAGCAGCTAAACCCCATTATAAAAATAAATTACTTCGAAAAACCCATGAAACAAAGACAGTGAAAGAGAGAGAAATTCTTACACAATCCGTTCAGGGGCTGTGATGCAACCTGGATTGACCATATCTAGACCCACAGCTGGATGAGACATAACGGTGGACACTCTTGGGGCTGAGAGGTTTGGTGAGGTTGGGTGAGCAAATGCAGGCCCTTTAAAGTAATACTGCGTGGTACCCATCGCATGGGTCCCAAATCTCCAGGTTCAAGGGCATATTCCTACATCGAAATCATGCATGAGAAAACAAAAAGATGGTACACCATGTGATGGGGAAAGGTTTCTAACCAAGCAACCTGGAAAGGCAAATCAGCGCTACAAAGAAGACTCGCTACCCATCGGTCAAAAGGGCCATGCTGAAAAAAGTCTCAAAACCAGAAATGCAGGACAGGCCATGGAGAAATGGGAGCCTTGCTACACTGATGGGCGGGATGTAAATTGCCAACAGCCACTCTGGAGAAGTGTACGGTGTGTCCTGAAACATCTAAAAAACACAGCTTAGAGAGCATAGGGCACTTCCACTCATGGGGGTATAAATTGGGAAAATGAAAAATCAGCAAGACACAAGCACCCCAAAGTTTAGGGCTGCTCTGTTGACAAGGACCTCCACTTCATTCCACCTTCAATATCCCAGGAAAGAGAAAAATGGATAAAGAAGTTGTGGTCCTTATGTACAATGGAATATCACTCAGCCATGAAATCAATGTCATAAGGCTAGTAGCAGCATGTTGAGTGGATTTAGGTACGATGATTCTAAGTGAAATAAGTCACACAGAAAAGGACACTTCTCATAAGGTATCACTTATACAGGGAATGTAAAAACCGTTACACTTGAACTGAATTACAAAACAGAACAGAGTCACACATGCAGAAAACACACTATGGCTGCTTAACGGGAAAGGTGAGGTGGGGTGATACATAAAACAAGGGTTTCAAATTAGCTCAGATACCGTTCCATAAACCCAATATGTAATAGACAAGACCTACTCCTTGCTCAGAGAACTGGACTCAACACGCCCTATTCACCGCACAAGAATATATCTGACTAGTAATAATCTTAAAACCTATGTATTGATATCTCCCTCTTAGTGTGTCAAGTGGGTGTAAAGCGGCATAAACACAGCAGTGAAAAGCAGCTAAACCCCATTATAAAAATAAATTACTTCGAAAAACCCATGAAACAAAGACAGTGAAAGAGAGAGAAATTCTTACACAATGCGTTCAGGGGCTGTGATGCAACCTGGATTGACCATATCTAGACCCACAGCTGGATGAGACATAAGGGTGGACACTCTTGGGGCTGAGAGGTTTGGTGAGGTTGGGTGAGCAAATGCAGGCCCTTTAAAGTAATACTGCGTGGTACCCATCGCATGGGTCCCAACTCTCCAGGTTCAAGGGCATATTCCTACATCGAAATCATGCATGAGAAAACAAAAAGATGGTACACCATGTGATGGGGAAAGGTTTCTAAAACGCACCTCATTTCTCTTCTACTTGTGCCCGGGGTCGCCATTCCAGCCGCTTTCCTAGCAATCTCCCTACTTGGAGCATCAGCACCTTTAACCTCCTGTTCCGTACAGGTTGCAATTTGTCCTGAGGATGAACGGGAAGACGGGGAACCAGTGAGAGACTAGCTCTTGTTGTTGGGACAGGCACAGGTCACTCTATTTTCCCATCAGGAAGAAGAATTAACCACAGGCTCCTCCTCCCCCCCGGAACCAGAACAGGGCCTGAAGCCATCCAGTGCTTTTGCGGCCAGCTCCCAAAAAAGCGAGTTGTAAAATGGAGGTTCAGGGCACTGCAATTCACAAACCTGCAGAGTTATAAATGATAACTCTCGTCCGCAAATATATTGAGGGAAGGCAAAGAAGAGGATTTGAAATCAAGGCAGAATTGCAGGAAACAGATTTCAGGAGGTAGATTCGAATCGCCTTTAAAGCACATGAAAAGCGGCAAAACGTTGACAATGATGCCCTTGGCCAAAAAGGGCGTATGCGTTTTTTCCTGAATATATTCAGGAAAAAACGCATACGCCCTTTTTGGCCAACCAAGCAACCTGGAAAGGCAAATCAGCGCTACAAAGAAGACTCGCTACCCATCGGTCAAAAGGGCCATGCTGAAAAAAGTCTCAAAACCAGAAATGCAGGACAGGCCATGGAGAAATGGGAGCCTTGCTACACTGATGGGCGGGATGTAAATTGCCAACAGCCACTCTGGAGAAGTGTACGGTGTGTCCTGAAACATCTAAAAAACACAGCTTAGAGAGCATAGGGCACTTCCACTCATGGGGGTATAAATTGGGAAAATGAAAAATCAGCAAGACACAAGCACCCCAAAGTTTAGGGCTGCTCTGTTGACAAGGACCTCCACTTCATTCCACCTTCAATATCCCAGGAAAGAGAAAAATGGATAAAGAAGTTGTGGTCCTTATGTACAATGCAATATCACTCAGCCATGAAATCAATGTCATAAGGCTAGTAGCAGCATGATGAGTGGATTTAGATACGACGATTCTAAGTGAAATAAGTCACACAGAAAAGGACACTTCTCATAAGGTATCACTTATACAGGGAATGTAAAAACCGTTACACTTGAACTGAATTACAAAACAGAACAGAGTCACACATGCAGAAAACACACTATGGCTGCTTAACGGGAAAGGTGAGGTGGGGTGATACATAAAACAAGGGTTTCAAATTAGCTCAGATACCGTTCCATAAACCCAATATGTAATAGACAAGACCTACTCCTTGCTCAGAGAACTGGTCTCAACACGCCCTATTCACCGCAAAAGAATATATCTGACTAGTAATAATCTTAAAACCTATGTATTGATATCTCTCTGTTAGTGTGTCAAGTGGGTGTAAAGCGGCAAAAACACAGCAGTGAAAAGCAGCTAAACCCCATTATAAAAATAAATTACTTCGAAAAACCCATGAAACAAAGACAGTGAAAGAGAGAGAAATTCTTACACAATCCGTTCAGGGGCTGTGATGCAACCTGGATTGACCATATCTAGACCCACAGCTGGATGAGACATAACGGTGGACACTCTTGGGGCTGAGAGGTTTGGTGAGGTTGGGTGAGCAAATGCAGGCCCTTTAAAGTAATACTGCGTGGTACCCATCGCATGGGTCCCAAATCTCCAGGTTCAAGGGCATATTCCTACATCGAAATCATGCATGAGAAAACAAAAAGATGGTACACCATGTGATGGGGAAAGGTTTCTAACCAAGCAACCTGGAAAGGCAAATCAGCGCTACAAAGAAGACTCGCTACCCATCGGTCAAAAGGGCCATGCTGAAAAAAGTCTCAAAACCAGAAATGCAGGACAGGCCATGGAGAAATGGGAGCCTTGCTACACTGATGGGCGGGATGTAAATTGCCAACAGCCACTCTGGAGAAGTGTACGGTGTGTCCTGAAACATCTAAAAAACACAGCTTAGAGAGCATAGGGCACTTCCACTCATGGGGGTATAAATTGGGAAAATGAAAAATCAGCAAGACACAAGCACCCCAAAGTTTAGGGCTGCTCTGTTGACAAGGACCTCCACTTCATTCCACCTTCAATATCCCAGGAAAGAGAAAAATGGATAAAGAAGTTGTGGTCCTTATGTACAATGGAATATCACTCAGCCATGAAATCAATGTCATAAGGCTAGTAGCAGCATGATGAGTGGATTTAGGTACGACGATTCTAAGTGAAATAAGTCACACAGAAAAGGACACTTCTCATAAGGTATCACTTATAGAGGGAATGTCAAAACCGTTACACTTGAACTGAAGTACAAAACAGAACAGAGTCACACATGCAGAAAACACACTATGGCTGCTTAACGGGAAAGGTGAGGTGGGGAGATACATAAAACAAGGGTTTCAAATTAGCTCAGATACCGTTCCATAAACCCAATATGTAATAGACAAGACTTACTCCTTGCTCAGAGAACTGGACTCAACACGCCCTATTCACCACACAAGAATATATCTGATTAGTAATAATCTTAAAACCTATGTATTGATATCTCTCTCTTAGTGTGTCAAGTGGGTGTAAAGTGGCATAAACACAGCAGTGAAAATGCAGCTAAACCCCATTATAAAAATAAATTACTTTTACAAACCCATGAAACAAAGACAGTGAAAGAGAGAGAAATTCTTACACAATGCGTTCAGGGGCTGTGATGCAACCTGGATTGACCATATCTAGACCCACAGCTGGATGAGACATAAGGGTGGACACTCTTGGGGCTGAGAGGTTTGGTGAGGTTGGGTGAGCAAATGCAGGCCCTTTAAAGTAATACTGCGTGGTACCCATCGCATGGGTCCCAACTCTCCAGGTTCAAGGGCATATTCCTACATCGAAATCATGCATGAGAAAACAAAAAGATGGTACACCATGTGATGGGGAAAGGTTTCTAAAACGCACCTCATTTCTCTTCTCCTTGTGCCCGGGGTCGCCATTCCAGCCGCTTTCCTAGCAATCTCCCTACTTGGAGCATCAGCACCTTTAACCTCCTGTTCCGTACAGGTTGCAATTTGTCCTGAGGATGAACGGGAAGACGGGGAACCAGTGAGAGACTAGCTCTTGTTGTTGGGACAGGCACAGGTCACTCTATTTTCCCATCAGGAAGAAGAATTAACCACAGGCTCCTCCTCCCCCCCGGAACCAGAACAGGGCCTGAAGCCATCCAGTGCTTTTGCGGCCAGCTCCCAAAAAAGCGAGTTGTAAAATGGAGGTTCAGGGCACTGCAATTCACAAACCTGCAGAGTTATAAATGATAACTCTCGTCCGCAAATATATTGAGGGAAGGCAAAGAAGAGGATTTGAAATCAAGGCAGAATTGCAGGAAACAGATTTCAGGAGGTAGATTCGAATCGCCTTTAAAGCACATGAAAAGCGGCAAAACGTTGACAATGATGCCCTTGGCCAAAAAGGGCGTATGCGTTTTTTCCTGAATATATTCAGGAAAAAACGCATACGCCCTTTTTGGCCAACCAAGCAACCTGGAAAGGCAAATCAGCGCTACAAAGAAGACTCGCTACCCATCGGTCAAAAGGGCCATGCTGAAAAAAGTCTCAAAACCAGAAATGCAGGACAGGCCATGGAGAAATGGGAGCCTTGCTACACTGATGGGCGGGATGTAAATTGCCAACAGCCACTCTAGAGAAGTGTACGGTGTGTCCTGAAACATCTAAAAAACACAGCTTAGAGAGCATAGGGCACTTCCACTCATGGGGGTATAAATTGGGAAAATGAAAAATCAGCAAGACACAAGCACCCCAAAGTTTAGGGCTGCTCTGTTGACAAGGACCTCCACTTCATTCCACCTTCAATATCCCAGGAAAGAGAAAAATGGATAAAGAAGTTGTGGTCCTTATGTACAATGCAATATCACTCAGCCATGAAATCAATGTCATAAGGCTAGTAGCAGCATGATGAGTGGATTTAGGTACGACGATTCTAAGTGAAATAAGTCACACAGAAAAGGACACTTCTCATAAGGTATCACTTATAGAGGGAATGTCAAAACCGTTACACTTGAACTGAAGTACAAAACAGAACAGAGTCACACATGCAGAAAACACACTATGGCTGCTTAACGGGAAAGGTGAGGTGGGGAGATACATAAAACAAGGGTTTCAAATTAGCTCAGATACCGTTCCATAAACCCAATATGTAATAGACAAGACTTACTCCTTGCTCAGAGAACTGGACTCAACACGCCCTATTCACCACACAAGAATATATCTGATTAGTAATAATCTTAAAACCTATGTATTGATATCTCTCTCTTAGTGTGTCAAGTGGGTGTAAAGTGGCATAAACACAGCAGTGAAAATGCAGCTAAACCCCATTATAAAAATAAATTACTTTTACAAACCCATGAAACAAAGACAGTGAAAGAGAGAGAAATTCTTACACAATGCGTTCAGGGGCTGTGATGCAACCTGGATTGACCATATCTAGACCCACAGCTGGATGAGACATAAGGGTGGACACTCTTGGGGCTGAGAGGTTTGGTGAGGTTGGGTGAGCAAATGCAGGCCCTTTAAAGTAATACTGCGTGGTACCCATCGCATGGGTCCCAACTCTCCAGGTTCAAGGGCATATTCCTACATCGAAATCATGCATGAGAAAACAAAAAGATGGTACACCATGTGATGGGGAAAGGTTTCTAAAACGCACCTCATTTCTCTTCTCCTTGTGCCCGGGGTCGCCATTCCAGCCGCTTTCCTAGCAATCTCCCTACTTGGAGCATCAGCACCTTTAACCTCCTGTTCCGTACAGGTTGCAATTTGTCCTGAGGATGAACGGGAAGACGGGGAACCAGTGAGAGACTAGCTCTTGTTGTTGGGACAGGCACAGGTCACTCTATTTTCCCATCAGGAAGAAGAATTAACCACAGGCTCCTCCTCCCCCCCGGAACCAGAACAGGGCCTGAAGCCATCCAGTGCTTTTGCGGCCAGCTCCCAAAAAAGCGAGTTGTAAAATGGAGGTTCAGGGCACTGCAATTCACAAACCTGCAGAGTTATAAATGATAACTCTCGTCCGCAAATATATTGAGGGAAGGCAAAGAAGAGGATTTGAAATCAAGGCAGAATTGCAGGAAACAGATTTCAGGAGGTAGATTCGAATCGCCTTTAAAGCACATGAAAAGCGGCAAAACGTTGACAATGATGCCCTTGGCCAAAAAGGGCGTATGCGTTTTTTCCTGAATATATTCAGGAAAAAACGCATACGCCCTTTTTGGCCAACCAAGCAACCTGGAAAGGCAAATCAGCGCTACAAAGAAGACTCGCTACCCATCGGTCAAAAGGGCCATGCTGAAAAAAGTCTCAAAACCAGAAATGCAGGACAGGCCATGGAGAAATGGGAGCCTTGCTACACTGATGGGCGGGATGTAAATTGCCAACAGCCACTCTAGAGAAGTGTACGGTGTGTCCTGAAACATCTAAAAAACACAGCTTAGAGAGCATAGGGCACTTCCACTCATGGGGGTATAAATTGGGAAAATGAAAAATCAGCAAGACACAAGCACCCCAAAGTTTAGGGCTGCTCTGTTGACAAGGACCTCCACTTCATTCCACCTTCAATATCCCAGGAAAGAGAAAAATGGATAAAGAAGTTGTGGTCCTTATGTACAATGCAATATCACTCAGCCATGAAATCAATGTCATAAGGCTAGTAGCAGCATGATGAGTGGATTTAGGTACGACGATTCTAAGTGAAATAAGTCACACAGAAAAGGACACTTCTCATAAGGTATCACTTATACAGGGAATGTAAAAACCGTTACACTTGAACTGAATTACAAAACAGAACAGAGTCACACATGCAGAAAACACACTATGGCTGCTTAACGGGAAAGGTGAGGTGGGGTGATACATAAAACAAGGGTTTCAAATTAGCTCAGATACCGTTCCATAAACCCAATATGTAATAGACAAGACCTACTCCTTGCTCAGAGAACTGGTCTCAACACGCCCTATTCACCACAAAAGAATATATCTGACTAGTAATAATCTTAAAACCTATGTATTGATATCTCTCTGTTAGTGTGTCAAGTGGGTGTAAAGCGGCAAAAACACAGCAGTGAAAAGCAGCTAAACCCCATTATAAAAATAAATTACTTCGAAAAACCCATGAAACAAAGACAGTGAAAGAGAGAGAAATTCTTACACAATGCGTTCAGGGGCTGTGATGCAACCTGGATTGACCATATCTAGACCCACAGCTGGATGAGACATAACGGTGGACACTCTTGGGGCTGAGAGGTTTGGTGAGGTTGGGTGAGCAAATGCAGGCCCTTTAAAGTAATACTGCGTGGTACCCATCGCATGGGTCCCAAATCTCCAGGTTCAAGGGCATATTCCTACATCGAAATCATGCATGAGAAAACAAAAAGATGGTACACCATGTGATGGGGAAAGGTTTCTAACCAAGCAACCTGGAAAGGCAAATCAGCGCTACAAAGAAGACTCGCTACCCATCGGTCAAAAGGGCCATGCTGAAAAAAGTCTCAAAACCAGAAATGCAGGACAGGCCATGGAGAAATGGGAGCCTTGCTACACTGATGGGCGGGATGTAAATTGCCAACAGCCACTCTGGAGAAGTGTACGGTGTGTCCTGAAACATCTAAAAAACACAGCTTAGAGAGCATAGGGCACTTCCACTCATGGGGGTATAAATTGGGAAAATGAAAAATCAGCAAGACACAAGCACCCCAAAGTTTAGGGCTGCTCTGTTGACAAGGACCTCCACTTCATTCCACCTTCAATATCCCAGGAAAGAGAAAAATGGATAAAGAAGTTGTGGTCCTTATGTACAATGGAATATCACTCAGCCATGAAATCAATGTCATAAGGCTAGTAGCAGCATGATGAGTGGATTTAGGTACGACGATTCTAAGTGAAATAAGTCACACAGAAAAGGACACTTCTCATAAGGTATCACTTATAGAGGGAATGTCAAAACCGTTACACTTGAACTGAATTACAAAACAGAACAGAGTCACACATGCAGAAAACACACTATGGCTGCTTAACGGGAAAGGTGAGGTGGGGTGATACATAAAACAAGGGTTTCAAATTAGCTCAGATACCGTTCCATAAACCCAATATGTAATAGACAAGACCTACTCCTTGCTCAGAGAACTGGTCTCAACACGCCCTATTCACCGCAAAAGAATATATCTGACTAGTAATAATCTTAAAACCTATGTATTGATATCTCTCTGTTAGTGTGTCAAGTGGGTGTAAAGCGGCAAAAACACAGCAGTGAAAAGCAGCTAAACCCCATTATAAAAATAAATTACTTCGAAAAACCCATGAAACAAAGACAGTGAAAGAGAGAGAAATTCTTACACAATGCGTTCAGGGGCTGTGATGCAACCTGGATTGACCATATCTAGACCCACAGCTGGATGAGACATAACGGTGGACACTCTTGGGGCTGAGAGGTTTGGTGAGGTTGGGTGAGCAAATGCAGGCCCTTTAAAGTAATACTGCGTGGTACCCATCGCATGGGTCCCAAATCTCCAGGTTCAAGGGCATATTCCTACATCGAAATCATGCATGAGAAAACAAAAAGATGGTACACCATGTGATGGGGAAAGGTTTCTAACCAAGCAACCTGGAAAGGCAAATCAGCGCTACAAAGAAGACTCGCTACCCATCGGTCAAAAGGGCCATGCTGAAAAAAGTCTCAAAACCAGAAATGCAGGACAGGCCATGGAGAAATGGGAGCCTTGCTACACTGATGGGCGGGATGTAAATTGCCAACAGCCACTCTGGAGAAGTGTACGGTGTGTCCTGAAACATCTAAAAAACACAGCTTAGAGAGCATAGGGCACTTCCACTCATGGGGGTATAAATTGGGAAAATGAAAAATCAGCAAGACACAAGCACCCCAAAGTTTAGGGCTGCTCTGTTGACAAGGACCTCCACTTCATTCCACCTTCAATATCCCAGGAAAGAGAAAAATGGATAAAGAAGTTGTGGTCCTTATGTACAATGGAATATCACTCAGCCATGAAATCAATGTCATAAGGCTAGTAGCAGCATGATGAGTGGATTTAGGTACGACGATTCTAAGTGAAATAAGTCACACAGAAAAGGACACTTCTCATAAGGTATCACTTATAGAGGGAATGTCAAAACCGTTACACTTGAACTGAAGTACAAAACAGAACAGAGTCACACATGCAGAAAACACACTATGGCTGCTTAACGGGAAAGGTGAGGTGGGGAGATACATAAAACAAGGGTTTCAAATTAGCTCAGATACCGTTCCATAAACCCAATATGTAATAGACAAGACTTACTCCTTGCTCAGAGAACTGGACTCAACACGCCCTATTCACCACACAAGAATATATCTGATTAGTAATAATCTTAAAACCTATGTATTGATATCTCTCTCTTAGTGTGTCAAGTGGGTGTAAAGTGGCATAAACACAGCAGTGAAAATGCAGCTAAACCCCATTATAAAAATAAATTACTTTTACAAACCCATGAAACAAAGACAGTGAAAGAGAGAGAAATTCTTACACAATGCGTTCAGGGGCTGTGATGCAACCTGGATTGACCATATCTAGACCCACAGCTGGATGAGACATAAGGGTGGACACTCTTGGGGCTGAGAGGTTTGGTGAGGTTGGGTGAGCAAATGCAGGCCCTTTAAAGTAATACTGCGTGGTACCCATCGCATGGGTCCCAACTCTCCAGGTTCAAGGGCATATTCCTACATCGAAATCATGCATGAGAAAACAAAAAGATGGTACACCATGTGATGGGGAAAGGTTTCTAAAACGCACCTCATTTCTCTTCTCCTTGTGCCCGGGGTCGCCATTCCAGCCGCTTTCCTAGCAATCTCCCTACTTGGAGCATCAGCACCTTTAACCTCCTGTTCCGTACAGGTTGCAATTTGTCCTGAGGATGAACGGGAAGACGGGGAACCAGTGAGAGACTAGCTCTTGTTGTTGGGACAGGCACAGGTCACTCTATTTTCCCATCAGGAAGAAGAATTAACCACAGGCTCCTCCTCCCCCCCGGAACCAGAACAGGGCCTGAAGCCATCCAGTGCTTTTGCGGCCAGCTCCCAAAAAAGCGAGTTGTAAAATGGAGGTTCAGGGCACTGCAATTCACAAACCTGCAGAGTTATAAATGATAACTCTCGTCCGCAAATATATTGAGGGAAGGCAAAGAAGAGGATTTGAAATCAAGGCAGAATTGCAGGAAACAGATTTCAGGAGGTAGATTCGAATCGCCTTTAAAGCACATGAAAAGCGGCAAAACGTTGACAATGATGCCCTTGGCCAAAAAGGGCGTATGCGTTTTTTCCTGAATATATTCAGGAAAAAACGCATATGCCCTTTTTGGCCAACCAAGCAACCTGGAAAGGCAAATCAGCGCTACAAAGAAGACTCGCTACCCATCGGTCAAAAGGGCCATGCTGAAAAAAGTCTCAAAACCAGAAATGCAGGACAGGCCATGGAGAAATGGGAGCCTTGCTACACTGATGGGCGGGATGTAAATTGCCAACAGCCACTCTGGAGAAGTGTACGGTGTGTCCTGAAACATCTAAAAAACACAGCTTAGAGAGCATAGGGCACTTCCACTCATGGGGGTATAAATTGGGAAAATGAAAAATCAGCAAGACACAAGCACCCCAAAGTTTAGGGCTGCTCTGTTGACAAGGACCTCCACTTCATTCCACCTTCAATATCCCAGGAAAGAGAAAAATGGATAAAGAAGTTGTGGTCCTTATGTACAATGCAATATCACTCAGCCATGAAATCAATGTCATAAGGCTAGTAGCAGCATGATGAGTGGATTTAGGTACGACGATTCTAAGTGAAATAAGTCACACAGAAAAGGACACTTCTCATAAGGTATCACTTATACAGGGAATGTAAAAACCGTTACACTTGAACTGAATTACAAAACAGAACAGAGTCACACATGCAGAAAACACACTATGGCTGCTTAACGGGAAAGGTGAGGTGGGGTGATACATAAAACAAGGGTTTCAAATTAGCTCAGATACCGTTCCATAAACCCAATATGTAATAGACAAGACCTACTCCTTGCTCAGAGAACTGGTCTCAACACGCCCTATTCACCGCAAAAGAATATATCTGACTAGTAATAATCTTAAAACCTATGTATTGATATCTCTCTGTTAGTGTGTCAAGTGGGTGTAAAGCGGCAAAAACACAGCAGTGAAAAGCAGCTAAACCCCATTATAAAAATAAATTACTTCGAAAAACCCATGAAACAAAGACAGTGAAAGAGAGAGAAATTCTTACACAATGCGTTCAGGGGCTGTGATGCAACCTGGATTGACCATATCTAGACCCACAGCTGGATGAGACATAACGGTGGACACTCTTGGGGCTGAGAGGTTTGGTGAGGTTGGGTGAGCAAATGCAGGCCCTTTAAAGTAATACTGCGTGGTACCCATCGCATGGGTCCCAAATCTCCAGGTTCAAGGGCATATTCCTACATCGAAATCATGCATGAGAAAACAAAAAGATGGTACACCATGTGATGGGGAAAGGTTTCTAACCAAGCAACCTGGAAAGGCAAATCAGCGCTACAAAGAAGACTCGCTACCCATCGGTCAAAAGGGCCATGCTGAAAAAAGTCTCAAAACCAGAAATGCAGGACAGGCCATGGAGAAATGGGAGCCTTGCTACACTGATGGGCGGGATGTAAATTGCCAACAGCCACTCTGGAGAAGTGTACGGTGTGTCCTGAAACATCTAAAAAACACAGC
Source organism: Balaenoptera ricei (assembly GCF_028023285.1). Lineage (NCBI taxonomy): Eukaryota > Metazoa > Chordata > Mammalia > Artiodactyla > Balaenopteridae > Balaenoptera > Balaenoptera ricei. Next base: position 220,089 of record NW_026777422.1, on the reverse strand, counting down.
TTAGAGAGCATAGGGCACTTCCACTCATGGGGGTATAAATTGGGAAAATGAAAAATCAGCAAGACACAAGCACCCCAAAGTTTAGGGCTGCTCTGTTGACAAGGACCTCCACTTCATTCCACCTTCAATATCCCAGGAAAGAGAAAAATGGATAAAGAAGTTGTGGTCCTTATGTACAATGGAATATCACTCAGCCATGAAATCAATGTCATAAGGCTAGTAGCAGCATGATGAGTGGATTTAGGTACGACGATTCTAAGTGAAATAAGTCACACAGAAAAGGACACTTCTCATAAGGTATCACTTATACAGGGAATGTAAAAACCGTTACACTTGAACTGAATTACAAAACAGAACAGAGTCACACATGCAGAAAACACACTATGGCTGCTTAACGGGAAAGGTGAGGTGGGGTGATACATAAAACAAGGGTTTCAAATTAGCTCAGATACCGTTCCATAAACCCAATATGTAATAGACAAGACCTACTCCTTGCTCAGAGAACTGGACTCAACACGCCCTATTCACCGCACAAGAATATATCTGACTAGTAATAATCTTAAAACCTATGTATTGATATCTCCCTCTTAGTGTGTCAAGTGGGTGTAAAGCGGCATAAACACAGCAGTGAAAAGCAGCTAAACCCCATTATAAAAATAAATTACTTCGAAAAACCCATGAAACAAAGACAGTGAAAGAGAGAGAAATTCTTACACAATGCGTTCAGGGGCTGTCATGCAACATGGATTGACCATATCTAGACCCACAGCTGGATGAGACATAAGGGTGGACACTCTTGGGGCTGAGAGGTTTGGTGAGGTTGGGTGAGCAAATGCAGACCCTTTAAAGTAATACTGCGTGGTACCCATCGCATGGGTCCCAAATCTCCAGGTTCAAGGGCATCTTCCTACATCGAAAACATGCATGAGAAAACAAAAAGATGGTACACCATGTGATGGGGAAAGGTTTCTAAAACGTACTTCATTTCTCTTCTCCTTGTGCCCGGGGTCGCCATTCCAGCCGCTTTCCTAGCAATCTCCCTACTTGGAGCATCAGCACCTTTAACCTCCTGTTCCGTACAGGTTGCAATTTGTCCTGAGGATGAACGGGAAGATGGGGAACCAGTGAGAGACTAGCTCTTGGTGTTGGGACAGGCACAGGTCACTCTATTTTCCCATCAGGAAGAAGAATTAACCACAGGCTCATCCTCCCCCCCGGAACCAGAACAGGGCCTGAAGCCATCCAGTGCTTTTGCGGCCAGCTCCCAAAAAAGCGAGTTGTAAAATGGAGCTTCAGGGCACTGCAATTCACAAACCTGCAGAGTTATAAATGATAACTCTCGTCCACAAATATATTGAGGGAAGGCAAAGAAGAGGATTTGAAATCAAAGCAGAATTGCAGGAAACAGATTTCAGGAGGTAGATTCGAATCGCCTTTAAAGCACATGAAAAGCGGCAAAACGTTGACAATGATGCCCTTGGCCAAAAAGGGCGTATGCGTTTTTTCCTGAATATATTCAGGAAAAAACGCATACGCCCTTTTTGGCCAACCAAGCAACCTGGAAAGGCAAATCAGCGCTACAAAGAAGACTCGCTACCCATCGGTCAAAAGGGCCATGCTGAAAAAAGTCTCAAAACCAGAAATGCAGGACAGGCCATGGAGAAATGGGAGCCTTGCTACACTGATGGGCGGGATGTAAATTGCCAACAGCCACTCTGGAGAAGTGTACGGTGTGTCCTGAAACATCTAAAAAACACAGCTTAGAGAGCATAGGGCACTTCCACTCATGGGGGTATAAATTGGGAAAATGAAAAATCAGCAAGACACAAGCACCCCAAAGTTTAGGGCTGCTCTGTTGACAAGGACCTCCACTTCATTCCACCTTCAATATCCCAGGAAAGAGAAAAATGGATAAAGAAGTTGTGGTCCTTATGTACAATGGAATATCACTCAGCCATGAAATCAATGTCATAAGGCTAGTAGCAGCATGATGAGTGGATTTAGGTACGACGATTCTAAGTGAAATAAGTCACACAGAAAAGGACACTTCTCATAAGGTATCACTTATAGAGGGAATGTCAAAACCGTTACACTTGAACTGAAGTACAAAACAGAACAGAGTCACACATGCAGAAAACACACTATGGCTGCTTAACGGGAAAGGTGAGGTGGGGAGATACATAAAACAAGGGTTTCAAATTAGCTCAGATACCGTTCCATAAACCCAATATGTAATAGACAAGACTTACTCCTTGCTCAGAGAACTGGACTCAACACGCCCTATTCACCACACAAGAATATATCTGATTAGTAATAATCTTAAAACCTATGTATTGATATCTCTCTCTTAGTGTGTCAAGTGGGTGTAAAGTGGCATAAACACAGCAGTGAAAATGCAGCTAAACCCCATTATAAAAATAAATTACTTTTACAAACCCATGAAACAAAGACAGTGAAAGAGAGAGAAATTCTTACACAATGCGTTCAGGGGCTGTGATGCAACCTGGATTGACCATATCTAGACCCACAGCTGGATGAGACATAAGGGTGGACACTCTTGGGGCTGAGAGGTTTGGTGAGGTTGGGTGAGCAAATGCAGGCCCTTTAAAGTAATACTGCGTGGTACCCATCGCATGGGTCCCAACTCTCCAGGTTCAAGGGCATATTCCTACATCGAAATCATGCATGAGAAAACAAAAAGATGGTACACCATGTGATGGGGAAAGGTTTCTAAAACGCACCTCATTTCTCTTCTCCTTGTGCCCGGGGTCGCCATTCCAGCCGCTTTCCTAGCAATCTCCCTACTTGGAGCATCAGCACCTTTAACCTCCTGTTCCGTACAGGTTGCAATTTGTCCTGAGGATGAACGGGAAGACGGGGAACCAGTGAGAGACTAGCTCTTGTTGTTGGGACAGGCACAGGTCACTCTATTTTCCCATCAGGAAGAAGAATTAACCACAGGCTCCTCCTCCCCCCCGGAACCAGAACAGGGCCTGAAGCCATCCAGTGCTTTTGCGGCCAGCTCCCAAAAAAGCGAGTTGTAAAATGGAGGTTCAGGGCACTGCAATTCACAAACCTGCAGAGTTATAAATGATAACTCTCGTCCGCAAATATATTGAGGGAAGGCAAAGAAGAGGATTTGAAATCAAGGCAGAATTGCAGGAAACAGATTTCAGGAGGTAGATTCGAATCGCCTTTAAAGCACATGAAAAGCGGCAAAACGTTGACAATGATGCCCTTGGCCAAAAAGGGCGTATGCGTTTTTTCCTGAATATATTCAGGAAAAAACGCATACGCCCTTTTTGGCCAACCAAGCAACCTGGAAAGGCAAATCAGCGCTACAAAGAAGACTCGCTACCCATCGGTCAAAAGGGCCATGCTGAAAAAAGTCTCAAAACCAGAAATGCAGGACAGGCCATGGAGAAATGGGAGCCTTGCTACACTGATGGGCGGGATGTAAATTGCCAACAGCCACTCTGGAGAAGTGTACGGTGTGTCCTGAAACATCTAAAAAACACAGCTTAGAGAGCATAGGGCACTTCCACTCATGGGGGTATAAATTGGGAAAATGAAAAATCAGCAAGACACAAGCACCCCAAAGTTTAGGGCTGCTCTGTTGACAAGGACCTCCACTTCATTCCACCTTCAATATCCCAGGAAAGAGAAAAATGGATAAAGAAGTTGTGGTCCTTATGTACAATGCAATATCACTCAGCCATGAAATCAATGTCATAAGGCTAGTAGCAGCATGATGAGTGGATTTAGGTACGACGATTCTAAGTGAAATAAGTCACGCAGAAAAGGACACTTCTCATAAGGTATCACTTATACAGGGAATGTAAAAACCGTTACACTTGAACTGAATTACAAAACAGAACAGAGTCACACATGCAGAAAACACACTATGGCTGCTTAACGGGAAAGGTGAGGTGGGGTGATACATAAAACAAGGGTTTCAAATTAGCTCAGATACCGTTCCATAAACCCAATATGTAATAGACAAGACCTACTCCTTGCTCAGAGAACTGGTCTCAACACGCCCTATTCACCGCAAAAGAATATATCTGACTAGTAATAATCTTAAAACCTATGTATTGATATCTCTCTGTTAGTGTGTCAAGTGGGTGTAAAGCGGCAAAAACACAGCAGTGAAAAGCAGCTAAACCCCATTATAAAAATAAATTACTTCGAAAAACCCATGAAACAAAGACAGTGAAAGAGAGAGAAATTCTTACACAATGCGTTCAGGGGCTGTGATGCAACCTGGATTGACCATATCTAGACCCACAGCTGGATGAGACATAACGGTGGACACTCTTGGGGCTGAGAGGTTTGGTGAGGTTGGGTGAGCAAATGCAGGCCCTTTAAAGTAATACTGCGTGGTACCCATCGCATGGGTCCCAAATCTCCAGGTTCAAGGGCATATTCCTACATCGAAATCATGCATGAGAAAACAAAAAGATGGTACACCATGTGATGGGGAAAGGTTTCTAACCAAGCAACCTGGAAAGGCAAATCAGCGCTACAAAGAAGACTCGCTACCCATCGGTCAAAAGGGCCATGCTGAAAAAAGTCTCAAAACCAGAAATGCAGGACAGGCCATGGAGAAATGGGAGCCTTGCTACACTGATGGGCGGGATGTAAATTGCCAACAGCCACTCTGGAGAAGTGTACGGTGTGTCCTGAAACATCTAAAAAACACAGCTTAGAGAGCATAGGGCACTTCCACTCATGGGGGTATAAATTGGGAAAATGAAAAATCAGCAAGACACAAGCACCCCAAAGTTTAGGGCTGCTCTGTTGACAAGGACCTCCACTTCATTCCACCTTCAATATCCCAGGAAAGAGAAAAATGGATAAAGAAGTTGTGGTCCTTATGTACAATGGAATATCACTCAGCCATGAAATCAATGTCATAAGGCTAGTAGCAGCATGATGAGTGGATTTAGGTACGACGATTCTAAGTGAAATAAGTCACACAGAAAAGGACACTTCTCATAAGGTATCACTTATACAGGGAATGTAAAAACCGTTACACTTGAACTGAATTACAAAACAGAACAGAGTCACACATGCAGAAAACACACTATGGCTGCTTAACGGGAAAGGTGAGGTGGGGTGATACATAAAACAAGGGTTTCAAATTAGCTCAGATACCGTTCCATAAACCCAATATGTAATAGACAAGACCTACTCCTTGCTCAGAGAACTGGACTCAACACGCCCTATTCACCGCACAAGAATATATCTGACTAGTAATAATCTTAAAACCTATGTATTGATATCTCCCTCTTAGTGTGTCAAGTGGGTGTAAAGCGGCATAAACACAGCAGTGAAAAGCAGCTAAACCCCATTATAAAAATAAATTACTTCGAAAAACCCATGAAACAAAGACAGTGAAAGAGAGAGAAATTCTTACACAATGCGTTCAGGGGCTGTCATGCAACATGGATTGACCATATCTAGACCCACAGCTGGATGAGACATAAGGGTGGACACTCTTGGGGCTGAGAGGTTTGGTGAGGTTGGGTGAGCAAATGCAGACCCTTTAAAGTAATACTGCGTGGTACCCATCGCATGGGTCCCAAATCTCCAGGTTCAAGGGCATCTTCCTACATCGAAAACATGCATGAGAAAACAAAAAGATGGTACACCATGTGATGGGGAAAGGTTTCTAAAACGTACTTCATTTCTCTTCTCCTTGTGCCCGGGGTCGCCATTCCAGCCGCTTTCCTAGCAATCTCCCTACTTGGAGCATCAGCACCTTTAACCTCCTGTTCCATACAGGTTGCAATTTGTCCTGAGGATGAACGGGAAGATGGGGAACCAGTGAGAGACTAGCTCTTGGTGTTGGGACAGGCACAGGTCACTCTATTTTCCCATCAGGAAGAAGAATTAACCACAGGCTCATCCTCCCCCCCGGAACCAGAACAGGGCCTGAAGCCATCCAGTGCTTTTGCGGCCAGCTCCCAAAAAAGCGAGTTGTAAAATGGAGCTTCAGGGCACTGCAATTCACAAACCTGCAGAGTTATAAATGATAACTCTCGTCCACAAATATATTGAGGGAAGGCAAAGAAGAGGATTTGAAATCAAAGCAGAATTGCAGGAAACAGATTTCAGGAGGTAGATTCGAATCGCCTTTAAAGCACATGAAAAGCGGCAAAACGTTGACAATGATGCCCTTGGCCAAAAAGGGCGTATGCGTTTTTTCCTGAATATATTCAGGAAAAAACGCATACGCCCTTTTTGGCCAACCAAGCAACCTGGAAAGGCAAATCAGCGCTACAAAGAAGACTCGCTACCCATCGGTCAAAAGGGCCATGCTGAAAAAAGTCTCAAAACCAGAAATGCAGGACAGGCCATGGAGAAATGGGAGCCTTGCTACACTGATGGGCGGGATGTAAATTGCCAACAGCCACTCTGGAGAAGTGTACGGTGTGTCCTGAAACATCTAAAAAACACAGCTTAGAGAGCATAGGGCACTTCCACTCATGGGGGTATAAATTGGGAAAATGAAAAATCAGCAAGACACAAGCACCCCAAAGTTTAGGGCTGCTCTGTTGACAAGGACCTCCACTTCATTCCACCTTCAATATCCCAGGAAAGAGAAAAATGGATAAAGAAGTTGTGGTCCTTATGTACAATGGAATATCACTCAGCCATGAAATCAATGTCATAAGGCTAGTAGCAGCATGATGAGTGGATTTAGGTACGACGATTCTAAGTGAAATAAGTCACACAGAAAAGGACACTTCTCATAAGGTATCACTTATAGAGGGAATGTCAAAACCGTTACACTTGAACTGAATTACAAAACAGAACAGAGTCACACATGCAGAAAACACACTATGGCTGCTTAACGGGAAAGGTGAGGTGGGGAGATACATAAAACAAGGGTTTCAAATTAGCTCAGATACCGTTCCATAAACCCAATATGTAATAGACAAGACCTACTCCTTGCTCAGAGAACTGGACTCAACACGCCCTATTCACCACACAAGAATATATCTGATTAGTAATAATCTTAAAACCTATGTATTGATATCTCTCTCTTAGTGTGTCAAGTGGGTGTAAAGCGGCATAAACACAGCAGTGAAAAGCACCTAAACCCCATTATAAAAATAAATTACTTTTACAAACCCATGAAACAAAGACAGTGAAAGAGAGAGAAATTCTTACACAATGCGTTCAGGGGCTGTGATGCAACCTGGATTGACCATATCTAGACCCACAGCTGGATGAGACATAAGGGTGGACACTCTTGGGGCTGAGAGGTTTGGTGAGGTTGGGTGAGCAAATGCAGGCCCTTTAAAGTAATACTGCGTGGTACCCATCGCATGGGTCCCAAATCTCCAGGTTCAAGGGCATATTCCTACATCGAAATCATGCATGAGAAAACAAAAAGATGGTACACCATGTGATGGGGAAAGGTTTCTAACCAAGCAACCTGGAAAGGCAAATCAGCGCTACAAAGAAGACTCGCTACCCATCGGTCAAAAGGGCCATGCTGAAAAAAGTCTCAAAACCAGAAATGCAGGACAGGCCATGGAGAAATGGGAGCCTTGCTACACTGATGGGCGGGATGTAAATTGCCAACAGCCACTCTGGAGAAGTGTACGGTGTGTCCTGAAACATCTAAAAAACACAGCTTAGAGAGCATAGGGCACTTCCACTCATGGGGGTATAAATTGGGAAAATGAAAAATCAGCAAGACACAAGCACCCCAAAGTTTAGGGCTGCTCTGTTGACAAAGACCTCCACTTCATTCCACCTTCAATATCCCAAGAAAGAGAAAAATGGATAAAGAAGTTGTGGTCCTTATGTACAATGGAATATCACTCAGCCATGAAATCAATGTCATAAGGCTAGTAGCAGCATGATGAGTGGATTTAGGTACGATGATTCTAAGTGAAATAAGTCACACAGAAAAGGACACTTCTCATAAGGTATCACTTATACAGGGAATGTAAAAACCGTTACACTTGAACTGAATTACAAAACAGAACAGAGTCACACATGCAGAAAACACACTATGGCTGCTTAACGGGAAAGGTGAGGTGGGGTGATACATAAAACAAGGGTTTCAAATTAGCTCAGATACCGTTCCATAAACCCAATATGTAATAGACAAGACCTACTCCTTGCTCAGAGAACTGGACTCAACACGCCCTATTCACCGCACAAGAATATATCTGACTAGTAATAATCTTAAAACCTATGTATTGATATCTCCCTCTTAGTGTGTCAAGTGGGTGTAAAGCGGCATAAACACAGCAGTGAAAAGCAGCTAAACCCCATTATAAAAATAAATTACTTTTACAAACCCATGAAACAAAGACAGTGAAAGAGAGAGAAATTCTTACACAATGCGTTCAGGGGCTGTGATGCAACCTGGATTGACCATATCTAGACCCACAGCTGGATGAGACATAAGGGTGGACACTCTTGGGGCTGAGAGGTTTGGTGAGGTTGGGTGAGCAAATGCAGGCCCTTTAAAGTAATACTGCGTGGTACCCATCGCATGGGTCCCAAATCTCCAGGTTCAAGGGCATATTCCTACATCGAAATCATGCATGAGAAAACAAAAAGATGGTACACCATGTGATGGGGAAAGGTTTCTAACCAAGCAACCTGGAAAGGCAAATCAGCGCTACAAAGAAGACTCGCTACCCATCGGTCAAAAGGGCCATGCTGAAAAAAGTCTCAAAACCAGAAATGCAGGACAGGCCATGGAGAAATGGGAGCCTTGCTACACTGATGGGCGGGATGTAAATTGCCAACAGCCACTCTGGAGAAGTGTACGGTGTGTCCTGAAACATCTAAAAAACACAGCTTAGAGAGCATAGGGCACTTCCACTCATGGGGGTATAAATTGGGAAAATGAAAAATCAGCAAGACACAAGCACCCCAAAGTTTAGGGCTGCTCTGTTGACAAGGACCTCCACTTCATTCCACCTTCAATATCCCAGGAAAGAGAAAAATGGATAAAGAAGTTGTGGTCCTTATGGACAATGGAATATCACTCAGCCATGAAATCAATGTCATAAGGCTAGTAGCAGCATGATGAGTGGATTTAGGTACGACGATTCTAAGTGAACTAAGTCACACAGAAAAGGACACTTCTCATAAGGTATCACTTATAGAGGGAATGTAAAAACCGTTACACTTGAACTGAATTACAAAACAGAACAGAGTCACACATGCAGAAAACACACTATGACTGCTTAACGGGAAAGGTGAGGTGGGGTGATACATAAAACAAGGGTTTCAAATTAGCTCAGATACCGTTCCATAAACCCAATATGTAATAGACAAGACCTACTCCTTGCTCAGAGAACTGGTCTCAACACGCCCTATTCACCGCACAAGAATATATCTGACTAGTAATAATCTTAAAACCTATGTATTGATATCTCTCTGTTAGTGTGTCAAGTGGGTGTAAAGCGGCATAAACACAGCAGTGAAAAGCAGCTAAACCCCATTATAAAAATAAATTACTTTGAAAAACCCATGAAACAAAGACAGTGAAAGAGAGAGAAATTCTTACACAATGCGTTCAGGGGCTGTGATGCAACCTGGATTGACCATATCTAGACCCACAGCTGGATGAGACATAAGGGTGGACACTCTTGGGGCTGAGAGGTTTGGTGAGGTTGGGTGAGCAAATGCAGGCCCTTTAAAGTAATACTGCGTGGTACCCATCGCATGGGTCCCAAATCTCCAGGTTCAAGGGCATCTTCCTACATCGAAAACATGCATGAGAAAACAAAAAGATGGTACACCATGTGATGGGGAAAGGTTTCTAAAACGCACTTCATTTCTCTTCTCCTTGTGCCCGGGGTCGCCATTCCAGCCGCTTTCCTAGCAATCTCCCTACTTGGAGCATCAGCACCTTTAACCTCCTGTTCCGTACAGGTTGCAATTTGTCCTGAGGATGAACGGGAAGACGGGGAACCAGTGAGAGACTAGCTCTTGTTGTTGGGACAGGCACAGGTCACTCTATTTTCCCATCAGGAAGAAGAATTAACCACAGGCTCATCCTCCCCCCCGGAACCAGAACAGGGCCTGAAGCCATCCAGTGCTTTTGCGGCCAGCTCCCAAAAAAGCGAGTTGTAAAATGGAGCTTCAGGGCACTGCAATTCACAAACCTGCAGAGTTATAAATGATAACTCTCGTCCACAAATATATTGAGGGAAGGCAAAGAAGAGGATTTGAAATCAAGGCAGAATTGCAGGAAACAGATTTCAGGAGGTAGATTCGAATCGCCTTTAAAGCACATGAAAAGCGGCAAAACGTTGACAATGATGCCCTTGGCCAAAAAGGGCGTATGCGTTTTTTCCTGAATATATTCAGGAAAAAACGCATACGCCCTTTTTGGCCAACCAAGCAACCTGGAAAGGCAAATCAGCGCTACAAAGAAGACTCGCTACCCATCGGTCAAAAGGGCCATGCTGAAAAAAGTCTCAAAACCAGAAATGCAGGACAGGCCATGGAGAAATGGGAGCCTTGCTACACTGATGGGCGGGATGTAAATTGCCAACAGCCACTCTGGAGAAGTGTACGGTGTGTCCTGAAACATCTAAAAAACACAGCTTAGAGAGCATAGGGCACTTCCACTCATGGGGGTATATATTGGGAAAATGAAAAATCAGCAAGACACAAGCACCCCAAAGTTTAGGGCTGCTCTGTTGACAAGGACCTCCACTTCATTCCACCTTCAATATCCCAGGAAAGAGAAAAATGGATAAAGAAGTTGTGGTCCTTATGTACAATGCAATATCATTCAGCCATGAAATCAATGTCATAAGGCTAGTAGCAGCATGATGAGTGGATTTAGGTACGATGATTCTAAGTGAAATAAGTCACACAGAAAAGGACACTTCTCATAAGGTATCACTTATACAGGGAATGTAAAAACCGTTACACTTGAACTGAATTACAAAACAGAACAGAGTCACACATGCAGAAAACACACTATGGCTGCTTAACGGGAAAGGTGAGGTGGGGTGATACATAAAACAAGGGTTTCAAATTAGCTCAGATACCGTTCCATAAACCCAATATGTAATAGACAAGACCTACTCCTTGCTCAGAGAACTGGACTCAACACGCCCTATTCACCGCACAAGAATATATCTGACTAGTAATAATCTTAAAACCTATGTATTGATATCTCCCTCTTAGTGTGTCAAGTGGGTGTAAAGCGGCATAAACACAGCAGTGAAAAGCAGCTAAACCCCATTATAAAAATAAATTACTTTTACAAACCCATGAAACAAAGACAGTGAAAGAGAGAGAAATTCTTACACAATGCGTTCAGGGGCTGTGATGCAACATGGATTGACCATATCTTGACCCACAGCTGGATGAGACATAAGGGTGGACACTCTTGGGGCTGAGAGGTTTGGTGAGGTTGGGTGAGCAAATGCAGACCCTTTAAAGTAATACTGCGTGGTACCCATCGCATGGGTCCCAAATCTCCAGGTTCAAGGGCATCTTCCTACATCGAAAACATGCATGAGAAAACAAAAAGATGGTACACCATGTGATGGGGAAAGGTTTCTAAAACGCACTTCATTTCTCTTCTCCTTGTGCCCGGGGTTGCCATTCCAGCCGCTTTCCTAGCAATCTCCCTACTTGGAGCATCAGCACCTTTAACCTCCTGTTCCGTACAGGTTGCAATTTGTCCTGAGGATGAACGGGAAGACGGGGAACCAGTGAGAGACTAGATCTTGGTGTTGGGACAGGCACAGGTCACTCTATTTTCCCATCAGGAAGAAGAATTAACCACAGGCTCATCCTCCCCCCCGGAACCAGAACAGGGCCTGAAGCCATCCAGTGCTTTTGCGGCCAGCTCCCAAAAAAGCGAGTTGTAAAATGGAGCTTCAGGGCACTGCAATTCACAAACCTGCAGAGATATGAATGATAACTCTCGTCCACAAATATATTGAGGGAAGGCACAGAAGAGGATTTGAAATCAAGGCAGAATTGCAGGAAACAGATTTCAGGAGGTAGATTCGAATCGCCTTTAAAGCACATGAAAAGCGGCAAAACGTTGACAATGATGCCCTTGGCCAAAAAGGGCGTATGCGTTTTTTCCTGAATATATTCAGGAAAAAACGCATACGCCCTTTTTGGCCAACCAAGCAACCTGGAAAGGCAAATCAGCGCTACAAAGAAGACTCGCTACCCATCGGTCAAAAGGGCCATGCTGAAAAAAGTCTCAAAACCAGAAATGCAGGACAGGACATGGAGAAATGGGAGCCTTGCTACACTGACGGGCGGGATGTAAATTGCCAACAGCCACTCTGGAGAAGTGTACGGTGTGTCCTGAAACATCTAAAAAACACAGCTTAGAGAGCATAGGGCACTTCCACTCATGGGGGTATAAATTGGGAAAATGAAAAATCAGCAAGACACAAGCACCCCAAAGTTTAGGGCTGCTCTGTTGACAAGGACCTCCACTTCATTCCACCTTCAATATCCCAGGAAAGAGAAAAATGGATAAAGAAGTTGTGGTCCTTATGTACAATGGAATATCACTCAGCCATGAAATCAATGTCATAAGGCTAGTAGCAGCATGATGAGTGGATTTAGGTACGACGATTCTAAGTGAAATAAGTCACACAGAAAAGGACACTTCTCATAAGGTATCACTTATAGAGGGAATGTAAAAACCGTTACACTTGAACTGAATTACAAAACAGAACAGAGTCACACATGCAGAAAACACACTATGGCTGCTTAACGGGAAAGGTGAGGTGGGGTGATACATAAAACAAGGGTTTCAAATTAGCTCAGATACCGTTCCATAAACCCAATATGTAATAGACAAGACCTACTCCTTGCTCAGAGAACTGGTCTCAACACGCCCTATTCACCGCAAAAGAATATATCTGACTACTAATAATCTTAAAACCTATGTATTGATATCTCTCTGTTAGTGTGTCAAGTGGGTGTAAAGCGGCAAAAACACAGCAGTGAAAAGCAGCTAAACCCCATTATAAAAATAAATTACTTCGAAAAACCCATGAAACAAAGACAGTGAAAGAGAGAGAAATTCTTACACAATGCGTTCAGGGGCTGTGATGCAACCTGGATTGACCATATCTAGACCCACAGCTGGATGAGACATAAGGGTGGACACTCTTGGGGCTGAGAGGTTTGGTGAGGTTGGGTGAGCAAATGCAGGCCCTTTAAAGTAATACTGCGTGGTACCCATCGCATGGGTCCCAAATCTCCAGGTTCAAGGGCATATTCCTACATCGAAATCATGCATGAGAAAACAAAAAGATGGTACACCATGTGATGGGGAAAGGTTTCTAACCAAGCAACCTGGAAAGGCAAATCAGCGCTACAAAGAAGACTCGCTACCCATCGGTCAAAAGGGCCATGCTGAAAAAAGTCTCAAAACCAGAAATGCAGGACAGGCCATGGAGAAATGGGAGCCTTGCTACACTGATGGGCGGGATGTAAATTGCCAACAGCCACTCTGGAGAAGTGTACGGTGTGTCCTGAAACATCTAAAAAACACAGCTTAGAGAGCATAGGGCACTTCCACTCATGGGGGTATATATTGGGAAAATGAAAAATCAGCAAGACACAAGCACCCCAAAGTTTAGGGCTGCTCTGTTGACAAGGACCTCCACTTCATTCCACCTTCAATATCCCAGGAAAGAGAAAAATGGATAAAGAAGTTGTGGTCCTTATGTACAATGCAATATCATTCAGCCATGAAATCAATGTCATAAGGCTAGTAGCAGCATGATGAGTGGATTTAGGTACGATGATTCTAAGTGAAATAAGTCACACAGAAAAGGACACTTCTCATAAGGTATCACTTATACAGGGAATGTAAAAACCGTTACACTTGAACTGAATTACAAAACAGAACAGAGTCACACATGCAGAAAACACACTATGGCTGCTTAACGGGAAAGGTGAGGTGGGGTGATACATAAAACAAGGGTTTCAAATTAGCTCAGATACCGTTCCATAAACCCAATATGTAATAGACAAGACCTACTCCTTGCTCAGAGAACTGGACTCAACACGCCCTATTCACCGCACAAGAATATATCTGACTAGTAATAATCTTAAAACCTATGTATTGATATCTCCCTCTTAGTGTGTCAGGTGGGTGTAAAGCGGCATAAACACAGCAGTGAAAAGCAGCTAAACCCCATTATAAAAATAAATTACTTTTACAAACCCATGAAACAAAGACAGTGAAAGAGAGAGAAATTCTTACACAATGCGTTCAGGGGCTGTGATGCAACATGGATTGACCATATCTTGACCCACAGCTGGATGAGACATAAGGGTGGACACTCTTGGGGCTGAGAGGTTTGGTGAGGTTGGGTGAGCAAATGCAGACCCTTTAAAGTAATACTGCGTGGTACCCATCGCATGGGTCCCAAATCTCCAGGTTCAAGGGCATCTTCCTACATCGAAAACATGCATGAGAAAACAAAAAGATGGTACACCATGTGATGGGGAAAGGTTTCTAAAACGCACTTCATTTCTCTTCTCCTTGTGCCCGGGGTTGCCATTCCAGCCGCTTTCCTAGCAATCTCCCTACTTGGAGCATCAGCACCTTTAACCTCCTGTTCCGTACAGGTTGCAATTTGTCCTGAGGATGAACGGGAAGACGGGGAACCAGTGAGAGACTAGATCTTGGTGTTGGGACAGGCACAGGTCACTCTATTTTCCCATCAGGAAGAAGAATTAACCACAGGCTCATCCTCCCCCCCGGAACCAGAACAGGGCCTGAAGCCATCCAGTGCTTTTGCGGCCAGCTCCCAAAAAAGCGAGTTGTAAAATGGAGCTTCAGGGCACTGCAATTCACAAACCTGCAGAGATATGAATGATAACTCTCGTCCACAAATATATTGAGGGAAGGCACAGAAGAGGATTTGAAATCAAGGCAGAATTGCAGGAAACAGATTTCAGGAGGTAGATTCGAATCGCCTTTAAAGCACATGAAAAGCGGCAAAACGTTGACAATGATGCCCTTGGCCAAAAAGGGCGTATGCGTTTTTTCCTGAATATATTCAGGAAAAAACGCATACGCCCTTTTTGGCCAACCAAGCAACCTGGAAAGGCAAATCAGCGCTACAAAGAAGACTCGCTACCCATCGGTCAAAAGGGCCATGCTGAAAAAAGTCTCAAAACCAGAAATGCAGGACAGGCCATGGAGAAATGGGAGCCTTGCTACACTGATGGGCGGGATGTAAATTGCCAACAGCCACTCTGGAGAAGTGTACGGTGTGTCCTGAAACATCTAAAAAACACAGCTTAGAGAGCATAGGGCACTTCCACTCATGGGGGTATAAATTGGGAAAATGAAAAATCAGCAAGACACAAGCACCCCAAAGTTTAGGGCTGCTCTGTTGACAAGGACCTCCACTTCATTCCACCTTCAATATCCCAGGAAAGAGAAAAATGGATAAAGAAGTTGTGGTCCTTATGTACAATGGAATATCACTCAGCCATGAAATCAATGTCATAAGGCTAGTAGCAGCATGATGAGTGGATTTAGGTACGACGATTCTAAGTGAAATAAGTCACACAGAAAAGGACACTTCTCATAAGGTATCACTTATACAGGGAATGTAAAAACCGTTACACTTGAACTGAATTACAAAACAGAACAGAGTCACACATGCAGAAAACACACTATGGCTGCTTAACGGGAAAGGTGAGGTGGGGTGATACATAAAACAAGGGTTTCAAATTAGCTCAGATACCGTTCCATAAACCCAATATGTAATAGACAAGACCTACTCCTTGCTCAGAGAACTGGTCTCAACACGCCCTATTCACCGCAAAAGAATATATCTGACTACTAATAATCTTAAAACCTATGTATTGATATCTCTCTGTTAGTGTGTCAAGTGGGTGTAAAGCGGCAAAAACACAGCAGTGAAAAGCAGCTAAACCCCATTATAAAAATAAATTACTTCGAAAAACCCATGAAACAAAGACAGTGAAAGAGAGAGAAATTCTTACACAATGCGTTCAGGGGCTGTGATGCAACCTGGATTGACCATATCTAGACCCACAGCTGGATGAGACATAAGGGTGGACACTCTTGGGGCTGAGAGGTTTGGTGAGGTTGGGTGAGCAAATGCAGGCCCTTTAAAGTAATACTGCGTGGTACCCATCGCATGGGTCCCAAATCTCCAGGTTCAAGGGCATATTCCTACATCGAAATCATGCATGAGAAAACAAAAAGATGGTACACCATGTGATGGGGAAAGGTTTCTAACCAAGCAACCTGGAAAGGCAAATCAGCGCTACAAAGAAGACTCGCTACCCATCGGTCAAAAGGGCCATGCTGAAAAAAGTCTCAAAACCAGAAATGCAGGACAGGCCATGGAGAAATGGGAGCCTTGCTACACTGATGGGCGGGATGTAAATTGCCAACAGCCACTCTGGAGAAGTGTACGGTGTGTCCTGAAACATCGAAAAAACACAACTTAGAGAGCATAGGGCACTTCCACTCATGGGGGTATAAATTGGGAAAATGAAAAATCAGCAAGACACAAGCACCCCAAAGTTTAGGGCTGCTCTGTTGACAAGGACCTCCACTTCATTCCACCTTCAATATCCCAGGAAAGAGAAAAATGGATAAAGAAGTTGTGGTCCTTATGTACAATGGAATATCACTCAGCCATGAAATCAATGTCATAAGGCTAGTAGCAGCATGATGAGTGGATTTAGGTACGATGATTCTAAGTGAAATAAGTCACACAGAAAAGGACACTTCTCATAAGGTATCACTTATACAGGGAATGTAAAAACCGTTACACTTGAACTGAATTACAAAACAGAACAGAGTCACACATGCAGAAAACACACTATGGCTGCTTAACGGGAAAGGTGAGGTGGGGTGATACATAAAACAAGGGTTTCAAATTAGCTCAGATACCGTTCCATAAACCCAATATGTAATAGACAAGACCTACTCCTTGCTCAGAGAACTGGACTCAACACGCCCTATTCACCGCACAAGAATATATCTGACTAGTAATAATCTTAAAACCTATGTATTGATATCTCCCTCTTAGTGTGTCAAGTGGGTGTAAAGCGGCATAAACACAGCAGTGAAAAGCAGCTAAACCCCATTATAAAAATAAATTACTTTTACAAACCCATGAAACAAAGACAGTGAAAGAGAGAGAAATTCTTACACAATGCGTTCAGGGGCTGTGATGCAACATGGATTGACCATATCTTGACCCACAGCTGGATGAGACATAAGGGTGGACACTCTTGGGGCTGAGAGGTTTGGTGAGGTTGGGTGAGCAAATGCAGACCCTTTAAAGTAATACTGCGTGGTACCCATCGCATGGGTCCCAAATCTCCAGGTTCAAGGGCATCTTCCTACATCGAAAACATGCATGAGAAAACAAAAAGATGGTACACCATGTGATGGGGAAAGGTTTCTAAAACGCACTTCATTTCTCTTCTCCTTGTGCCCGGGGTTGCCATTCCAGCCGCTTTCCTAGCAATCTCCCTACTTGGAGCATCAGCACCTTTAACCTCCTGTTCCGTACAGGTTGCAATTTGTCCTGAGGATGAACGGGAAGACGGGGAACCAGTGAGAGACTAGATCTTGGTGTTGGGACAGGCACAGGTCACTCTATTTTCCCATCAGGAAGAAGAATTAACCACAGGCTCCTCCTCCCCCCCGGAACCAGAACAGGGCCTGAAGCCATCCAGTGCTTTTGCGGCCAGCTCCCAAAAAAGCGAGTTGTAAAATGGAGCTTCAGGGCACTGCAATTCACAAACCTGCAGAGATATGAATGATAACTCTCGTCCACAAATATATTGAGGGAAGGCACAGAAGAGGATTTGAAATCAAGGCAGAATTGCAGGAAACAGATTTCAGGAGGTAGATTCGAATCGCCTTTAAAGCACATGAAAAGCGGCAAAACGTTGACAATGATGCCCTTGGCCAAAAAGGGCGTATGCGTTTTTTCCTGAATATATTCAGGAAAAAACGCATACGCCCTTTTTGGCCAACCAAGCAACCTGGAAAGGCAAATCAGCGCTACAAAGAAGACTCGCTACCCATCGGTCAAAAGGGCCATGCTGAAAAAAGTCTCAAAACCAGAAATGCAGGACAGGCCATGGAGAAATGGGAGCCTTGCTACACTGATGGGCGGGATGTAAATTGCCAACAGCCACTCTGGAGAAGTGTACGGTGTGTCCTGAAACATCGAAAAAACACAGCTTAGAGAGCATAGGGCACTTCCACTCATGGGGGTATAAATTGGGAAAATGAAAAATCAGCAAGACACAAGCACCCCAAAGTTTAGGGCTGCTCTGTTGACAAGGACCTCCACTTCATTCCACCTTCAATATCCCAGGAAAGAGAAAAATGGATAAAGAAGTTGTGGTCCTTATGTACAATGGAATATCACTCAGCCATGAAATCAATGTCATAAGGCTAGTAGCAGCATGATGAGTGGATTTAGGTACGATGATTCTAAGTGAAATAAGTCACACAGAAAAGGACACTTCTCATAAGGTATCACTTATACAGGGAATGTAAAAACCGTTACACTTGAACTGAATTACAAAACAGAACAGAGTCACACATGCAGAAAACACACTATGGCTGCTTAACGGGAAAGGTGAGGTGGGGTGATACATAAAACAAGGGTTTCAAATTAGCTCAGATACCGTTCCATAAACCCAATATGTAATAGACAAGACCTACTCCTTGCTCAGAGAACTGGACTCAACACGCCCTATTCACCGCACAAGAATATATCTGACTAGTAATAATCTTAAAACCTATGTATTGATATCTCCCTCTTAGTGTGTCAAGTGGGTGTAAAGCGGCATAAACACAGCAGTGAAAAGCAGCTAAACCCCATTATAAAAATAAATTACTTTTACAAACCCATGAAACAAAGACAGTGAAAGAGAGAGAAATTCTTACACAATGCGTTCAGGGGCTGTGATGCAACATGGATTGACCATATCTAGACCCACAGCTGGATGAGACATAAGGGTGGACACTCTTGGGGCTGAGAGGTTTGGTGAGGTTGGGTGAGCAAATGCAGACCCTTTAAAGTAATACTGCGTGGTACCCATCGCATGGGTCCCAAATCTCCAGGTTCAAGGGCATCTTCCTACATCGAAAACATGCATGAGAAAACAAAAAGATGGTACACCATGTGATGGGGAAAGGTTTCTAAAACGCACTTCATTTCTCTTCTCCTTGTGCCCGGGGTCGCCATTCCAGCCGCTTTCCTAGCAATCTCCCTACTTGGAGCATCAGCACCTTTAACCTCCTGTTCTGTACAGGTTGCAATTTGTCCTGAGGATGAACGGGAAGACGGGGAACCAGTGAGAGACTAGCTCTTGGTGTTGGGACAGGCACAGGTCACTCTATTTTCCCATCAGGAAGAAGAATTAACCACAGGCTCATCCTCCCCCCCGGAACCAGAACAGGGCCTGAAGCCATCCAGTGCTTTTGCGGCCAGCTCCCAAAAAAGCGAGTTGTAAAATGGAGCTTCAGGGCACTGCAATTCACAAACCTGCAGAGTTATAAATGATAACTCTCGTCCACAAATATATTGAGGGAAGGCACAGAAGAGGATTTGAAATCAAGGCAGAATTGCAGGAAACAGATTTCAGGAGGTAGATTCGAATCGCCTTTAAAGCACATGAAAAGCGGTAAAACGTTGACAATGATGCCCTTGGCCAAAAAGGGCGTATGCGTTTTTTCCTGAATATATTCAGGAAAAAACGCATACGCCCTTTTTGGCCAACCAAGCAACCTGGAAAGGCAAATCAGCGCTACAAAGAAGACTCGCTACCCATCGGTCAAAAGGGCCATGCTGAAAAAAGTCTCAAAACCAGAAATGCAGGACAGGCCATGGAGAAATGGGAGCCTTGCTACACTGATGGGCGGGATGTAAATTGCCAACAGCCACTCTGGAGAAGTGTACGGTGTGTCCTGAAACATCGAAAAAACACAGCTTAGAGAGCATAGGGCACTTCCACTCATGGGGGTATAAATTGGGAAAATGAAAAATCAGCAAGACACAAGCACCCCAAAGTTTAGGGCTGCTCTGTTGACAAGGACCTCCACTTCATTCCACCTTCAATATCCCAGGAAAGAGAAAAATGGATAAAGAAGTTGTGGTCCTTATGTACAATGGAATATCACTCAGCCATGAAATCAATGTCATAAGGCTAGTAGCAGCATGATGAGTGGATTTAGGTACGATGATTCTAAGTGAAATAAGTCACACAGAAAAGGACACTTCTCATAAGGTATCACTTATACAGGGAATGTAAAAACCGTTACACTTGAACTGAATTACAAAACAGAACAGAGTCACACATGCAGAAAACACACTATGGCTGCTTAACGGGAAAGGTGAGGTGGGGTGATACATAAAACAAGGGTTTCAAATTAGCTCAGATACCGTTCCATAAACCCAATATGTAATAGACAAGACCTACTCCTTGCTCAGAGAACTGGACTCAACACGCCCTATTCACCGCACAAGAATATATCTGACTAGTAATAATCTTAAAACCTATGTATTGATATCTCCCTCTTAGTGTGTCAAGTGGGTGTAAAGCGGCATAAACACAGCAGTGAAAAGCAGCTAAACCCCATTATAAAAATAAATTACTTCGAAAAACCCATGAAACAAAGACAGTGAAAGAGAGAGAAATTCTTACACAATGCGTTCAGGGGCTGTGATGCAACCTGGATTGACCATATCTAGACCCACAGCTGGATGAGACATAAGGGTGGACACTCTTGGGGCTGAGAGGTTTGGTGAGGTTGGGTGAGCAAATGCAGGCCCTTTAAAGTAATACTGCGTGGTACCCATCACATGGGTCCCAAATCTCCAGGTTCAAGGGCATATTCCTACATCGAAATCATGCATGAGAAAACAAAAAGATGGTACACCATGTGATGGGGAAAGGTTTCTAAAACGCACCTCATTTCTCTTCTCCTTGTGCCCGGGGTCGCCATTCCAGCCGCTTTCCTAGCAATCTCCCTACTTGGAGCATCAGCACCTTTAACCTCCTGTTCCGTACAGGTTGCAATTTGTCCTGAGGATGAACGGGAAGACGGGGAACCAGTGAGAGACTAGCTCTTGTTGTTGGGACAGGCACAGGTCACTCTATTTTCCCATCAGGAAGAAGAATTAACCACAGGCTCCTCCTCCCCCTGGAACCAGAACAGGGCCTGAAGCCATCCAGTGCTTTTGCGGCCAGCTCCCAAAAAAGCGAGTTGTAAAATGGAGCTTCAGGGCACTGCAATTCACAAACCTGCAGAGTTATAAATGATAACTCTCGTCCGCAAATATATTGAGGGAAGGCAAAGAAGAGGATTTGAAATCAAGGCAGAATTGCAGGAAACAGATTTCAGGAGGTAGATTCGAATCGCCTTTAAAGCACATGAAAAGCGGCAAAACGTTGACAATGATGCCCTTGGCCAAAAAGGGCGTATGCGTTTTTCCTGAATATATTCAGGAAAAAACGCATACGCCCTTTTTGGCCAACCAAGCAACCTGGAAAGGCAAATCAGCGCTACAAAGAAGACTCGCTACCCATCGGTCAAAAGGGCCATGCTGAAAAAAGTCTCAAAACCAGAAATGCAGGACAGGCCATGGAGAAATGGGAGCCTTGCTACACTGATGGGCGGGATGTAAATTGCCAACAGCCACTCTGGAGAAGTGTACGGTGTGTCCTGAAACATCTAAAAAACACAGCTTAGAGAGCATAGGGCACTTCCACTCATGGGGGTATAAATTGGGAAAATGAAAAATCAGCAAGACACAAGCACCCCAAAGTTTAGGGCTGCTCTGTTGACAAGGACCTCCACTTCATTCCACCTTCAATATCCCAGGAAAGAGAAAAATGGATAAAGAAGTTGTGGTCCTTATGTACAATGGAATATCACTCAGCCATGAAATCAATGTCATAAGGCTAGTAGCAGCATGATGAGTGGATTTAGGTACGATGATTCTAAGTGAAATAAGTCACACAGAAAAGGACACTTCTCATAAGGTATCACTTATACAGGGAATGTAAAAACCGTTACACTTGAACTGAATTACAAAACAGAACAGAGTCACACATGCAGAAAACACACTATGGCTGCTTAACGGGAAAGGTGAGGTGGGGTGATACATAAAACAAGGGTTTCAAATTAGCTCAGATACCGTTCCATAAACCCAATATGTAATAGACAAGACCTACTCCTTGCTCAGAGAACTGGACTCAACACGCCCTATTCACCGCACAAGAATATATCTGACTAGTAATAATCTTAAAACCTATGTATTGATATCTCCCTCTTAGTGTGTCAAGTGGGTGTAAAGCGGCATAAACACAGCAGTGAAAAGCAGCTAAACCCCATTATAAAAATAAATTACTTTTACAAACCCATGAAACAAAGACAGTGAAAGAGAGAGAAATTCTTACACAATGCGTTCAGGGGCTGTGATGCAACATGGATTGACCATATCTAGACCCACAGCTGGATGAGACATAAGGGTGGACACTCTTGGGGCTGAGAGGTTTGGTGAGGTTGGGTGAGCAAATGCAGACCCTTTAAAGTAATACTGCGTGGTACCCATCGCATGGGTCCCAAATCTCCAGGTTCAAGGGCATCTTCCTACATCGAAAACATGCATGAGAAAACAAAAAGATGGTACACCATGTGATGGGGAAAGGTTTCTAAAACGCACTTCATTTCTCTTCTCCTTGTGCCCGGGGTTGCCATTCCAGCCGCTTTCCTAGCAATCTCCCTACTTGGAGCATCAGCACCTTTAACCTCCTGTTCCGTACAGGTTGCAATTTGTCCTGAGGATGAACGGGAAGACGGGGAACCAGTGAGAGACTAGCTCTTGGTGTTGGGACAGGCACAGGTCACTCTATTTTCCCATCAGGAAGAAGAATTAACCACAGGCTCATCCTCCCCCCCGGAACCAGAACAGGGCCTGAAGCCATCCAGTGCTTTTGCGGCCAGCTCCCAAAAAAGCGAGTTGTAAAATGGAGCTTCAGGGCACTGCAATTCACAAACCTGCAGAGTTATAAATGATAACTCTCGTCCGCAAATATATTGAGGGAAGGCAAAGAAGAGGATTTGAAATCAAGGCAGAATTGCAGGAAACAGATTTCAGGAGGTAGATTCGAATCGCCTTTAAAGCACATGAAAAGCGGCAAAACGTTGACAATGATGCCCTTGGCCAAAAAGGGCGTATGCGTTTTTTCCTGAATATATTCAGGAAAAAACGCATACGCCCTTTTTGGCCAACCAAGCAACCTGGAAAGGCAAATCAGCGCTACAAAGAAGACTCGCTACCCATCGGTCAAAAGGGCCATGCTGAAAAAAGTCTCAAAACCAGAAATGCAGGACAGGCCATGGAGAAATGGGAGCCTTGCTACACTGATGGGCGGGATGTAAATTGCCAACAGCCACTCTGGAGAAGTGTACGGTGTGTCCTGAAACATCTAAAAAACACAGCTTAGAGAGCATAGGGCACTTCCACTCATGGGGGTATAAATTGGGAAAATGAAAAATCAGCAAGACACAAGCACCCCAAAGTTTAGGGCTGCTCTGTTGACAAGGACCTCCACTTCATTCCACCTTCAATATCCCAGGAAAGAGAAAAATGGATAAAGAAGTTGTGGTCCTTATGTACAATGGAATATCACTCAGCCATGAAATCAATGTCATAAGGCTAGTAGCAGCATGATGAGTGGATTTAGGTACGATGATTCTAAGTGAAATAAGTCACACAGAAAAGGACACTTCTCATAAGGTATCACTTATACAGGGAATGTAAAAACCGTTACACTTGAACTGAATTACAAAACAGAACAGAGTCACACATGCAGAAAACACACTATGGCTGCTTAACGGGAAAGGTGAGGTGGGGTGATACATAAAACAAGGGTTTCAAATTAGCTCAGATACCGTTCCATAAACCCAATATGTAATAGACAAGACCTACTCCTTGCTCAGAGAACTGGACTCAACACGCCCTATTCACCGCACAAGAATATATCTGACTAGTAATAATCTTAAAACCTATGTATTGATATCTCCCTCTTAGTGTGTCAAGTGGGTGTAAAGCGGCATAAACACAGCAGTGAAAAGCAGCTAAACCCCATTATAAAAATAAATTACTTTTACAAACCCATGAAACAAAGACAGTGAAAGAGAGAGAAATTCTTACACAATGCGTTCAGGGGCTGTGATGCAACATGGATTGACCATATCTAGACCCACAGCTGGATGAGACATAAGGGTGGACACTCTTGGGGCTGAGAGGTTTGGTGAGGTTGGGTGAGCAAATGCAGACCCTTTAAAGTAATACTGCGTGGTACCCATCGCATGGGTCCCAAATCTCCAGGTTCAAGGGCATCTTCCTACATCGAAAACATGCATGAGAAAACAAAAAGATGGTACACCATGTGATGGGGAAAGGTTTCTAAAACGCAC
Source organism: Balaenoptera ricei (assembly GCF_028023285.1). Lineage (NCBI taxonomy): Eukaryota > Metazoa > Chordata > Mammalia > Artiodactyla > Balaenopteridae > Balaenoptera > Balaenoptera ricei. The sequence continues at coordinate 195,590 of NW_026777422.1, read as the reverse complement.
TTCATTTCTCTTCTCCTTGTGCCCGGGGTTGCCATTCCAGCCGCTTTCCTAGCAATCTCCCTACTTGGAGCATCAGCACCTTTAACCTCCTGTTCCGTACAGGTTGCAATTTGTCCTGAGGATGAACGGGAAGACGGGGAACCAGTGAGAGACTAGCTCTTGGTGTTGGGACAGGCACAGGTCACTCTATTTTCCCATCAGGAAGAAGAATTAACCACAGGCTCCTCCTCCCCCCCGGAACCAGAACAGGGCCTGAAGCCATCCAGTGCTTTTGCGGCCAGCTCCCAAAAAAGCGAGTTGTAAAATGGAGCTTCAGGGCACTGCAATTCACAAACCTGCAGAGATATAAATGATAACTCTCGTCCACAAATATATTGAGGGAAGGCACAGAAGAGGATTTGAAATCAAGGCAGAATTGCAGGAAACAGATTTCAGGAGGTAGATTCGAATCGCCTTTAAAGCACATGAAAAGCGGCAAAACGTTGACAATGATGCCCTTGGCCAAAAAGGGCGTATGCGTTTTTTCCTGAATATATTCAGGAAAAAACGCATACGCCCTTTTTGGCCAACCAAGCAACCTGGAAAGGCAAATCAGCGCTACAAAGAAGACTCGCTACCCATCGGTCAAAAGGGCCATGCTGAAAAAAGTCTCAAAACCAGAAATGCAGGACAGGCCATGGAGAAATGGGAGCCTTGCTACACTGATGGGCGGGATGTAAATTGCCAACAGCCACTCTGGAGAAGTGTACGGTGTGTCCTGAAACATCGAAAAAACACAGCTTAGAGAGCATAGGGCACTTCCACTCATGGGGGTATAAATTGGGAAAATGAAAAATCAGCAAGACACAAGCACCCCAAAGTTTAGGGCTGCTCTGTTGACAAGGACCTCCACTTCATTCCACCTTCAATATCCCAGGAAAGAGAAAAATGGATAAAGAAGTTGTGGTCCTTATGTACAATGGAATATCACTCAGCCATGAAATCAATGTCATAAGGCTAGTAGCAGCATGATGAGTGGATTTAGGTACGATGATTCTAAGTGAAATAAGTCACACAGAAAAGGACACTTCTCATAAGGTATCACTTATACAGGGAATGTAAAAACCGTTACACTTGAACTGAATTACAAAACAGAACAGAGTCACACATGCAGAAAACACACTATGGCTGCTTAACGGGAAAGGTGAGGTGGGGTGATACATAAAACAAGGGTTTCAAATTAGCTCAGATACCGTTCCATAAACCCAATATGTAATAGACAAGACCTACTCCTTGCTCAGAGAACTGGACTCAACACGCCCTATTCACCGCACAAGAATATATCTGACTAGTAATAATCTTAAAACCTATGTATTGATATCTCCCTCTTAGTGTGTCAAGTGGGTGTAAAGCGGCATAAACACAGCAGTGAAAAGCAGCTAAACCCCATTATAAAAATAAATTACTTCGAAAAACCCATGAAACAAAGACAGTGAAAGAGAGAGAAATTCTTACACAATGCGTTCAGGGGCTGTGATGCAACCTGGATTGACCATATCTAGACCCACAGCTGGATGAGACATAAGGGTGGACACTCTTGGGGCTGAGAGGTTTGGTGAGGTTGGGTGAGCAAATGCAGGCCCTTTAAAGTAATACTGCGTGGTACCCATCACATGGGTCCCAAATCTCCAGGTTCAAGGGCATATTCCTACATCGAAATCATGCATGAGAAAACAAAAAGATGGTACACCATGTGATGGGGAAAGGTTTCTAAAACGCACCTCATTTCTCTTCTCCTTGTGCCCGGGGTCGCCATTCCAGTCGCTTTCCTAGCAATCTCCCTACTTGGAGCATCAGCACCTTTAACCTCCTGTTCCGTACAGGTTGCAATTTGTCCTGAGGATGAACGGGAAGACGGGGAACCAGTGAGAGACTAGCTCTTGTTGTTGGGACAGGCACAGGTCACTCTATTTTCCCATCAGGAAGAAGAATTAACCACAGGCTCCTCCTCCCCCTGGAACCAGAACAGGGCCTGAAGCCATCCAGTGCTTTTGCGGCCAGCTCCCAAAAAAGCGAGTTGTAAAATGGAGCTTCAGGGCACTGCAATTCACAAACCTGCAGAGTTATAAATGATAACTCTCGTCCGCAAATATATTGAGGGAAGGCAAAGAAGAGGATTTGAAATCAAGGCAGAATTGCAGGAAACAAATTTCAGGAGGTAGATTCGAATCGCCTTTAAAGCACATGAAAAGCGGCAAAACGTTGACAATGATGCCCTTGGCCAAAAAGGGCATATGCGTTTTTTCCTGAATATATTCAGGAAAAAACGCATACGCCCTTTTTGGCCAACCAAGCAACCTGGAAAGGCAAATCAGCGCTACAAAGAAGACTCGCTACCCATCGGTCAAAAGGGCCATGCTGAAAAAAGTCTCAAAACCAGAAATGCAGGACAGGCCATGGAGAAATGGGAGCCTTGCTACACTGATGGGCGGGATGTAAATTGCCAACAGCCACTCTGGAGAAGTGTACGGTGTGTCCTGAAACATCTAAAAAACACAGCTTAGAGAGCATAGGGCACTTCCACTCATGGGGGTATAAATTGGGAAAATGAAAAATCAGCAAGACACAAGCACCCCAAAGTTTAGGGCTGCTCTGTTGACAAGGACCTCCACTTCATTCCACCTTCAATATCCCAGGAAAGAGAAAAATGGATAAAGAAGTTGTGGTCCTTATGTACAATGGAATATCACTCAGCCATGAAATCAATGTCATAAGGCTAGTAGCAGCATGATGAGTGGATTTAGGTACGATGATTCTAAGTGAAATAAGTCACACAGAAAAGGACACTTCTCATAAGGTATCACTTATACAGGGAATGTAAAAACCGTTACACTTGAACTGAATTACAAAACAGAACAGAGTCACACATGCAGAAAACACACTATGGCTGCTTAACGGGAAAGGTGAGGTGGGGTGATACATAAAACAAGGGTTTCAAATTAGCTCAGATACCGTTCCATAAACCCAATATGTAATAGACAAGACCTACTCCTTGCTCAGAGAACTGGACTCAACACGCCCTATTCACCGCACAAGAATATATCTGACTAGTAATAATCTTAAAACCTATGTATTGATATCTCCCTCTTAGTGTGTCAAGTGGGTGTAAAGCGGCATAAACACAGCAGTGAAAAGCAGCTAAACCCCATTATAAAAATAAATTACTTTTACAAACCCATGAAACAAAGACAGTGAAAGAGAGAGAAATTCTTACACAATGCGTTCAGGGGCTGTGATGCAACATGGATTGACCATATCTAGACCCACAGCTGGATGAGACATAAGGGTGGACACTCTTGGGGCTGAGAGGTTTGGTGAGGTTGGGTGAGCAAATGCAGACCCTTTAAAGTAATACTGCGTGGTACCCATCGCATGGGTCCCAAATCTCCAGGTTCAAGGGCATCTTCCTACATCGAAAACATGCATGAGAAAACAAAAAGATGGTACACCATGTGATGGGGAAAGGTTTCTAAAACGCACTTCATTTCTCTTCTCCTTGTGCCCGGGGTTGCCATTCCAGCCGCTTTCCTAGCAATCTCCCTACTTGGAGCATCAGCACCTTTAACCTCCTGTTCCGTACAGGTTGCAATTTGTCCTGAGGATGAACGGGAAGACGGGGAACCAGTGAGAGACTAGCTCTTGGTGTTGGGACAGGCACAGGTCACTCTATTTTCCCATCAGGAAGAAGAATTAACCACAGGCTCATCCTCCCCCCCGGAACCAGAACAGGGCCTGAAGCCATCCAGTGCTTTTGCGGCCAGCTCCCAAAAAAGCGAGTTGTAAAATGGAGCTTCAGGGCACTGCAATTCACAAACCTGCAGAGATATAAATGATAACTCTCGTCCACAAATATATTGAGGGAAGGCACAGAAGAGGATTTGAAATCAAGGCAGAATTGCAGGAAACAGATTTCAGGAGGTAGATTCGAATCGCCTTTAAAGCACATGAAAAGCGGCAAAACGTTGACAATGATGCCCTTGGCCAAAAAGGGCGTATGCGTTTTTTCCTGAATATATTCAGGAAAAAACGCATACGCCCTTTTTGGCCAACCAAGCAACCTGGAAAGGCAAATCAGCGCTACAAAGAAGACTCGCTACCCATCGGTCAAAAGGGCCATGCTGAAAAAAGTCTCAAAACCAGAAATGCAGGACAGGCCATGGAGAAATGGGAGCCTTGCTACACTGATGGGCGGGATGTAAATTGCCAACAGCCACTCTGGAGAAGTGTACGGTGTGTCCTGAAACATCGAAAAAACACAGCTTAGAGAGCATAGGGCACTTCCACTCATGGGGGTATAAATTGGGAAAATGAAAAATCAGCAAGACACAAGCACCCCAAAGTTTAGGGCTGCTCTGTTGACAAGGACCTCCACTTCATTCCACCTTCAATATCCCAGGAAAGAGAAAAATGGATAAAGAAGTTGTGGTCCTTATGTACAATGGAATATCACTCAGCCATGAAATCAATGTCATAAGGCTAGTAGCAGCATGATGAGTGGATTTAGGTACGATGATTCTAAGTGAAATAAGTCACACAGAAAAGGACACTTCTCATAAGGTATCACTTATACAGGGAATGTAAAAACCGTTACACTTGAACTGAATTACAAAACAGAACAGAGTCACACATGCAGAAAACACACTATGGCTGCTTAACGGGAAAGGTGAGGTGGGGTGATACATAAAACAAGGGTTTCAAATTAGCTCAGATACCGTTCCATAAACCCAATATGTAATAGACAAGACCTACTCCTTGCTCAGAGAACTGGACTCAACACGCCCTATTCACCGCACAAGAATATATCTGACTAGTAATAATCTTAAAACCTATGTATTGATATCTCCCTCTTAGTGTGTCAAGTGGGTGTAAAGCGGCATAAACACAGCAGTGAAAAGCAGCTAAACCCCATTATAAAAATAAATTACTTCGAAAAACCCATGAAACAAAGACAGTGAAAGAGAGAGAAATTCTTACACAATGCGTTCAGGGGCTGTGATGCAACCTGGATTGACCATATCTAGACCCACAGCTGGATGAGACATAAGGGTGGACACTCTTGGGGCTGAGAGGTTTGGTGAGGTTGGGTGAGCAAATGCAGGCCCTTTAAAGTAATACTGCGTGGTACCCATCACATGGGTCCCAAATCTCCAGGTTCAAGGGCATATTCCTACATCGAAATCATGCATGAGAAAACAAAAAGATGGTACACCATGTGATGGGGAAAGGTTTCTAAAACGCACCTCATTTCTCTTCTCCTTGTGCCCGGGGTCGCCATTCCAGCCGCTTTCCTAGCAATCTCCCTACTTGGAGCATCAGCACCTTTAACCTCCTGTTCCGTACAGGTTGCAATTTGTCCTGAGGATGAACGGGAAGACGGGGAACCAGTGAGAGACTAGCTCTTGGTGTTGGGACAGGCACAGGTCACTCTATTTTCCCATCAGGAAGAAGAATTAACCACAGGCTCATCCTCCCCCCCGGAACCAGAACAGGGCCTGAAGCCATCCAGTGCTTTTGCGGCCAGCTCCCAAAAAAGCGAGTTGTAAAATGGAGCTTCAGGGCACTGCAATTCACAAACCTGCAGAGATATAAATGATAACTCTCGTCCACAAATATATTGAGGGAAGGCAAAGAAGAGGATTTGAAATCAAGGCAGAATTGCAGGAAACAGATTTCAGGAGGTAGATTCGAATCGCCTTTAAAGCACATGAAAAGCGGCAAAACGTTGACAATGATGCCCTTGGCCAAAAAGGGCGTATGCGTTTTTTCCTGAATATATTCAGGAAAAAACGCATACGCCCTTTTTGGCCAACCAAGCAACCTGGAAAGGCAAATCAGCGCTACAAAGAAGACTCGCTACCCATGGGTCAAAAGGGCCATGCTGAAAAAAGTCTCAAAACCAGAAATGCAGGACAGGCCATGGAGAAATGGGAGCCTTGCTACACTGATGGGCGGGATGTAAATTGCCAACAGCCACTCTGGAGAAGTGTACGGTGTGTCCTGAAACATCTAAAAAACACAGCTTAGAGAGCATAGGGCACTTCCACTCATGGGGGTATAAATTGGGAAAATGAAAAATCAGCAAGACACAAGCACCCCAAAGTTTAGGGCTGCTCTGTTGACAAGGACCTCCACTTCATTCCACCTTCAATATCCCAGGAAAGAGAAAAATGGATAAAGAAGTTGTGGTCCTTATGTACAATGGAATATCACTCAGCCATGAAATCAATGTCATAAGGCTAGTAGCAGCATGATGAGTGGATTTAGGTACGACGATTCTAAGTGAAATAAGTCACACAGAAAAGGACACTTCTCATAAGGTATCACTTATAGAGGGAATGTAAAAACCGTTACACTTGAACTGAATTACAAAACAGAACAGAGTCACACATGCAGAAAACACACTATGGCTGCTTAACGGGAAAGGTGAGGTGGGGTGATACATAAAACAAGGGTTTCAAATTAGCTCAGATACCGTACCATAAACCCAATATGTAATAGACAAGACCTACTCCTTGCTCAGAGAACTGGTCTCAACACGCCCTATTCACCGCAAAAGAATATATCTGACTACTAATAATCTTAAAACCTATGTATTGATATCTCTCTGTTAGTGTGTCAAGTGGGTGTAAAGCGGCAAAAACACAGCAGTGAAAAGCAGCTAAACCCCATTATAAAAATAAATTACTTTTACAAACCCATGAAACAAAGACAGTGAAAGAGAGAGAAATTCTTACACAATGCGTTCAGGGGCTGTGATGCAACCTGGATTGACCATATCTAGACCCACAGCTGGATGAGACATAAGGGTGGACACTCTTGGGGCTGAGAGGTTTGGTGAGGTTGGGTGAGCAAATGCAGGCCCTTTAAAGTAATACTGCGTGGTACCCATCGCATGGGTCCCAAATCTCCAGGTTCAAGGGCATATTCCTACATCGAAATCATGCATGAGAAAACAAAAAGATGGTACACCATGTGATGGGGAAAGGTTTCTAACCAAGCAACCTGGAAAGGCAAATCAGCGCTACAAAGAAGACTCGCTACCCATCGGTCAAAAGGGCCATGCTGAAAAAAGTCTCAAAACCAGAAATGCAGGACAGGCCATGGAGAAATGGGAGCCTTGCTACACTGATGGGCGGGATGTAAATTGCCAACAGCCACTCTGGAGAAGTGTACGGTGTGTCCTGAAACATCTAAAAAACACAGCTTAGAGAGCATAGGGCACTTCCACTCATGGGGGTATAAATTGGGAAAATGAAAAATCAGCAAGACACAAGCACCCCAAAGTTTAGGGCTGCTCTGTTGACAAGGACCTCCACTTCATTCCACCTTCAATATCCCAGGAAAGAGAAAAATGGATAAAGAAGTTGTGGTCCTTATGTACAATGGAATATCACTCAGCCATGAAATCAATGTCATAAGGCTAGTAGCAGCATGTTGAGTGGATTTAGGTACGATGATTCTAAGTGAAATAAGTCACACAGAAAAGGACACTTCTCATAAGGTATCACTTATAGAGGGAATGTAAAAACCGTTACACTTGAACTGAATTACAAAACAGAACAGAGTCACACATGCAGAAAACACACTATGGCTGCTTAACGGGAAAGGTGAGGTGGGGTGATACATAAAACAAGGGTTTCAAATTAGCTCAGATACCGTTCCATAAACCCAATATGTAATAGACAAGACCTACTCCTTGCTCAGAGAACTGGACTCAACACGCCCTATTCACCGCACAAGAATATATCTGACTAGTAATAATCTTAAAACCTATGTATTGATATCTCCCTCTTAGTGTGTCAAGTGGGTGTAAAGCGGCATAAACACAGCAGTGAAAAGCAGCTAAACCCCATTATAAAAATAAATTACTTTTACAAACCCATGAAAGAAAGACAGTGAAAGAGAGAGAAATTCTTACACAATGCGTTCAGGGGCTGTGATGCAACCTGGATTGACCATATCTAGACCCACAGCTGGATGAGACATAAGGGTGGACACTCTTGGGGCTGAGAGGTTTGGTGAGGTTGGGTGAGCAAATGCAGACCCTTTAAAGTAATACTGCGTGGTACCCATCGCATGGGTCCCAAATCTCCAGGTTCAAGGGCATCTTCCTACATCGAAAACATGCATGAGAAAACAAAAAGATGGTACACCATGTGATGGGGAAAGGTTTCTAAAACGCACTTCATTTCTCTTCTCCTTGTGCCCGGGGTCGCCATTCCAGCCACTTTCCTACCAATCTCCCTACTTGGAGCATCAGCACCTTTAACCTCCTGTTCCGTACAGGTTGCAATTTGTCCTGAGGATGAACGGGAAGACGGGGAACCAGTGAGAGACTAGCTCTTGGTGTTGGGACAGGCACAGGTCACTCTATTTTCCCATCAGGAAGAAGAATTAACCACAGGCTCATCCTCCCCCCCGGAACCAGAACAGGGCCTGAAGCCATCCAGTGCTTTTGCGGCCAGCTCCCAAAAAAGCGAGTTGTAAAATGGAGCTTCAGGGCACTGCAATTCACAAACCTGCAGAGTTATAAATGATAACTCTCGTCCACAAATATATTGAGGGAAGGCAAAGAAGAGGATTTGAAATCAAGGCAGAATTGCAGGAAACAGATTTCAGGAGGTAGATTCGAATCGCCTTTAAAGCACATGAAAAGCGGCAAAACGTTGACAATGATGCCCTTGGCCAAAAAGGGCGTATGCGTTTTTTCCTGAATATATTCAGGAAAAAACGCATACGCCCTTTTTGGCCAACCAAGCAACCTGGAAAGGCAAATCAGCGCTACAAAGAAGACTCGCTACCCATCGGTCAAAAGGGCCATGCTGAAAAAAGTCTCAAAACCAGAAATGCAGGACAGGCCATGGAGAAATGGGAGCCTTGCTACACTGATGGGCGGGATGTAAATTGCCAACAGCCACTCTGGAGAAGTGTACGGTGTGTCCTGAAACATCTAAAAAACACAGCTTAGAGAGCATAGGGCACTTCCACTCATGGGGGTATAAATTGGGAAAATGAAAAATCAGCAAGACACAAGCACCCCAAAGTTTAGGGCTGCTCTGTTGACAAGGACCTCCACTTCATTCCACCTTCAATATCCCAGGAAAGAGAAAAATGGATAAAGAAGTTGTGGTCCTTATGTACAATGGAATATCACTCAGCCATGAAATCAATGTCATAAGGCTAGTAGCAGCATGATGAGTGGATTTAGGTACGATGATTCTAAGTGAAATAAGTCACACAGAAAAGGACACTTCTCATAAGGTATCACTTATACAGGGAATGTAAAAACCGTTACACTTGAACTGAATTACAAAACAGAACAGAGTCACACATGCAGAAAACACACTATGGCTGCTTAACGGGAAAGGTGAGGTGGGGTGATACATAAAACAAGGGTTTCAAATTAGCTCAGATACCGTTCCATAAACCCAATATGTAATAGACAAGACCTACTCCTTGCTCAGAGAACTGGACTCAACACGCCCTATTCACCGCACAAGAATATATCTGACTAGTAATAATCTTAAAACCTATGTATTGATATCTCCCTCTTAGTGTGTCAAGTGGGTGTAAAGCGGCATAAACACAGCAGTGAAAAGCAGCTAAACCACATTATAAAAATAAATTACTTTTACAAACCCATGAAAGAAAGACAGTGAAAGAGAGAGAAATTCTTACACAATGCGTTCAGGGGCTGTGATGCAACCTGGATTGACCATATCTAGACCCACAGCTGGATGAGACATAAGGGTGGACACTCTTGGGGCTGAGAGGTTTGGTGAGGTTGGGTGAGCAAATGCAGGCCCTTTAATGTAATACTGCGTGGTACCCATCACATGGGTCCCAAATCTCCAGGTTCAAGGGCATATTCCTACATCGAAATCATGCATGAGAAAACAAAAAGATGGTACACCATGTGATGGGGAAAGGTTTCTAAAACGCACCTCATTTCTCTTCTCCTTGTGCCCGGGGTCGCCATTCCAGCCGCTTTCCTAGCAATCTCCCTACTTGGAGCATCAGCACCTTTAACCTCCTGTTCCGTACAGGTTGCAATTTGTCCTGAGGATGAACGGGAAGACGGGGAACCAGTGAGAGACTAGCTCTTGTTGTTGGGACAGGCACAGGTCACTCTATTTTCCCATCAGGAAGAAGAATTAACCACAGGCTCCTCCTCCCCCTGGAACCAGAACAGGGCCTGAAGCCATCCAGTGCTTTTGCGGCCAGCTCCCAAAAAAGCGAGTTGTAAAATGGAGCTTCAGGGCACTGCAATTCACAAACCTGCAGAGTTATAAATGATAACTCTCGTCCGCAAATATATTGAGGGAAGGCAAAGAAGAGGATTTGAAATCAAGGCAGAATTGCAGGAAACAGATTTCAGGAGGTAGATTCGAATCGCCTTTAAAGCACATGAAAAGCGGCAAAACGTTGACAATGATGCCCTTGGCCAAAAAGGGCGTATGCGTTTTTTCCTGAATATATTCAGGAAAAAACGCATACGCCCTTTTTGGCCAACCAAGCAACCTGGAAAGGCAAATCAGCGCTACAAAGAAGACTCGCTACCCATCGGTCAAAAGGGCCATGCTGAAAAAAGTCTCAAAACCAGAAATGCAGGACAGGCCATGGAGAAATGGGAGCCTTGCTACACTGATGGGCGGGATGTAAATTGCCAACAGCCACTCTGGAGAAGTGTACGGTGTGTCCTGAAACATCTAAAAAACACAGCTTAGAGAGCATAGGGCACTTCCACTCATGGGGGTATAAATTGGGAAAATGAAAAATCAGCAAGACACAAGCACCCCAAAGTTTAGGGCTGCTCTGTTGACAAGGACCTCCACTTCATTCCACCTTCAATATCCCAGGAAAGAGAAAAATGGATAAAGAAGTTGTGGTCCTTATGTACAATGGAATATCACTCAGCCATGAAATCAATGTCATAAGGCTAGTAGCAGCATGATGAGTGGATTTAGGTACGATGATTCTAAGTGAAATAAGTCACACAGAAAAGGACACTTCTCATAAGGTATCACTTATACAGGGAATGTAAAAACCGTTACACTTGAACTGAATTACAAAACAGAACAGAGTCACACATGCAGAAAACACACTATGGCTGCTTAACGGGAAAGGTGAGGTGGGGTGATACATAAAACAAGGGTTTCAAATTAGCTCAGATACCGTTCCATAAACCCAATATGTAATAGACAAGACCTACTCCTTGCTCAGAGAACTGGACTCAACACGCCCTATTCACCGCACAAGAATATATCTGACTAGTAATAATCTTAAAACCTATGTATTGATATCTCCCTCTTAGTGTGTCAAGTGGGTGTAAAGCGGCATAAACACAGCAGTGAAAAGCAGCTAAACCCCATTATAAAAATAAATTACTTTTACAAACCCATGAAACAAAGACAGTGAAAGAGAGAGAAATTCTTACACAATGCGTTCAGGGGCTGTGATGCAACATGGATTGACCATATCTAGACCCACAGCTGGATGAGACATAAGGGTGGACACTCTTGGGGCTGAGAGGTTTGGTGAGGTTGGGTGAGCAAATGCAGACCCTTTAAAGTAATACTGCGTGGTACCCATCGCATGGGTCCCAAATCTCCAGGTTCAAGGGCATCTTCCTACATCGAAAACATGCATGAGAAAACAAAAAGATGGTACACCATGTGATGGGGAAAGGTTTCTAAAACGCACTTCATTTCTCTTCTCCTTGTGCCCGGGGTCGCCATTCCAGCCGCTTTCCTAGCAATCTCCCTACTTGGAGCATCAGCACCTTTAACCTCCTGTTCCGTACAGGTTGCAATTTGTCCTGAGGATGAACGGGAAGACGGGGAACCAGTGAGAGACTAGCTCTTGGTGTTGGGACAGGCACAGGTCACTCTATTTTCCCATCAGGAAGAAGAATTAACCACAGGCTCATCCTCCCCCCCGGAACCAGAACAGGGCCTGAAGCCATCCAGTGCTTTTGCGGCCAGCTCCCAAAAAAGCGAGTTGTAAAATGGAGCTTCAGGGCACTGCAATTCACAAACCTGCAGAGTTATAAATGATAACTCTCGTCCACAAATATATTGAGGGAAGGCAAAGAAGAGGATTTGAAATCAAGGCAGAATTGCAGGAAACAGATTTCAGGAGGTAGATTCGAATCGCCTTTAAAGCACATGAAAAGCGGCAAAACGTTGACAATGATGCCCTTGGCCAAAAAGGGCGTATGCGTTTTTTCCTGAATATATTCAGGAAAAAACGCATACGCCCTTTTTGGCCAACCAAGCAACCTGGAAAGGCAAATCAGCGCTACAAAGAAGACTCGCTACCCATCGGTCAAAAGGGCCATGCTGAAAAAAGTCTCAAAACCAGAAATGCAGGACAGGCCATGGAGAAATGGGAGCCTTGCTACACTGATGGGCGGGATGTAAATTGCCAACAGCCACTCTGGAGAAGTGTACGGTGTGTCCTGAAACATCGAAAAAACACAGCTTAGAGAGCATAGGGCATTTCCACTCATGGGGGTATAAATTGGGAAAATGAAAAATCAGCAAGACACAAGCACCCCAAAGTTTAGGGCTGCTCTGTTGACAAGGACCTCCACTTCATTCCACCTTCAATATCCCAGGAAAGAGAAAAATGGATAAAGAAGTTGTGGTCCTTATGTACAATGCAATATCACTCAGCCATGAAATCAATGTCATAAGGCTAGTAGCAGCATGATGAGTGGATTTAGGTACGACGATTCTAAGTGAAATAAGTCACACAGAAAAGGACACTTCTCATAAGGTATCACTTATACAGGGAATGTAAAAACCGTTACACTTGAACTGAATTACAAAACAGAACAGAGTCACACATGCAGAAAACACACTATGGCTGCTTAACGGGAAAGGTGAGATGGGGAGATACATAAAACAAGGGTTTCAAATTAGCTCAGATACCGTTCCATAAACCCAATATGTAATAGATAAGACCTACTCCTTGCTCAGAGAACTGGACTCAACACGCCCTATTCACCACACAAGAATATATCTGATTAGTAATAATCTTAAAACCTATGTATTGATATCTCTCTCTTAGTGTGTCAAGTGGGTGTAAAGCGGCATAAACACAGCAGTGAAAAGCAGCTAAACCCCATTATAAAAATAAATTACTTTTACAAACCCATGAAACAAAGACAGTGAAAGAGAGAGAAATTCTTACACAATGCGTTCAGGGGCTGTGATGCAACCTGGATTGACCATATCTAGACCCACAGCTGGATGAGACATAAGGGTGGACACTCTTGGGGCTGAGAGGTTTGGTGAGGTTGGGTGAGCAAATGCAGGCCCTTTAAAGTAATACTGCGTGGTACCCATCGCATGGGTCCCAAATCTCCAGGTTCAAGGGCATATTCCTACATCGAAATCTTGCATGAGAAAACAAAAAGATGGTACACCATGTGATGGGGAAAGGTTTCTAAAACGCACTTCATTTCTCTTCTCCTTGTGCCCGGGGTCGCCATTCCAGCCGCTTTCCTAGCAATCTCCCTACTTGGAGCATCAGCACCTTTAACCTCCTGTTCCGTACAGGTTGCAATTTGTCCTGAGGATGAACGGGAAGACGGGGAACCAGTGAGAGACTAGCTCTTGGTGTTGGGACAGGCACAGGTCACTCTATTTTCCCATCAGGAAGAAGAATTAACCACAGGCTCATCCTCCCCCCCGGAACCAGAACAGGGCCTGAAGCCATCCAGTGCTTTTGCGGCCAGCTCCCAAAAAAGCGAGTTGTAAAATGGAGCTTCAGGGCACTGCAATTCACAAACCTGCAGAGTTATAAATGATAACTCTCGTCCACAAATATATTGAGGGAAGGCACAGAAGAGGATTTGAAATCAAGGCAGAATTGCAGGAAACAGATTTCAGGAGGTAGATTCGAATCGCCTTTAAAGCACATGAAAAGCGGTAAAACGTTGACAATGATGCCCTTGGCCAAAAAGGGCGTATGCGTTTTTTCCTGAATATATTCAGGAAAAAACGCATACGCCCTTTTTGGCCAACCAAGCAACCTGGAAAGGCAAATCAGCGCTACAAAGAAGACTCGCTACCCATCGGTCAAAAGGGCCATGCTGAAAAAAGTCTCAAAACCAGAAATGCAGGACAGGCCATGGAGAAATGGGAGCCTTGCTACACTGATGGGCGGGATGTAAATTGCCAACAGCCACTCTGGAGAAGTGTACGGTGTGTCCTGAAACATCGAAAAAACACAGCTTAGAGAGCATAGGGCACTTCCACTCATGGGGGTATAAATTGGGAAAATGAAAAATCAGCAAGACACAAGCACCCCAAAGTTTAGGGCTGCTCTGTTGACAAGGACCTCCACTTCATTCCACCTTCAATATCCCAGGAAAGAGAAAAATGGATAAAGAAGTTGTGGTCCTTATGTACAATGGAATATCACTCAGCCATGAAATCAATGTCATAAGGCTAGTAGCAGCATGATGAGTGGATTTAGGTACGATGATTCTAAGTGAAATAAGTCACACAGAAAAGGACACTTCTCATAAGGTATCACTTATACAGGGAATGTAAAAACCGTTACACTTGAACTGAATTACAAAACAGAACAGAGTCACACATGCAGAAAACACACTATGGCTGCTTAACGGGAAAGGTGAGGTGGGGTGATACATAAAACAAGGGTTTCAAATTAGCTCAGATACCGTTCCATAAACCCAATATGTAATAGACAAGACCTACTCCTTGCTCAGAGAACTGGACTCAACACGCCCTATTCACCGCACAAGAATATATCTGACTAGTAATAATCTTAAAACCTATGTATTGATATCTCCCTCTTAGTGTGTCAAGTGGGTGTAAAGCGGCATAAACACAGCAGTGAAAAGCAGCTAAACCCCATTATAAAAATAAATTACTTCGAAAAACCCATGAAACAAAGACAGTGAAAGAGAGAGAAATTCTTACACAATGCGTTCAGGGGCTGTGATGCAACCTGGATTGACCATATCTAGACCCACAGCTGGATGAGACATAAGGGTGGACACTCTTGGGGCTGAGAGGTTTGGTGAGGTTGGGTGAGCAAATGCAGGCCCTTTAAAGTAATACTGCGTGGTACCCATCACATGGGTCCCAAATCTCCAGGTTCAAGGGCATATTCCTACATCGAAATCATGCATGAGAAAACAAAAAGATGGTACACCATGTGATGGGGAAAGGTTTCTAAAACGCACCTCATTTCTCTTCTCCTTGTGCCCGGGGTCGCCATTCCAGCCGCTTTCCTAGCAATCTCCCTACTTGGAGCATCAGCACCTTTAACCTCCTGTTCCGTACAGGTTGCAATTTGTCCTGAGGATGAACGGGAAGACGGGGAACCAGTGAGAGACTAGCTCTTGTTGTTGGGACAGGCACAGGTCACTCTATTTTCCCATCAGGAAGAAGAATTAACCACAGGCTCCTCCTCCCCCTGGAACCAGAACAGGGCCTGAAGCCATCCAGTGCTTTTGCGGCCAGCTCCCAAAAAAGCGAGTTGTAAAATGGAGCTTCAGGGCACTGCAATTCACAAACCTGCAGAGTTATAAATGATAACTCTCGTCCGCAAATATATTGAGGGAAGGCAAAGAAGAGGATTTGAAATCAAGGCAGAATTGCAGGAAACAGATTTCAGGAGGTAGATTCGAATCGCCTTTAAAGCACATGAAAAGCGGCAAAACGTTGACAATGATGCCCTTGGCCAAAAAGGGCGTATGCGTTTTTTCCTGAATATATTCAGGAAAAAACGCATACGCCCTTTTTGGCCAACCAAGCAACCTGGAAAGGCAAATCAGCGCTACAAAGAAGACTCGCTACCCATCGGTCAAAAGGGCCATGCTGAAAAAAGTCTCAAAACCAGAAATGCAGGACAGGCCATGGAGAAATGGGAGCCTTGCTACACTGATGGGCGGGATGTAAATTGCCAACAGCCACTCTGGAGAAGTGTACGGTGTGTCCTGAAACATCTAAAAAACACAGCTTAGAGAGCATAGGGCACTTCCACTCATGGGGGTATAAATTGGGAAAATGAAAAATCAGCAAGACACAAGCACCCCAAAGTTTAGGGCTGCTCTGTTGACAAGGACCTCCACTTCATTCCACCTTCAATATCCCAGGAAAGAGAAAAATGGATAAAGAAGTTGTGGTCCTTATGTACAATGGAATATCACTCAGCCATGAAATCAATGTCATAAGGCTAGTAGCAGCATGATGAGTGGATTTAGGTACGATGATTCTAAGTGAAATAAGTCACACAGAAAAGGACACTTCTCATAAGGTATCACTTATACAGGGAATGTAAAAACCGTTACACTTGAACTGAATTACAAAACAGAACAGAGTCACACATGCAGAAAACACACTATGGCTGCTTAACGGGAAAGGTGAGGTGGGGTGATACATAAAACAAGGGTTTCAAATTAGCTCAGATACCGTTCCATAAACCCAATATGTAATAGACAAGACCTACTCCTTGCTCAGAGAACTGGACTCAACACGCCCTATTCACCGCACAAGAATATATCTGACTAGTAATAATCTTAAAACCTATGTATTGATATCTCCCTCTTAGTGTGTCAAGTGGGTGTAAAGCGGCATAAACACAGCAGTGAAAAGCAGCTAAACCCCATTATAAAAATAAATTACTTTTACAAACCCATGAAACAAAGACAGTGAAAGAGAGAGAAATTCTTACACAATGCGTTCAGGGGCTGTGATGCAACATGGATTGACCATATCTAGACCCACAGCTGGATGAGACATAAGGGTGGACACTCTTGGGGCTGAGAGGTTTGGTGAGGTTGGGTGAGCAAATGCAGACCCTTTAAAGTAATACTGCGTGGTACCCATCGCATGGGTCCCAAATCTCCAGGTTCAAGGGCATCTTCCTACATCGAAAACATGCATGAGAAAACAAAAAGATGGTACACCATGTGATGGGGAAAGGTTTCTAAAACGCACTTCATTTCTCTTCTCCTTGTGCCCGGGGTTGCCATTCCAGCCGCTTTCCTAGCAATCTCCCTACTTGGAGCATCAGCACCTTTAACCTCCTGTTCCGTACAGGTTGCAATTTGTCCTGAGGATGAACGGGAAGACGGGGAACCAGTGAGAGACTAGCTCTTGGTGTTGGGACAGGCACAGGTCACTCTATTTTCCCATCAGGAAGAAGAATTAACCACAGGCTCATCCTCCCCCCCGGAACCAGAACAGGGCCTGAAGCCATCCAGTGCTTTTGCGGCCAGCTCCCAAAAAAGCGAGTTGTAAAATGGAGCTTCAGGGCACTGCAATTCACAAACCTGCAGAGTTATAAATGATAACTCTCGTCCGCAAATATATTGAGGGAAGGCAAAGAAGAGGATTTGAAATCAAGGCAGAATTGCAGGAAACAGATTTCAGGAGGTAGATTCGAATCGCCTTTAAAGCACATGAAAAGCGGCAAAACGTTGACAATGATGCCCTTGGCCAAAAAGGGCGTATGCGTTTTTTCCTGAATATATTCAGGAAAAAACGCATACGCCCTTTTTGGCCAACCAAGCAACCTGGAAAGGCAAATCAGCGCTACAAAGAAGACTCGCTACCCATCGGTCAAAAGGGCCATGCTGAAAAAAGTCTCAAAACCAGAAATGCAGGACAGGCCATGGAGAAATGGGAGCCTTGCTACACTGATGGGCGGGATGTAAATTGCCAACAGCCACTCTGGAGAAGTGTACGGTGTGTCCTGAAACATCTAAAAAACACAGCTTAGAGAGCATAGGGCACTTCCACTCATGGGGGTATAAATTGGGAAAATGAAAAATCAGCAAGACACAAGCACCCCAAAGTTTAGGGCTGCTCTGTTGACAAGGACCTCCACTTCATTCCACCTTCAATATCCCAGGAAAGAGAAAAATGGATAAAGAAGTTGTGGTCCTTATGTACAATGGAATATCACTCAGCCATGAAATCAATGTCATAAGGCTAGTAGCAGCATGATGAGTGGATTTAGGTACGATGATTCTAAGTGAAATAAGTCACACAGAAAAGGACACTTCTCATAAGGTATCACTTATACAGGGAATGTAAAAACCGTTACACTTGAACTGAATTACAAAACAGAACAGAGTCACACATGCAGAAAACACACTATGGCTGCTTAACGGGAAAGGTGAGGTGGGGTGATACATAAAACAAGGGTTTCAAATTAGCTCAGATACCGTTCCATAAACCCAATATGTAATAGACAAGACCTACTCCTTGCTCAGAGAACTGGACTCAACACGCCCTATTCACCGCACAAGAATATATCTGACTAGTAATAATCTTAAAACCTATGTATTGATATCTCCCTCTTAGTGTGTCAAGTGGGTGTAAAGCGGCATAAACACAGCAGTGAAAAGCAGCTAAACCCCATTATAAAAATAAATTACTTTTACAAACCCATGAAACAAAGACAGTGAAAGAGAGAGAAATTCTTACACAATGCGTTCAGGGGCTGTGATGCAACATGGATTGACCATATCTAGACCCACAGCTGGATGAGACATAAGGGTGGACACTCTTGGGGCTGAGAGGTTTGGTGAGGTTGGGTGAGCAAATGCAGACCCTTTAAAGTAATACTGCGTGGTACCCATCGCATGGGTCCCAAATCTCCAGGTTCAAGGGCATCTTCCTACATCGAAAACATGCATGAGAAAACAAAAAGATGGTACACCATGTGATGGGGAAAGGTTTCTAAAACGCACTTCATTTCTCTTCTCCTTGTGCCCGGGGTTGCCATTCCAGCCGCTTTCCTAGCAATCTCCCTACTTGGAGCATCAGCACCTTTAACCTCCTGTTCCGTACAGGTTGCAATTTGTCCTGAGGATGAACGGGAAGACGGGGAACCAGTGAGAGACTAGCTCTTGGTGTTGGGACAGGCACAGGTCACTCTATTTTCCCATCAGGAAGAAGAATTAACCACAGGCTCCTCCTCCCCCCCGGAACCAGAACAGGGCCTGAAGCCATCCAGTGCTTTTGCGGCCAGCTCCCAAAAAAGCGAGTTGTAAAATGGAGCTTCAGGGCACTGCAATTCACAAACCTGCAGAGATATAAATGATAACTCTCGTCCACAAATATATTGAGGGAAGGCACAGAAGAGGATTTGAAATCAAGGCAGAATTGCAGGAAACAGATTTCAGGAGGTAGATTCGAATCGCCTTTAAAGCACATGAAAAGCGGCAAAACGTTGACAATGATGCCCTTGGCCAAAAAGGGCGTATGCGTTTTTTCCTGAATATATTCAGGAAAAAACGCATACGCCCTTTTTGGCCAACCAAGCAACCTGGAAAGGCAAATCAGCGCTACAAAGAAGACTCGCTACCCATCGGTCAAAAGGGCCATGCTGAAAAAAGTCTCAAAACCAGAAATGCAGGACAGGCCATGGAGAAATGGGAGCCTTGCTACACTGATGGGCGGGATGTAAATTGCCAACAGCCACTCTGGAGAAGTGTACGGTGTGTCCTGAAACATCGAAAAAACACAGCTTAGAGAGCATAGGGCACTTCCACTCATGGGGGTATAAATTGGGAAAATGAAAAATCAGCAAGACACAAGCACCCCAAAGTTTAGGGCTGCTCTGTTGACAAGGACCTCCACTTCATTCCACCTTCAATATCCCAGGAAAGAGAAAAATGGATAAAGAAGTTGTGGTCCTTATGTACAATGGAATATCACTCAGCCATGAAATCAATGTCATAAGGCTAGTAGCAGCATGATGAGTGGATTTAGGTACGATGATTCTAAGTGAAATAAGTCACACAGAAAAGGACACTTCTCATAAGGTATCACTTATACAGGGAATGTAAAAACCGTTACACTTGAACTGAATTACAAAACAGAACAGAGTCACACATGCAGAAAACACACTATGGCTGCTTAACGGGAAAGGTGAGGTGGGGTGATACATAAAACAAGGGTTTCAAATTAGCTCAGATACCGTTCCATAAACCCAATATGTAATAGACAAGACCTACTCCTTGCTCAGAGAACTGGACTCAACACGCCCTATTCACCGCACAAGAATATATCTGACTAGTAATAATCTTAAAACCTATGTATTGATATCTCCCTCTTAGTGTGTCAAGTGGGTGTAAAGCGGCATAAACACAGCAGTGAAAAGCAGCTAAACCCCATTATAAAAATAAATTACTTCGAAAAACCCATGAAACAAAGACAGTGAAAGAGAGAGAAATTCTTACACAATGCGTTCAGGGGCTGTGATGCAACCTGGATTGACCATATCTAGACCCACAGCTGGATGAGACATAAGGGTGGACACTCTTGGGGCTGAGAGGTTTGGTGAGGTTGGGTGAGCAAATGCAGGCCCTTTAAAGTAATACTGCGTGGTACCCATCACATGGGTCCCAAATCTCCAGGTTCAAGGGCATATTCCTACATCGAAATCATGCATGAGAAAACAAAAAGATGGTACACCATGTGATGGGGAAAGGTTTCTAAAACGCACCTCATTTCTCTTCTCCTTGTGCCCGGGGTCGCCATTCCAGTCGCTTTCCTAGCAATCTCCCTACTTGGAGCATCAGCACCTTTAACCTCCTGTTCCGTACAGGTTGCAATTTGTCCTGAGGATGAACGGGAAGACGGGGAACCAGTGAGAGACTAGCTCTTGTTGTTGGGACAGGCACAGGTCACTCTATTTTCCCATCAGGAAGAAGAATTAACCACAGGCTCCTCCTCCCCCTGGAACCAGAACAGGGCCTGAAGCCATCCAGTGCTTTTGCGGCCAGCTCCCAAAAAAGCGAGTTGTAAAATGGAGCTTCAGGGCACTGCAATTCACAAACCTGCAGAGTTATAAATGATAACTCTCGTCCGCAAATATATTGAGGGAAGGCAAAGAAGAGGATTTGAAATCAAGGCAGAATTGCAGGAAACAGATTTCAGGAGGTAGATTCGAATCGCCTTTAAAGCACATGAAAAGCGGCAAAACGTTGACAATGATGCCCTTGGCCAAAAAGGGCGTATGCGTTTTTTCCTGAATATATTCAGGAAAAAACGCATACGCCCTTTTTGGCCAACCAAGCAACCTGGAAAGGCAAATCAGCGCTACAAAGAAGACTCGCTACCCATCGGTCAAAAGGGCCATGCTGAAAAAAGTCTCAAAACCAGAAATGCAGGACAGGCCATGGAGAAATGGGAGCCTTGCTACACTGATGGGCGGGATGTAAATTGCCAACAGCCACTCTGGAGAAGTGTACGGTGTGTCCTGAAACATCTAAAAAACACAGCTTAGAGAGCATAGGGCACTTCCACTCATGGGGGTATAAATTGGGAAAATGAAAAATCAGCAAGACACAAGCACCCCAAAGTTTAGGGCTGCTCTGTTGACAAGGACCTCCACTTCATTCCACCTTCAATATCCCAGGAAAGAGAAAAATGGATAAAGAAGTTGTGGTCCTTATGTACAATGGAATATCACTCAGCCATGAAATCAATGTCATAAGGCTAGTAGCAGCATGATGAGTGGATTTAGGTACGATGATTCTAAGTGAAATAAGTCACACAGAAAAGGACACTTCTCATAAGGTATCACTTATACAGGGAATGTAAAAACCGTTACACTTGAACTGAATTACAAAACAGAACAGAGTCACACATGCAGAAAACACACTATGGCTGCTTAACGGGAAAGGTGAGGTGGGGTGATACATAAAACAAGGGTTTCAAATTAGCTCAGATACCGTTCCATAAACCCAATATGTAATAGACAAGACCTACTCCTTGCTCAGAGAACTGGACTCAACACGCCCTATTCACCGCACAAGAATATATCTGACTAGTAATAATCTTAAAACCTATGTATTGATATCTCCCTCTTAGTGTGTCAAGTGGGTGTAAAGCGGCATAAACACAGCAGTGAAAAGCAGCTAAACCCCATTATAAAAATAAATTACTTTTACAAACCCATGAAACAAAGACAGTGAAAGAGAGAGAAATTCTTACACAATGCGTTCAGGGGCTGTGATGCAACATGGATTGACCATATCTAGACCCACAGCTGGATGAGACATAAGGGTGGACACTCTTGGGGCTGAGAGGTTTGGTGAGGTTGGGTGAGCAAATGCAGACCCTTTAAAGTAATACTGCGTGGTACCCATCGCATGGGTCCCAAATCTCCAGGTTCAAGGGCATCTTCCTACATCGAAAACATGCATGAGAAAACAAAAAGATGGTACACCATGTGATGGGGAAAGGTTTCTAAAACGCACTTCATTTCTCTTCTCCTTGTGCCCGGGGTTGCCATTCCAGCCGCTTTCCTAGCAATCTCCCTACTTGGAGCATCAGCACCTTTAACCTCCTGTTCCGTACAGGTTGCAATTTGTCCTGAGGATGAACGGGAAGACGGGGAACCAGTGAGAGACTAGCTCTTGGTGTTGGGACAGGCACAGGTCACTCTATTTTCCCATCAGGAAGAAGAATTAACCACAGGCTCATCCTCCCCCCCGGAACCAGAACAGGGCCTGAAGCCATCCAGTGCTTTTGCGGCCAGCTCCCAAAAAAGCGAGTTGTAAAATGGAGCTTCAGGGCACTGCAATTCACAAACCTGCAGAGATATAAATGATAACTCTCGTCCACAAATATATTGAGGGAAGGCACAGAAGAGGATTTGAAATCAAGGCAGAATTGCAGGAAACAGATTTCAGGAGGTAGATTCGAATCGCCTTTAAAGCACATGAAAAGCGGCAAAACGTTGACAATGATGCCCTTGGCCAAAAAGGGCGTATGCGTTTTTTCCTGAATATATTCAGGAAAAAACGCATACGCCCTTTTTGGCCAACCAAGCAACCTGGAAAGGCAAATCAGCGCTACAAAGAAGACTCGCTACCCATCGGTCAAAAGGGCCATGCTGAAAAAAGTCTCAAAACCAGAAATGCAGGACAGGCCATGGAGAAATGGGAGCCTTGCTACACTGATGGGCGGGATGTAAATTGCCAACAGCCACTCTGGAGAAGTGTACGGTGTGTCCTGAAACATCGAAAAAACACAGCTTAGAGAGCATAGGGCACTTCCACTCATGGGGGTATAAATTGGGAAAATGAAAAATCAGCAAGACACAAGCACCCCAAAGTTTAGGGCTGCTCTGTTGACAAGGACCTCCACTTCATTCCACCTTCAATATCCCAGGAAAGAGAAAAATGGATAAAGAAGTTGTGGTCCTTATGTACAATGGAATATCACTCAGCCATGAAATCAATGTCATAAGGCTAGTAGCAGCATGATGAGTGGATTTAGGTACGATGATTCTAAGTGAAATAAGTCACACAGAAAAGGACACTTCTCATAAGGTATCACTTATACAGGGAATGTAAAAACCGTTACACTTGAACTGAATTACAAAACAGAACAGAGTCACACATGCAGAAAACACACTATGGCTGCTTAACGGGAAAGGTGAGGTGGGGTGATACATAAAACAAGGGTTTCAAATTAGCTCAGATACCGTTCCATAAACCCAATATGTAATAGACAAGACCTACTCCTTGCTCAGAGAACTGGACTCAACACGCCCTATTCACCGCACAAGAATATATCTGACTAGTAATAATCTTAAAACCTATGTATTGATATCTCCCTCTTAGTGTGTCAAGTGGGTGTAAAGCGGCATAAACACAGCAGTGAAAAGCAGCTAAACCCCATTATAAAAATAAATTACTTCGAAAAACCCATGAAACAAAGACAGTGAAAGAGAGAGAAATTCTTACACAATGCGTTCAGGGGCTGTGATGCAACCTGGATTGACCATATCTAGACCCACAGCTGGATGAGACATAAGGGTGGACACTCTTGGGGCTGAGAGGTTTGGTGAGGTTGGGTGAGCAAATGCAGGCCCTTTAAAGTAATACTGCGTGGTACCCATCACATGGGTCCCAAATCTCCAGGTTCAAGGGCATATTCCTACATCGAAATCATGCATGAGAAAACAAAAAGATGGTACACCATGTGATGGGGAAAGGTTTCTAAAACGCACCTCATTTCTCTTCTCCTTGTGCCCGGGGTCGCCATTCCAGCCGCTTTCCTAGCAATCTCCCTACTTGGAGCATCAGCACCTTTAACCTCCTGTTCCGTACAGGTTGCAATTTGTCCTGAGGATGAACGGGAAGACGGGGAACCAGTGAGAGACTAGCTCTTGGTGTTGGGACAGGCACAGGTCACTCTATTTTCCCATCAGGAAGAAGAATTAACCACAGGCTCATCCTCCCCCCCGGAACCAGAACAGGGCCTGAAGCCATCCAGTGCTTTTGCGGCCAGCTCCCAAAAAAGCGAGTTGTAAAATGGAGCTTCAGGGCACTGCAATTCACAAACCTGCAGAGATATAAATGATAACTCTCGTCCACAAATATATTGAGGGAAGGCAAAGAAGAGGATTTGAAATCAAGGCAGAATTGCAGGAAACAGATTTCAGGAGGTAGATTCGAATCGCCTTTAAAGCACATGAAAAGCGGCAAAACGTTGACAATGATGCCCTTGGCCAAAAAGGGCGTATGCGTTTTTTCCTGAATATATTCAGGAAAAAACGCATACGCCCTTTTTGGCCAACCAAGCAACCTGGAAAGGCAAATCAGCGCTACAAAGAAGACTCGCTACCCATGGGTCAAAAGGGCCATGCTGAAAAAAGTCTCAAAACCAGAAATGCAGGACAGGCCATGGAGAAATGGGAGCCTTGCTACACTGATGGGCGGGATGTAAATTGCCAACAGCCACTCTGGAGAAGTGTACGGTGTGTCCTGAAACATCTAAAAAACACAGCTTAGAGAGCATAGGGCACTTCCACTCATGGGGGTATAAATTGGGAAAATGAAAAATCAGCAAGACACAAGCACCCCAAAGTTTAGGGCTGCTCTGTTGACAAGGACCTCCACTTCATTCCACCTTCAATATCCCAGGAAAGAGAAAAATGGATAAAGAAGTTGTGGTCCTTATGTACAATGGAATATCACTCAGCCATGAAATCAATGTCATAAGGCTAGTAGCAGCATGATGAGTGGATTTAGGTACGACGATTCTAAGTGAAATAAGTCACACAGAAAAGGACACTTCTCATAAGGTATCACTTATAGAGGGAATGTAAAAACCGTTACACTTGAACTGAATTACAAAACAGAACAGAGTCACACATGCAGAAAACACACTATGGCTGCTTAACGGGAAAGGTGAGGTGGGGTGATACATAAAACAAGGGTTTCAAATTAGCTCAGATACCGTACCATAAACCCAATATGTAATAGACAAGACCTACTCCTTGCTCAGAGAACTGGTCTCAACACGCCCTATTCACCGCAAAAGAATATATCTGACTACTAATAATCTTAAAACCTATGTATTGATATCTCTCTGTTAGTGTGTCAAGTGGGTGTAAAGCGGCAAAAACACAGCAGTGAAAAGCAGCTAAACCCCATTATAAAAATAAATTACTTTTACAAACCCATGAAACAAAGACAGTGAAAGAGAGAGAAATTCTTACACAATGCGTTCAGGGGCTGTGATGCAACCTGGATTGACCATATCTAGACCCACAGCTGGATGAGACATAAGGGTGGACACTCTTGGGGCTGAGAGGTTTGGTGAGGTTGGGTGAGCAAATGCAGGCCCTTTAAAGTAATACTGCGTGGTACCCATCGCATGGGTCCCAAATCTCCAGGTTCAAGGGCATATTCCTACATCGAAATCATGCATGAGAAAACAAAAAGATGGTACACCATGTGATGGGGAAAGGTTTCTAACCAAGCAACCTGGAAAGGCAAATCAGCGCTACAAAGAAGACTCGCTACCCATCGGTCAAAAGGGCCATGCTGAAAAAAGTCTCAAAACCAGAAATGCAGGACAGGCCATGGAGAAATGGGAGCCTTGCTACACTGATGGGCGGGATGTAAATTGCCAACAGCCACTCTGGAGAAGTGTACGGTGTGTCCTGAAACATCTAAAAAACACAGCTTAGAGAGCATAGGGCACTTCCACTCATGGGGGTATAAATTGGGAAAATGAAAAATCAGCAAGACACAAGCACCCCAAAGTTTAGGGCTGCTCTGTTGACAAGGACCTCCACTTCATTCCACCTTCAATATCCCAGGAAAGAGAAAAATGGATAAAGAAGTTGTGGTCCTTATGTACAATGGAATATCACTCAGCCATGAAATCAATGTCATAAGGCTAGTAGCAGCATGTTGAGTGGATTTAGGTACGATGATTCTAAGTGAAATAAGTCACACAGAAAAGGACACTTCTCATAAGGTATCACTTATAGAGGGAATGTAAAAACCGTTACACTTGAACTGAATTACAAAACAGAACAGAGTCACACATGCAGAAAACACACTATGGCTGCTTAACGGGAAAGGTGAGGTGGGGAGATACATAAAACAAGGGTTTCAAATTAGCTCAGATACCGTTCCATAAACCCAATATGTAATAGACAAGACCTACTCCTTGCTCAGAGAACTGGACTCAACACGCCCTATTCACCGCACAAGAATATATCTGACTAGTAATAATCTTAAAACCTATGTATTGATATCTCCCTCTTAGTGTGTCAAGTGGGTGTAAAGCGGCATAAACACAGCAGTGAAAAGCAGCTAAACCCCATTATAAAAATAAATTACTTTTACAAACCCATGAAAGAAAGACAGTGAAAGAGAGAGAAATTCTTACACAATGCGTTCAGGGGCTGTGATGCAACCTGGATTGACCATATCTAGACCCACAGCTGGATGAGACATAAGGGTGGACACTCTTGGGGCTGAGAGGTTTGGTGAGGTTGGGTGAGCAAATGCAGGCCCTTTAAAGTAATACTGCGTGGTACCCATCACATGGGTCCCAAATCTCCAGGTTCAAGGGCATATTCCTACATCGAAATCATGCATGAGAAAACAAAAAGATGGTACACCATGTGATGGGGAAAGGTTTCTAAAACGCACCTCATTTCTCTTCTCCTTGTGCCCGGGGTCGCCATTCCAGCCGCTTTCCTAGCAATCTCCCTACTTGGAGCATCAGCACCTTTAACCTCCTGTTCCGTACAGGTTGCAATTTGTCCTGAGGATGAACGGGAAGACGGGGAACCAGTGAGAGACTAGCTCTTGTTGTTGGGACAGGCACAGGTCACTCTATTTTCCCATCAGGAAGAAGAATTAACCACAGGCTCCTCCTCCCCCTGGAACCAGAACAGGGCCTGAAGCCATCCAGTGCTTTTGCGGCCAGCTCCCAAAAAAGCGAGTTGTAAAATGGAGCTTCAGGGCACTGCAATTCACAAACCTGCAGAGTTATAAATGATAACTCTCGTCCGCAAATATATTGAGGGAAGGCAAAGAAGAGGATTTGAAATCAAGGCAGAATTGCAGGAAACAGATTTCAGGAGGTAGATTCGAATCGCCTTTAAAGCACATGAAAAGCGGCAAAACGTTGACAATGATGCCCTTGGCCAAAAAGGGCGTATGCGTTTTTTCCTGAATATATTCAGGAAAAAACGCATACGCCCTTTTTGGCCAACCAAGCAACCTGGAAAGGCAAATCAGCGCTACAAAGAAGACTCGCTACCCATCGGTCAAAAGGGCCATGCTGAAAAACGTCTCAAAACCAGAAATGCAGGACAGGCCATGGAGAAATGGGAGCCTTGCTACACTGATGGGCGGGATGTAAATTGCCAACAGCCACTCTGGAGAAGTGTACGGTGTGTCCTGAAACATCTAAAAAACACAGCTTAGAGAGCATAGGGCACTTCCACTCATGGGGGTATAAATTGGGAAAATGAAAAATCAGCAAGACACAAGCACCCCAAAGTTTAGGGCTGCTCTGTTGACAAGGACCTCCACTTCATTCCACCTTCAATATCCCAGGAAAGAGAAAAATGGATAAAGAAGTTGTGGTCCTTATGTACAATGGAATATCACTCAGCCATGAAATCAATGTCATAAGGCTAGTAGCAGCATGATGAGTGGATTTAGGTACGATGATTCTAAGTGAAATAAGTCACACAGAAAAGGACACTTCTCATAAGGTATCACTTATACAGGGAATGTAAAAACCGTTACACTTGAACTGAATTACAAAACAGAACAGAGTCACACATGCAGAAAACACACTATGGCTGCTTAACGGGAAAGGTGAGGTGGGGTGATACATAAAACAAGGGTTTCAAATTAGCTCAGATACCGTTCCATAAACCCAATATGTAATAGACAAGACCTACTCCTTGCTCAGAGAACTGGACTCAACACGCCCTATTCACCGCACAAGAATATATCTGACTAGTAATAATCTTAAAACCTATGTATTGATATCTCCCTCTTAGTGTGTCAAGTGGGTGTAAAGCGGCATAAACACAGCAGTGAAAAGCAGCTAAACCCCATTATAAAAATAAATTACTTTTACAAACCCATGAAAGAAAGACAGTGAAAGAGAGAGAAATTCTTACACAATGCGTTCAGGGGCTGTGATGCAACCTGGATTGACCATATCTAGACCCACAGCTGGATGAGACATAAGGGTGGACACTCTTGGGGCTGAGAGGTTTGGTGAGGTTGGGTGAGCAAATGCAGACCCTTTAAAGTAATACTGCGTGGTACCCATCGCATGGGTCCCAAATCTCCAGGTTCAAGGGCATCTTCCTACATCGAAAACATGCATGAGAAAACAAAAAGATGGTACACCATGTGATGGGGAAAGGTTTCTAAAACGCACTTCATTTCTCTTCTCCTTGTGCCCGGGGTCGCCATTCCAGCCACTTTCCTAGCAATCTCCCTACTTGGAGCATCAGCACCTTTAACCTCCTGTTCCGTACAGGTTGCAATTTGTCCTGAGGATGAACGGGAAGACGGGGAACCAGTGAGAGACTAGCTCTTGGTGTTGGGACAGGCACAGGTCACTCTATTTTCCCATCAGGAAGAAGAATTAACCACAGGCTCATCCTCCCCCCCGGAACCAGAACAGGGCCTGAAGCCATCCAGTGCTTTTGCGGCCAGCTCCCAAAAAAGCGAGTTGTAAAATGGAGCTTCAGGGCACTGCAATTCACAAACCTGCAGAGTTATAAATGATAACTCTCGTCCACAAATATATTGAGGGAAGGCAAAGAAGAGGATTTGAAATCAAGGCAGAATTGCAGGAAACAGATTTCAGGAGGTAGATTCGAATCGCCTTTAAAGCACATGAAAAGCGGCAAAACGTTGACAATGATGCCCTTGGCCAAAAAGGGCGTATGCGTTTTTTCCTGAATATATTCAGGAAAAAACGCATACGCCCTTTTTGGCCAACCAAGCAACCTGGAAAGGCAAATCAGCGCTACAAAGAAGACTCGCTACCCATCGGTCAAAAGGGCCATGCTGAAAAAAGTCTCAAAACCAGAAATGCAGGACAGGCCATGGAGAAATGGGAGCCTTGCTACACTGATGGGCGGGATGTAAATTGCCAACAGCCACTCTGGAGAAGTGTACGGTGTGTCCTGAAACATCTAAAAAACACAGCTTAGAGAGCATAGGGCACTTCCACTCATGGGGGTATAAATTGGGAAAATGAAAAATCAGCAAGACACAAGCACCCCAAAGTTTAGGGCTGCTCTGTTGACAAGGACCTCCACTTCATTCCACCTTCAATATCCCAGGAAAGAGAAAAATGGATAAAGAAGTTGTGGTCCTTATGTACAATGGAATATCACTCAGCCATGAAATCAATGTCATAAGGCTAGTAGCAGCATGTTGAGTGGATTTAGGTACGATGATTCTAAGTGAAATAAGTCACACAGAAAAGGACACTTCTCATAAGGTATCACTTATAGAGGGAATGTAAAAACCGTTACACTTGAACTGAATTACAAAACAGAACAGAGTCACACATGCAGAAAACACACTATGGCTGCTTAACGGGAAAGGTGAGGTGGGGAGATACATAAAACAAGGGTTTCAAATTAGCTCAGATACCGTTCCATAAACCCAATATGTAATAGACAAGACCTACTCCTTGCTCAGAGAACTGGACTCAACACGCCCTATTCACCGCACAAGAATATATCTGACTAGTAATAATCTTAAAACCTATGTATTGATATCTCCCTCTTAGTGTGTCAAGTGGGTGTAAAGCGGCATAAACACAGCAGTGAAAAGCAGCTAAACCCCATTATAAAAATAAATTACTTTTACAAACCCATGAAAGAAAGACAGTGAAAGAGAGAGAAATTCTTACACAATGCGTTCAGGGGCTGTGATGCAACCTGGATTGACCATATCTAGACCCACAGCTGGATGAGACATAAGGGTGGACACTCTTGGGGCTGAGAGGTTTGGTGAGGTTGGGTGAGCAAATGCAGGCCCTTTAAAGTAATACTGCGTGGTACCCATCACATGGGTCCCAAATCTCCAGGTTCAAGGGCATATTCCTACATCGAAATCATGCATGAGAAAACAAAAAGATGGTACACCATGTGATGGGGAAAGGTTTCTAAAACGCACCTCATTTCTCTTCTCCTTGTGCCCGGGGTCGCCATTCCAGCCGCTTTCCTAGCAATCTCCCTACTTGGAGCATCAGCACCTTTAACCTCCTGTTCCGTACAGGTTGCAATTTGTCCTGAGGATGAACGGGAAGACGGGGAACCAGTGAGAGACTAGCTCTTGTTGTTGGGACAGGCACAGGTCACTCTATTTTCCCATCAGGAAGAAGAATTAACCACAGGCTCCTCCTCCCCCTGGAACCAGAACAGGGCCTGAAGCCATCCAGTGCTTTTGCGGCCAGCTCCCAAAAAAGCGAGTTGTAAAATGGAGCTTCAGGGCACTGCAATTCACAAACCTGCAGAGTTATAAATGATAACTCTCGTCCGCAAATATATTGAGGGAAGGCAAAGAAGAGGATTTGAAATCAAGGCAGAATTGCAGGAAACAGATTTCAGGAGGTAGATTCGAATCGCCTTTAAAGCACATGAAAAGCGGCAAAACGTTGACAATGATGCCCTTGGCCAAAAAGGGCGTATGCGTTTTTTCCTGAATATATTCAGGAAAAAACGCATACGCCCTTTTTGGCCAACCAAGCAACCTGGAAAGGCAAATCAGCGCTACAAAGAAGACTCGCTACCCATCGGTCAAAAGGGCCATGCTGAAAAACGTCTCAAAACCAGAAATGCAGGACAGGCCATGGAGAAATGGGAGCCTTGCTACACTGATGGGCGGGATGTAAATTGCCAACAGCCACTCTGGAGAAGTGTACGGTGTGTCCTGAAACATCTAAAAAACACAGCTTAGAGAGCATAGGGCACTTCCACTCATGGGGGTATAAATTGGGAAAATGAAAAATCAGCAAGACACAAGCACCCCAAAGTTTAGGGCTGCTCTGTTGACAAGGACCTCCACTTCATTCCACCTTCAATATCCCAGGAAAGAGAAAAATGGATAAAGAAGTTGTGGTCCTTATGTACAATGGAATATCACTCAGCCATGAAATCAATGTCATAAGGCTAGTAGCAGCATGATGAGTGGATTTAGGTACGATGATTCTAAGTGAAATAAGTCACACAGAAAAGGACACTTCTCATAAGGTATCACTTATACAGGGAATGTAAAAACCGTTACACTTGAACTGAATTACAAAACAGAACAGAGTCACACATGCAGAAAACACACTATGGCTGCTTAACGGGAAAGGTGAGGTGGGGTGATACATAAAACAAGGGTTTCAAATTAGCTCAGATACCGTTCCATAAACCCAATATGTAATAGACAAGACCTACTCCTTGCTCAGAGAACTGGACTCAACACGCCCTATTCACCGCACAAGAATATATCTGACTAGTAATAATCTTAAAACCTATGTATTGATATCTCCCTCTTAGTGTGTCAAGTGGGTGTAAAGCGGCATAAACACAGCAGTGAAAAGCAGCTAAACCCCATTATAAAAATAAATTACTTTTACAAACCCATGAAAGAAAGACAGTGAAAGAGAGAGAAATTCTTACACAATGCGTTCAGGGGCTGTGATGCAACCTGGATTGACCATATCTAGACCCACAGCTGGATGAGACATAAGGGTGGACACTCTTGGGGCTGAGAGGTTTGGTGAGGTTGGGTGAGCAAATGCAGACCCTTTAAAGTAATACTGCGTGGTACCCATCGCATGGGTCCCAAATCTCCAGGTTCAAGGGCATCTTCCTACATCGAAAACATGCATGAGAAAACAAAAAGATGGTACACCATGTGATGGGGAAAGGTTTCTAAAACGCACTTCATTTCTCTTCTCCTTGTGCCCGGGGTCGCCATTCCAGCCACTTTCCTAGCAATCTCCCTACTTGGAGCATCAGCACCTTTAACCTCCTGTTCCGTACAGGTTGCAATTTGTCCTGAGGATGAACGGGAAGACGGGGAACCAGTGAGAGACTAGCTCTTGGTGTTGGGACAGGCACAGGTCACTCTATTTTCCCATCAGGAAGAAGAATTAACCACAGGCTCATCCTCCCCCCCGGAACCAGAACAGGGCCTGAAGCCATCCAGTGCTTTTGCGGCCAGCTCCCAAAAAAGCGAGTTGTAAAATGGAGCTTCAGGGCACTGCAATTCACAAACCTGCAGAGTTATAAATGATAACTCTCGTCCACAAATATATTGAGGGAAGGCAAAGAAGAGGATTTGAAATCAAGGCAGAATTGCAGGAAACAGATTTCAGGAGGTAGATTCGAATCGCCTTTAAAGCACATGAAAAGCGGCAAAACGTTGACAATGATGCCCTTGGCCAAAAAGGGCGTATGCGTTTTTTCCTGAATATATTCAGGAAAAAACGCATACGCCCTTTTTGGCCAACCAAGCAACCTGGAAAGGCAAATCAGCGCTACAAAGAAGACTCGCTACCCATCGGTCAAAAGGGCCATGCTGAAAAAAGTCTCAAAACCAGAAATGCAGGACAGGCCATGGAGAAATGGGAGCCTTGCTACACTGATGGGCGGGATGTAAATTGCCAACAGCCACTCTGGAGAAGTGTACGGTGTGTCCTGAAACATCTAAAAAACACAGCTTAGAGAGCATAGGGCACTTCCACTCATGGGGGTATAAATTGGGAAAATGAAAAATCAGCAAGACACAAGCACCCCAAAGTTTAGGGCTGCTCTGTTGACAAGGACCTCCACTTCATTCCACCTTCAATATCCCAGGAAAGAGAAAAATGGATAAAGAAGTTGTGGTCCTTATGTACAATGGAATATCACTCAGCCATGAAATCAATGTCATAAGGCTAGTAGCAGCATGATGAGTGGATTTAGGTACGATGATTCTAAGTGAAATAAGTCACACAGAAAAGGACACTTCTCATAAGGTATCACTTATACAGGGAATGTAAAAACCGTTACACTTGAACTGAATTACAAAACAGAACAGAGTCACACATGCAGAAAACACACTATGGCTGCTTAACGGGAAAGGTGAGGTGGGGTGATACATAAAACAAGGGTTTCAAATTAGCTCAGATACCGTTCCATAAACCCAATATGTAATAGACAAGACCTACTCCTTGCTCAGAGAACTGG
Source organism: Balaenoptera ricei (assembly GCF_028023285.1). NCBI lineage: Eukaryota > Metazoa > Chordata > Mammalia > Artiodactyla > Balaenopteridae > Balaenoptera > Balaenoptera ricei. The sequence continues at coordinate 162,020 of NW_026777422.1, read as the reverse complement.
ACTCAACACGCCCTATTCACCGCACAAGAATATATCTGACTAGTAATAATCTTAAAACCTATGTATTGATATCTCCCTCTTAGTGTGTCAAGTGGGTGTAAAGCGGCATAAACACAGCAGTGAAAAGCAGCTAAACCACATTATAAAAATAAATTACTTTTACAAACCCATGAAAGAAAGACAGTGAAAGAGAGAGAAATTCTTACACAATGCGTTCAGGGGCTGTGATGCAACCTGGATTGACCATATCTAGACCCACAGCTGGATGAGACATAAGGGTGGACACTCTTGGGGCTGAGAGGTTTGGTGAGGTTGGGTGAGCAAATGCAGGCCCTTTAATGTAATACTGCGTGGTACCCATCACATGGGTCCCAAATCTCCAGGTTCAAGGGCATATTCCTACATCGAAATCATGCATGAGAAAACAAAAAGATGGTACACCATGTGATGGGGAAAGGTTTCTAAAACGCACCTCATTTCTCTTCTCCTTGTGCCCGGGGTCGCCATTCCAGCCGCTTTCCTAGCAATCTCCCTACTTGGAGCATCAGCACCTTTAACCTCCTGTTCCGTACAGGTTGCAATTTGTCCTGAGGATGAACGGGAAGACGGGGAACCAGTGAGAGACTAGCTCTTGTTGTTGGGACAGGCACAGGTCACTCTATTTTCCCATCAGGAAGAAGAATTAACCACAGGCTCCTCCTCCCCCTGGAACCAGAACAGGGCCTGAAGCCATCCAGTGCTTTTGCGGCCAGCTCCCAAAAAAGCGAGTTGTAAAATGGAGCTTCAGGGCACTGCAATTCACAAACCTGCAGAGTTATAAATGATAACTCTCGTCCGCAAATATATTGAGGGAAGGCAAAGAAGAGGATTTGAAATCAAGGCAGAATTGCAGGAAACAGATTTCAGGAGGTAGATTCGAATCGCCTTTAAAGCACATGAAAAGCGGCAAAACGTTGACAATGATGCCCTTGGCCAAAAAGGGCGTATGCGTTTTTTCCTGAATATATTCAGGAAAAAACGCATACGCCCTTTTTGGCCAACCAAGCAACCTGGAAAGGCAAATCAGCGCTACAAAGAAGACTCGCTACCCATCGGTCAAAAGGGCCATGCTGAAAAAAGTCTCAAAACCAGAAATGCAGGACAGGCCATGGAGAAATGGGAGCCTTGCTACACTGATGGGCGGGATGTAAATTGCCAACAGCCACTCTGGAGAAGTGTACGGTGTGTCCTGAAACATCTAAAAAACACAGCTTAGAGAGCATAGGGCACTTCCACTCATGGGGGTATAAATTGGGAAAATGAAAAATCAGCAAGACACAAGCACCCCAAAGTTTAGGGCTGCTCTGTTGACAAGGACCTCCACTTCATTCCACCTTCAATATCCCAGGAAAGAGAAAAATGGATAAAGAAGTTGTGGTCCTTATGTACAATGGAATATCACTCAGCCATGAAATCAATGTCATAAGGCTAGTAGCAGCATGATGAGTGGATTTAGGTACGATGATTCTAAGTGAAATAAGTCACACAGAAAAGGACACTTCTCATAAGGTATCACTTATACAGGGAATGTAAAAACCGTTACACTTGAACTGAATTACAAAACAGAACAGAGTCACACATGCAGAAAACACACTATGGCTGCTTAACGGGAAAGGTGAGGTGGGGTGATACATAAAACAAGGGTTTCAAATTAGCTCAGATACCGTTCCATAAACCCAATATGTAATAGACAAGACCTACTCCTTGCTCAGAGAACTGGACTCAACACGCCCTATTCACCGCACAAGAATATATCTGACTAGTAATAATCTTAAAACCTATGTATTGATATCTCCCTCTTAGTGTGTCAAGTGGGTGTAAAGCGGCATAAACACAGCAGTGAAAAGCAGCTAAACCCCATTATAAAAATAAATTACTTTTACAAACCCATGAAACAAAGACAGTGAAAGAGAGAGAAATTCTTACACAATGCGTTCAGGGGCTGTGATGCAACATGGATTGACCATATCTAGAACCACAGCTGGATGAGACATAAGGGTGGACACTCTTGGGGCTGAGAGGTTTGGTGAGGTTGGGTGAGCAAATGCAGACCCTTTAAAGTAATACTGCGTGGTACCCATCGCATGGGTCCCAAATCTCCAGGTTCAAGGGCATCTTCCTACATCGAAAACATGCATGAGAAAACAAAAAGATGGTACACCATGTGATGGGGAAAGGTTTCTAAAACGCACTTCATTTCTCTTCTCCTTGTGCCCGGGGTCGCCATTCCAGCCGCTTTCCTAGCAATCTCCCTACTTGGAGCATCAGCACCTTTAACCTCCTGTTCCGTACAGGTTGCAATTTGTCCTGAGGATGAACGGGAAGACGGGGAACCAGTGAGAGACTAGCTCTTGGTGTTGGGACAGGCACAGGTCACTCTATTTTCCCATCAGGAAGAAGAATTAACCACAGGCTCATCCTCCCCCCCGGAACCAGAACAGGGCCTGAAGCCATCCAGTGCTTTTGCGGCCAGCTCCCAAAAAAGCGAGTTGTAAAATGGAGCTTCAGGGCACTGCAATTCACAAACCTGCAGAGTTATAAATGATAACTCTCGTCCACAAATATATTGAGGGAAGGCAAAGAAGAGGATTTGAAATCAAGGCAGAATTGCAGGAAACAGATTTCAGGAGGTAGATTCGAATCGCCTTTAAAGCACATGAAAAGCGGCAAAACGTTGACAATGATGCCCTTGGCCAAAAAGGGCGTATGCGTTTTTTCCTGAATATATTCAGGAAAAAACGCATACGCCCTTTTTGGCCAACCAAGCAACCTGGAAAGGCAAATCAGCGCTACAAAGAAGACTCGCTACCCATCGGTCAAAAGGGCCATGCTGAAAAAAGTCTCAAAACCAGAAATGCAGGACAGGCCATGGAGAAATGGGAGCCTTGCTACACTGATGGGCGGGATGTAAATTGCCAACAGCCACTCTGGAGAAGTGTACGGTGTGTCCTGAAACATCGAAAAAACACAGCTTAGAGAGCATAGGGCATTTCCACTCATGGGGGTATAAATTGGGAAAATGAAAAATCAGCAAGACACAAGCACCCCAAAGTTTAGGGCTGCTCTGTTGACAAGGACCTCCACTTCATTCCACCTTCAATATCCCAGGAAAGAGAAAAATGGATAAAGAAGTTGTGGTCCTTATGTACAATGCAATATCACTCAGCCATGAAATCAATGTCATAAGGCTAGTAGCAGCATGATGAGTGGATTTAGGTACGACGATTCTAAGTGAAATAAGTCACACAGAAAAGGACACTTCTCATAAGGTATCACTTATACAGGGAATGTAAAAACCGTTACACTTGAACTGAATTACAAAACAGAACAGAGTCACACATGCAGAAAACACACTATGGCTGCTTAACGGGAAAGGTGAGATGGGGAGATACATAAAACAAGGGTTTCAAATTAGCTCAGATACCGTTCCATAAACCCAATATGTAATAGATAAGACCTACTCCTTGCTCAGAGAACTGGACTCAACACGCCCTATTCACCACACAAGAATATATCTGATTAGTAATAATCTTAAAACCTATGTATTGATATCTCTCTCTTAGTGTGTCAAGTGGGTGTAAAGCGGCATAAACACAGCAGTGAAAAGCAGCTAAACCCCATTATAAAAATAAATTACTTTTACAAACCCATGAAACAAAGACAGTGAAAGAGAGAGAAATTCTTACACAATGCGTTCAGGGGCTGTGATGCAACCTGGATTGACCATATCTAGACCCACAGCTGGATGAGACATAAGGGTGGACACTCTTGGGGCTGAGAGGTTTGGTGAGGTTGGGTGAGCAAATGCAGGCCCTTTAAAGTAATACTGCGTGGTACCCATCGCATGGGTCCCAAATCTCCAGGTTCAAGGGCATATTCCTACATCGAAATCTTGCATGAGAAAACAAAAAGATGGTACACCATGTGATGGGGAAAGGTTTCTAAAACGCACCTCATTTCTCTTCTCCTTGTGCCCGGGGTCGCCATTCCAGCCGCTTTCCTAGCAATCTCCCTACTTGGAGCATCAGCACCTTTAACCTCCTGTTCCGTACAGGTTGCAATTTGTCCTGAGGATGAACGGGAAGACGGGGAACCAGTGAGAGACTAGCTCTTGTTGTTGGGACAGGCACAGGTCACTCTATTTTCCCATCAGGAAGAAGAATTAACCACAGGCTCCTCCTCCCCCCCGGAACCAGAACAGGGCCTGAAGCCATCCAGTGCTTTTGCGGCCAGCTCCCAAAAAAGCGAGTTGTAAAATGGAGCTTCAGGGCACTGCAATTCACAAACCTGCAGAGTTATAAATGATAACTCTCGTCCGCAAATATATTGAGGGAAGGCAAAGAAGAGGATTTGAAATCAAGGCAGAATTGCAGGAAACAGATTTCAGGAGGTAGATTCGAATCGCCTTTAAAGCACATGAAAAGCGGCAAAACGTTGACAATGATGCCCTTGGCCAAAAAGGGCGTATGCGTTTTTTCCTGAATATATTCAGGAAAAAACGCATACGCCCTTTTTGGCCAACCAAGCAACCTGGAAAGGCAAATCAGCGCTACAAAGAAGACTCGCTACCCATCGGTCAAAAGGGCCATGCTGAAAAAAGTCTCAAAACCAGAAATGCAGGACAGGCCATGGAGAAATGGGAGCCTTGCTACACTGATGGGCGGGATGTAAATTGCCAACAGCCACTCTGGAGAAGTGTACGGTGTGTCCTGAAACATCTAAAAAACACAGCTTAGAGAGCATAGGGCACTTCCACTCATGGGGGTATAAATTGGGAAAATGAAAAATCAGCAAGACACAAGCACCCCAAAGTTTAGGGCTGCTCTGTTGACAAGGACCTCCACTTCATTCCACCTTCAATATCCCAGGAAAGAGAAAAATGGATAAAGAAGTTGTGGTCCTTATGTACAATGGAATATCACTCAGCCATGAAATCAATGTCATAAGGCTAGTAGCAGCATGATGAGTGGATTTAGGTACGACGATTCTAAGTGAAATAAGTCACACAGAAAAGGACACTTCTCATAAGGTATCACTTATGCAGAGAATGTAAAAACCGTTACACTTGAACTGAATTAAAAAACAGAACAGAGTCACACATGCAGAAAACACACTATGGCTGCTTAACGGGAAAGGTGAGGTGGGGTGATACATAAAACAAGGGTTTCAAATTAGCTCAGATACCGTTCCATAAACCCAATATGTAATAGACAAGACCTACTCCTTGCTCAGAGAACTGGACTCAACACGCCCTATTCACCGCACAAGAATATATCTGACTAGTAATAATCTTAAAACCTATGTATTGATATCTCCCTCTTAGTGTGTCAAGTGGGTGTAAAGCGGCATAAACACAGCAGTGAAAAGCAGCTAAACCCCATTATAAAAATAAATTACTTCGAAAAACCCATGAAACAAAGACAGTGAAAGAGAGAGAAATTCTTACACAATGCGTTCAGGGGCTGTGATGCAACATGGATTGACCATATCTAGACCCACAGCTGGATGAGACATAAGGGTGGACACTCTTGGGGCTGAGAGGTTTGGTGAGGTTGGGTGAGCAAATGCAGACCCTTTAAAGTAATACTGCGTGGTACCCATCGCATGGGTCCCAAATCTCCAGGTTCAAGGGCATATTCCTACATCGAAAACATGCATGAGAAAACAAAAAGATGGTACACCATGTGATGGGGAAAGGTTTCTAAAACGCACTTCATTTCTCTTCTCCTTGTGCCCGGGGTCGCCATTCCAGCCGCTTTCCTAGCAATCTCCCTACTTGGAGCATCAGCACCTTTAACCTCCTGTTCCGTACAGGTTGCAATTTGTCCTGAGGATGAACGGGAAGATGGGGAACCAGTGAGAGACTAGCTCTTGGTGTTGGGACAGGCACAGGTCACTCTATTTTCCCATCAGGAAGAAGAATTAACCACAGGCTCCTCCTCCCCCCCGGAACCAGAACAGGGCCTGAAGCCATCCAGTGCTTTTGCGGCCAGCTCCCAAAGAAGCGAGTTGTAAAATGGAGCTTCAGGGCACTGCAATTCACAAACCTGCAGAGTTATAAATGATAACTCTCGTCCACAAATATATTGAGGGAAGGCAAAGAAGAGGATTTGAAATCAAGGCAGAATTGCAGGAAACAGATTTCAGGAGGTAGATTCGAATCGCCTTTAAAGCACATGAAAAGCGGCAAAACGTTGACAATGATGCCCTTGGCCAAAAAGGGCGTATGCGTTTTTTCCTGAATATATTCAGGAAAAAACGCATACGCCCTTTTTGGCCAACCAAGCAACCTGGAAAGGCAAATCAGCGCTACAAAGAAGACTCGCTACCCATCGGTCAAAAGGGCCATGCTGAAAAAAGTCTCAAAACCAGAAATGCAGGACAGGCCATGGAGAAATGGGAGCCTTGCTACACTGATGGGCGGGATGTAAATTGCCAACAGCCACTCTGGAGAAGTGTACGGTGTGTCCTGAAACATCTAAAAAACACAGCTTAGAGAGCATAGGGCACTTCCACTCATGGGGGTATAAATTGGGAAAATGAAAAATCAGCAAGACACAAGCACCCCAAAGTTTAGGGCTGCTCTGTTGACAAGGACCTCCACTTCATTCCACCTTCAATATCCCAGGAAAGAGAAAAATGGATAAAGAAGTTGTGGTCCTTATGTACAATGGAATATCACTCAGCCATGAAATCAATGTCATAAGGCTAGTAGCAGCATGATGAGTGGATTTAGGTACGACGATTCTAAGTGAAATAAGTCACACAGAAAAGGACACTTCTCATAAGGTATCACTTATAGAGGGAATGTAAAAACCGTTACACTTGAACTGAATTACAAAACAGAACAGAGTCACACATGCAGAAAACACACTATGGCTGCTTAACGGGAAAGGTGAGGTGGGGAGATACATAAAACAAGGGTTTCAAATTAGCTCAGATACCGTTCCATAAACCCAATATGTAATAGACAAGACCTACTCCTTGCTCAGAGAACTGGACTCAACACGCCCTATTCACCACACAAGAATATATCTGATTAGTAAAAATCTTAAAACCTATGTATTGATATCTCTCTCTTAGTGTGTCAAGTGGGTGTAAAGCGGCATAAACACAGCAGTGAAAAGCAGCTAAACCCCATTATAAAAATAAATTACTTTTACAAACCCATGAAACAAAGACAGTGAAAGAGAGAGAAATTCTTACACAATGCGTTCAGGGGCTGTGATGCAACCTGGATTGACCATATCTAGACCCACAGCTGGATGAGACATAAGGGTGGACACTCTTGGGGCTGAGAGGTTTGGTGAGGTTGGGTGAGCAAATGCAGACCCTTTAAAGTAATACTGCGTGGTACCCATCGCATGGGTCCCAAATCTCCAGGTTCAAGGGCATATTCCTACATCGAAATCATGCATGAGAAAACAAAAAGATGGTACACCATGTGATGGGGAAAGGTTTCTAAAACGCACCTCATTTCTCTTCTCCTTGTGCCCGGGGTCGCCATTCCAGCCGCTTTCCTAGCAATCTCCCTACTTGGAGCATCAGCACCTTTAACCTCCTGTTCCGTACAGGTTGCAATTTGTCCTGAGGATGAACGGGAAGACGGGGAACCAGTGAGAGACTAGCTCTTGTTGTTGGGACAGGCACAGGTCACTCTATTTTCCCATCAGGAAGAAGAATTAACCACAGGCTCCTCCTCCCCCCCGGAACCAGAACAGGGCCTGAAGCCATCCAGTGCTTTTGCGGCCAGCTCCCAAAAAAGCGAGTTGTAAAATGGAGCTTCAGGGCACTGCAATTCACAAACCTGCAGAGTTATAAATGATAACTCTCGTCCGCAAATATATTGAGGGAAGGCAAAGAAGAGGATTTGAAATCAAGGCAGAATTGCAGGAAACAGATTTCAGGAGGTAGATTCGAATCGCCTTTAAAGCACATGAAAAGCGGCAAAACGTTGACAATGATGCCCTTGGCCAAAAAGGGCGTATGCGTTTTTTCCTGAATATATTCAGGAAAAAACGCATACGCCCTTTTTGGCCAACCAAGCAACCTGGAAAGGCAAATCAGCGCTACAAAGAAGACTCGCTACCCATCGGTCAAAAGGGCCATGCTGAAAAAAGTCTCAAAACCAGAAATGCAGGACAGGCCATGGAGAAATGGGAGCCTTGCTACACTGATGGGCGGGATGTAAATTGCCAACAGCCACTCTGGAGAAGTGTACGGTGTGTCCTGAAACATCTAAAAAACACAGCTTAGAGAGCATAGGGCACTTCCACTCATGGGGGTATAAATTGGGAAAATGAAAAATCAGCAAGACACAAGCACCCCAAAGTTTAGGGCTGCTCTGTTGACAAGGACCTCCACTTCATTCCACCTTCAATATCCCAGGAAAGAGAAAAATGGATAAAGAAGTTGTGGTCCTTATGTACAATGGAATATCACTCAGCCATGAAATCAATGTCATAAGGCTAGTAGCAGCATGATGAGTGGGTTTAGGTACGACGATTCTAAGTGAAATAAGTCACACAGAAAAGGACACTTCTCATAAGGTATCACTTATAGAGGGAATGTAAAAACCGTTACACTTGAACTGAATTACAAAACAGAACAGAGTCACACATGCAGAAAACACACTATGGCTGCTTAACGGGAAAGGTGAGGTGGGGTGATACATAAAACAAGGGTTTCAAATTAGCTCAGATACCGTTCCATAAACCCAATATGTAATAGACAAGACCTACTCCTTGCTCAGAGAACTGGACTCAACACGCCCTATTCACCGCACAAGAATATATCTGACTAGTAATAATCTTAAAACCTATGTATTGATATCTCCCTCTTAGTGTGTCAAGTGGGTGTAAAGCGGCATAAACACAGCAGTGAAAAGCAGCTAAACCCCATTGTAAAAATAAATTACTTCGAAAAACCCATGAAACAAAGACAGTGAAAGAGAGAGAAATTCTTACACAATGCGTTCAGGGGCTGTGATGCAACCTGGATTGACCATATCTAGACCCACAGCTGGATGAGACATAAGGGTGGACACTCTTGGGGCTGAGAGGTTTGGTGAGGTTGGGTGAGCAAATGCAGGCCCTTTAAAGTAATACTGCGTGGTACCCATCGCATGGGTCCCAAATCTCCAGGTTCAAGGGCATATTCCTACATCGAAATCATGCATGAGAAAACAAAAAGATGGTACACCATGTGATGGGGAAAGGTTTCTAACCAAGCAACCTGGAAAGGCAAATCAGCGCTACAAAGAAGACTCGCTACCCATCGGTCAAAAGGGCCATGCTGAAAAAAGTCTCAAAACCAGAAATGCAGGACAGGCCATGGAGAAATGGGAGCCTTGCTACACTGATGGGCGGGATGTAAATTGCCAACAGCCACTCTGGAGAAGTGTACGGTGTGTCCTGAAACATCTAAAAAACACAGCTTAGAGAGCATAGGGCACTTCCACTCATGGGGGTATAAATTGGGAAAATGAAAAATCAGCAAGACACAAGCACCCCAAAGTTTAGGGCTGCTCTGTTGACAAGGACCTCCACTTCATTCCACCTTCAATATCCCAGGAAAGAGAAAAATGGATAAAGAAGTTGTGGTCCTTATGTACAATGGAATATCACTCAGCCATGAAATCAATGTCATAAGGCTAGTAGCAGCATGATGAGTGGATTTAGGTACGACGATTCTAAGTGAAATAAGTCACACAGAAAAGGACACTTCTCATAAGGTATCACTTATAGAGGGAATGTAAAAACCGTTACACTTGAACTGAATTACAAAACAGAACAGAGTCACACATGCAGAAAACACACTATGGCTGCTTAACGGGAAAGGTGAGGTGGGGTGATACATAAAACAAGGGTTTCAAATTAGCTCAGATACCGTTCCATAAACCCAATATGTAATAGACAAGACCTACTCCTTGCTCAGAGAACTGGACTCAACACGCCCTATTCACCGCACAAGAATATATCTGACTAGTAATAATCTTAAAACCTATGTATTGATATTTCCCTCTTAGTGTGTCAAGTGGGTGTAAAGCAGCATAAACACAGCAGTGAAAAGCAGCTAAACCCCATTGTAAAAATAAATTACTTCGAAAAACCCATGAAACAAAGACAGTGAAAGAGAGAGAAATTCTTACACAATGCGTTCAGGGGCTGTGATGCAACCTGGATTGACCATATCTAGACCCACAGCTGGATGAGACATAAGGGTGGACACTCTTGGGGCTGAGAGGTTTGGTGAGGTTGGGTGAGCAAATGCAGACCCTTTAAAGTAATACTGCGTGGTACCCATCGCATGGGTCCCAAATCTCCAGGTTCAAAGGCATCTTCCTACATCGAAAACATGCATGAGAAAACAAAAAGATGGTACACCATGTGATGGGGAAAGGTTTCTAAAACGCACTTCATTTCTCTTCTCCTTGTGCCCGGGGTCGCCATTCCAGCCGCTTTCCTAGCAATCTCCCTACTTGGAGCATCAGCACCTTTAACCTCCTGTTCCGTACAGGTTGCAATTTGTCCTGAGGATGAACGGGAAGACGGGGAACCAGTGAGAGACTAGCTCTTGGTGTTGGGACAGGCACAGGTCACTCTATTTTCCCATCAGGAAGAAGAATTAACCACAGGCTCATCCTCCCCCCCGGAACCAGAACAGGGCCTGAAGCCATCCAGTGCTTTTGAGGCCAGCTCCCAAAAAAGCGAGTTGTAAAATGGAGCTTCAGGGCACTGCAATTCACAAACCTGCAGAGTTATAAATGATAACTCTCGTCCACAAATATATTGAGGGAAGGCAAAGAAGAGGATTTGAAATCAAGGCAGAATTGCAGGAAACAGATTTCAGGAGGTAGATTCGAATCGCCTTTAAAGCACATGAAAAGCGGCAAAACGTTGACAATGATGCCCTTGGCCAAAAAGGGCGTATGCGTTTTTTCCTGAATATATTCAGGAAAAAACGCATACGCCCTTTTTGGCCAACCAAGCAACCTGGAAAGGCAAATCAGCGCTACAAAGAAGACTCGCTACCCATCGGTCAAAAGGGCCATGCTGAAAAAAGTCTCAAAACCAGAAATGCAGGACAGGCCATGGAGAAATGGGAGCCTTGCTACACTGATGGGCGGGATGTAAATTGCCAACAGCCACTCTGGAGAAGTGTACGGTGTGTCCTGAAACATCTAAAAAACACAGCTTAGAGAGCATAGGGCACTTCCACTCATGGGGGTATAAATTGGGAAAATGAAAAATCAGCAAGACACAAGCACCCCAAAGTTTAGGGCTGCTCTGTTGACAAGGACCTCCACTTCATTCCACCTTCAATATCCCAGGAAAGAGAAAAATGGATAAAGAAGTTGTGGTCCTTATGTACAATGGAATATCACTCAGCCATGAAATCAATGTCATAAGGCTAGTAGCAGCATGATGAGTGGATTTAGGTACGACGATTCTAAGTGAAATAAGTCACACAGAAAAGGACACTTCTCATAAGGTATCACTTATAGAGGGAATGTAAAAACCGTTACACTTGAACTGAATTACAAAACAGAACAGAGTCACACATGCAGAAAACACACTATGGCTGCTTAACGGGAAAGGTGAGGTGGGGAGATACATAAAACAAGGGTTTCAAATTAGCTCAGATACCGTTCCATAAACCCAATATGTAATAGACAAGACCTACTCCTTGCTCAGAGAACTGGACTCAACACGCCCTATTCACCACACAAGAATATATCTGATTAGTAATAATCTTAAAACCTATGTATTGATATCTCTCTCTTAGTGTGTCAAGTGGGTGTAAAGCGGCATAAACACACTAGTGAAAAGCAGCTAAACCCCATTATAAAAATAAATTACTTTTACAAACCCATGAAACAAAGACAGTGAAAGAGAGAGAAATTCTTACACAATGCGTTCAGGGGCTGTGATGCAACCTGGATTGACCATATCTAGACCCACAGCTGGATGAGACATAAGGGTGGACACTCTTGGGGCTGAGAGGTTTGGTGAGGTTGGGTGAGCAAATGCAGGCCCTTTAAAGTAATACTGCGTGGTACCCATCGCATGGGTCCCAAATATCCAGGTTCAAGGGCATATTCCTACATCGAAATCATGCATGAGAAAACAAAAAGATGGTACACCATGTGATGGGGAAAGGTTTCTAAAACGCACTTCATTTCTCTTCTCCTTGTGCCCGGGGTCGCCATTCCAGCCGCTTTCCTAGCAATCTCCCTACTTGGAGCATCAGCACCTTTAACCTCCTGTTCCGTACAGGTTGCAATTTGTCCTGAGGATGAACGGGAAGACGGGGAACCAGTGAGAGACTAGCTCTTGTTGTTGGGACAGGCACAGGTCACTCTATTTTCCCATCAGGAAGAAGAATTAACCACAGGCTCCTCCTCCCCCCCGGAACCAGAACAGGGCCTGAAGCCATCCAGTGCTTTTGCGGCCAGCTCCCAAAAAAGCGAGTTGTAAAATGGAGCTTCAGGGCACTGCAATTCACAAACCTGCAGAGTTATAAATGATAACTCTCGTCCGCAAATATATTGAGGGAAGGCAAAGAAGAGGATTTGAAATCAAGGCAGAATTGCAGGAAACAGATTTCAGGAGGTAGATTCGAATCGCCTTTAAAGCACATGAAAAGCGGCAAAACGTTGACAATGATGCCCTTGGCCAAAAAGGGCGTATGCGTTTTTTCCTGAATATATTCAGGAAAAAACGCATACGCCCTTTTTGGCCAACCAAGCAACCTGGAAAGGCAAATCAGCGCTACAAAGAAGACTCGCTACCCATCGGTCAAAAGGGCCATGCTGAAAAAAGTCTCAAAACCAGAAATGCAGGACAGGCCATGGAGAAATGGGAGCCTTGCTACACTGATGGGCGGGATGTAAATTGCCAACAGCCACTCTGGAGAAGTGTACGGTGTGTCCTGAAACATCGAAAAAACACAGCTTAGAGAGCATAGGGCACTTCCACTCATGGGGGTATAAATTGGGAAAATGAAAAATCAGCAAGACACAAGCACCCCAAAGATAAGTGCTGCTCTGTTGACAAGGACCTCCACTTCATTCCAACTTCAATATCCCAGGAAAGAGAAAAATGGATAAAGAAGTTGTGGTCCTTATGTACAATGGAATATCACTCAGCCATGAAATCAATGTCATAAGGCTAGTAGCAGCATGATGAGTGGATTTAGGTACGATGATTCTAAGTGAAATAAGTCACACAGAAAAGGACACTTCTCATAAGGTATCACTTATACAGGGAATGTAAAAACCGTTACACTTGAACTGAATTACAAAACAGAACAGAGTCACACATGCAGAAAACACACTATGGCTGCTTAACGGGAAAGGTGAGGTGGGGTGATACATAAAACAAGGGTTTCAAATTAGCTCAGATACCGTTCCATAAACCCAATATGTAATAGACAAGACCTACTCCTTGCTCAGAGAACTGGACTCAACACGCCCTATTCACCGCACAAGAATATATCTGACTAGTAATAATCTTAAAACCTATGTATTGATATCTCCCTCTTAGTGTGTCAAGTGGGTGTAAAGCGGCATAAACACAGCAGTGAAAAGCAGCTAAACCCCATTATAAAAATAAATTACTTTTACAAACCCATGAAACAAAGACAGTGAAAGAGAGAGAAATTCTTACACAATGCGTTCAGGGGCTGTGATGCAACCTGGATTGACCATATCTAGACCCACAGCTGGATGAGACATAAGGGTGGACACTCTTGGGGCTGAGAGGTTTGGTGAGGTTGGGTGAGCAAATGCAGGCCCTTTAAAGTAATACTGCGTGGTACCCATCGCATGGGTCCCAAATCTCCAGGTTCAAGGGCATATTCCTACATCGAAATCATGCATGAGAAAACAAAAAGATGGTACACCATGTGATGGGGAAAGGTTTCTAACCAAGCAACCTGGAAAGGCAAATCAGCGCTACAAAGAAGACTCGCTACCCATCGGTCAAAAGGGCCATGCTGAAAAAAGTCTCAAAACCAGAAATGCAGGACAGGCCATGGAGAAATGGGAGCCTTGCTACACTGATGGGCGGGATGTAAATTGCCAACAGCCACTCTGGAGAAGTGTACGGTGTGTCCTGAAACATCTAAAAAACACAGCTTAGAGAGCATAGGGCACTTCCACTCATGGGGGTATAAATTGGGAAAATGAAAAATCAGCAAGACACAAGCACCCCAAAGTTTAGGGCTGCTCTGTTGACAAGGACCTCCACTTCATTCCACCTTCAATATCCCAGGAAAGAGAAAAATGGATAAAGAAGTTGTGGTCCTTATGTACAATGGAATATCACTCAGCCATGAAATCAATGTCATAAGGCTAGTAGCAGCATGATGAGTGGATTTAGGTACGACGATTCTAAGTGAAATAAGTCACACAGAAAAGGACACTTCTCATAAGGTATCACTTATAGAGGGAATGTAAAAACCGTTACACTTGAACTGAATTACAAAACAGAACAGAGTCACACATGCAGAAAACACACTATGGCTGCTTAACGGGAAAGGTGAGGTGGGGTGATACATAAAACAAGGGTTTCAAATTAGCTCAGATACCGTTCCATAAACCCAATATGTAATAGACAAGACCTACTCCTTGCTCAGAGAACTGGACTCAACACGCCCTATTCACCGCACAAGAATATATCTGACTAGTAATAATCTTAAAACCTATGTATTGATATCTCCCTCTTAGTGTGTCAAGTGGGTGTAAAGCGGCATAAACACAGCAGTGAAAAGCAGCTAAACCCCATTGTAAAAATAAATTACTTCGAAAAACCCATGAAACAAAGACAGTGAAAGAGAGAGAAATTCTTACACAATGCGTTCAGGGGCTGTGATGCAACCTGGATTGACCATATCTAGACCCACAGCTGGATGAGACATAAGGGTGGACACTCTTGGGGCTGAGAGGTTTGGTGAGGTTGGGTGAGCAAATGCAGGCCCTTTAAAGTAATACTGCGTGGTACCCATCGCATGGGTCCCAAATCTCCAGGTTCAAGGGCATATTCCTACATCGAAATCATGCATGAGAAAACAAAAAGATGGTACACCATGTGATGGGGAAAGGTTTCTAAAACGCACCTCATTTCTCTTCTCCTTGTGCCCGGGGTCGCCATTCCAGCCACTTTCCTAGCAATCTCCCTACTTGGAGCATCAGCACCTTTAACCTCCTGTTCCGTACAGGTTGCAATTTGTTCTGAGGATGAACGGGAAGACGGGGAACCAGTGAGAGACTAGCTCTTGTTGTTGGGACAGGCACAGGTCACTCTATTTTCCCATCAGGAAGAAGAATTAACCACAGGCTCATCCTCCCCCCCGGAACCAGAACAGGGCCTGAAGCCATCCAGTGCTTTTGCGGCCAGGTCCCAAAAAAGCGAGTTGTAAAATGGAGCTTCAGGGCACTGCAATTCACAAACCTGCAGAGTTATAAATGATAACTCTCGTCCACAAATATATTGAGGGAAGGCAAAGAAGAGGATTTGAAATCAAGGCAGAATTGCAGGAAACAGATTTCAGGAGGTAGATTCGAATCGCCTTTAAAGCACATGAAAAGCGGCAAAACGTTGACAATGATGCCCTTGGCCAAAAAGGGCGTATGCGTTTTTTCCTGAATATATTCAGGAAAAAACGCATACGCCCTTTTTGGCCAACCAAGCAACCTGGAAAGGCAAATCAGCGCTACAAAGAAGACTCGCTACCCATGGGTCAAAAGGGCCATGCTGAAAAAAGTCTCAAAACCAGAAATGCAGGACAGGCCATGGAGAAATGGGAGCCTTGCTACACTGATGGGCGGGATGTAAATTGCCAACAGCCACTCTGGAGAAGTGTACGGTGTGTCCTGAAACATCTAAAAAACACAGCTTAGAGAGCATAGGGCACTTCCACTCATGGGGGTATAAATTGGGAAAATGAAAAATCAGCAAGACACAAGCACCCCAAAGTTTAGGGCTGCTCTGTTGACAAGGACCTCCACTTCATTCCACCTTCAATATCCCAGGAAAGAGAAAAATGGATAAAGAAGTTGTGGTCCTTATGTACAATGGAATATCACTCAGCCATGAAATCAATGTCATAAGGCTAGTAGCAGCATGATGAGTGGATTTAGGTACGACGATTCTAAGTGAAATAAGTCACACAGAAAAGGACACTTCTCATAAGGTATCACTTATACAGGGAATGTAAAAACCGTTACACTTGAACTGAATTACAAAACAGAACAGAGTCACACATGCAGAAAACACACTATGGCTGCTTAACGGGAAAGGTGAGGTGCGGAGATACATAAAACAAGGGTTTCAAATTAGCTCAGATACCGTTCCATAAACGCAATATGTAATAGACAAGACCTACTCCTTGCTCAGAGAACTGGACTCAACACGCCCTATTCACCACACAAGAATATATCTGATTAGTAATAATCTTAAAACCTATGTATTGATATCTCTCTCTTAGTGTGTCAAGTGGGTGTAAAGCAGCATAAACACAGCAGTGAAAAGCAGCTACACCCCATTATAAAAATAAATTACTTTTACAAACCCATGAAACAAAGACAGTGAAAGAGAGAGAAATTCTTACACAATGCGTTCAGGGGCTGTGATGCAACCTGGATTGACCATATCTAGACCCACAGCTGGATGAGACATAAGGGTGGACACTCTTGGGGCTGAGAGGTTTGGTGAGGTTGGGTGAGCAAATGCAGGCCCTTTAAAGTAATACTGCGTGGTACCCATCGCATGGGTCCCAAATATCCAGGTTCAAGGGCATATTCCTACATCGAAATCATGCATGAGAAAACAAAAAGATGGTACACCATGTGATGGGGAAAGGTTTCTAAAACGCACCTCATTTCTCTTCTCCTTGTGCCCGGGGTCGCCATTCCAGCCGCTTTCCTAGCAATCTCCCTACTTGGAGCATCAGCACCTTTAACCTCCTGTTCCGTACAGGTTGCAATTTGTCCTGAGGATGAACGGGAAGACGGGGAACCAGTGAGAGACTAGCTCTTGTTGTTGGGACAGGCACAGGTCACTCTATTTTCCCATCAGGAAGAAGAATTAACCACAGGCTCCTCCTCCCCCCCGGAACCAGAACAGGGCCTGAAGCCATCCAGTGCTTTTGCGGCCAGCTCCCAAAAAAGCGAGTTGTAAAATGGAGCTTCAGGGCACTGCAATTCACAAACCTGCAGAGTTATAAATGATAACTCTCGTCCGCAAATATATTGAGGGAAGGCAAAGAAGAGGATTTGAAATCAAGGCAGAATTGCAGGAAACAGATTTCAGGAGGTAGATTCGAATCGCCTTTAAAGCACATGAAAAGCGGCAAAACGTTGACAATGATGCCCTTGGCCAAAAAGGGCGTATGCGTTTTTTCCTGAATATATTCAGGAAAAAACGCATACGCCCTTTTTGGCCAACCAAGCAACCTGGAAAGGCAAATCAGCGCTACAAAGAAGACTCGCTACCCATCGGTCAAAAGGGCCATGCTGAAAAAAGTCTCAAAACCAGAAATGCAGGACAGGCCATGGAGAAATGGGAGCCTTGCTACACTGATGGGCGGGATGTAAATTGCCAACAGCCACTCTGGAGAAGTGTACGGTGTGTCCTGAAACATCTAAAAAACACAGCTTAGAGAGCATAGGGCACTTCCACTCATGAGGGTATAAATTGGGAAAATGAAAAATCAGCAAGACACAAGCACCCCAAAGTTTAGGGCTGCTCTGTTGACAAGGACCTCCACTTCATTCCACCTTCAATATCCCAGGAAAGAGAAAAATGGATAAAGAAGTTGTGGTCCTTATGTACAATGGAATATCACTCAGCCATGAAATCAATGTCATAAGGCTACTAGCAGCATGATGAGTGGATTTAGGTACGACGATTCTAAGTGAAATAAGTCACACAGAAAAGGACACTTCTCATAAGGTATCACTTATAGAGGGAATGTAAAAACCGTTACACTTGAACTGAATTACAAAACAGAACAGAGTCACACATGCAGAAAACACACTATGGCTGCTTAACGGGAAAGGTGAGGTGGGGTGATACATAAAACAAGGGTTTCAAATTAGCTCAGATACCGTTCCATAAACCCAATATGTAATAGACAAGACCTACTCCTTGCTCAGAGAACTGGACTCAACACGCCCTATTCACCGCACAAGAATATATCTGACTAGTAATAATCTTAAAACCTATGTATTGATATCTCCCTCTTAGTGTGTCAAGTGGGTGTAAAGCGGCATAAACACAGCAGTGAAAAGCAGCTAAACCCCATCGTAAAAATAAATTACTTCGAAAAACCCATGAAACAAAGACAGTGAAAGAGAGAGAAATTCTTACACAATGCGTTCAGGGGCTGTGATGCAACCTGGATTGACCATATCTAGACCCACAGCTGGATGAGACATAAGGGTGGACACTCTTGGGGCTGAGAGGTTTGGTGAGGTTGGGTGAGCAAATGCAGGCCCTTTAAAGTAATACTGCGTGGTACCCATCGCATGGGTCCCAAATCTCCAGGTTCAAGGGCATATTCCTACATCGAAATCATGCATGAGAAAACAAAAAGATGGTACACCATGTGATGGGGAAAGGTTTCTAACCAAGCAACCTGGAAAGGCAAATCAGCGCTACAAAGAAGACTCGCTACCCATCGGTCAAAAGGGCCATGCTGAAAAAAGTCTCAAAACCAGAAATGCAGGACAGGCCATGGAGAAATGGGAGCCTTGCTACACTGATGGGCGGGATGTAAATTGCCAACAGCCACTCTGGAGAAGTGTACGGTGTGTCCTGAAACATCTAAAAAACACAGCTTAGAGAGCATAGGGCACTTCCACTCATGGGGGTATAAATTGGGAAAATGAAAAATCAGCAAGACACAAGCACCCCAAAGTTTAGGGCTGCTCTGTTGACAAGGACCTCCACTTCATTCCACCTTCAATATCCCAGGAAAGAGAAAAATGGATAAAGAAGTTGTGGTCCTTATGTACAATGGAATATCACTCAGCCATGAAATCAATGTCATAAGGCTAGTAGCAGCATGATGAGTGGATTTAGGTACGACGATTCTAAGTGAAATAAGTCACACAGAAAAGGACACTTCTCATAAGGTATCACTTATAGAGGGAATGTAAAAACCGTTACACTTGAACTGAATTACAAAACAGAACAGAGTCACACATGCAGAAAACACACTATGGCTGCTTAACGGGAAAGGTGAGGTGGGGTGATACATAAAACAAGGGTTTCAAATTAGCTCAGATACCGTTCCATAAACCCAATATGTAATAGACAAGACCTACTCCTTGCTCAGAGAACTGGACTCAACACGCCCTATTCACCGCACAAGAATATATCTGACTAGTAATAATCTTAAAACCTATGTATTGATATTTCCCTCTTAGTGTGTCAAGTGGGTGTAAAGCGGCATAAACACAGCAGTGAAAAGCAGCTAAACCCCATTGTAAAAATAAATTACTTCGAAAAACCCATGAAACAAAGACAGTGAAAGAGAGAGAAATTCTTACACAATGCGTTCAGGGGCTGTGATGCAACCTGGATTGACCATATCTAGACCCACAGCTGGATGAGACATAAGGGTGGACACTCTTGGGGCTGAGAGGTTTGGTGAGGTTGGGTGAGCAAATGCAGACCCTTTAAAGTAATACTGCGTGGTACCCATCGCATGGGTCCCAAATCTCCAGGTTCAAAGGCATCTTCCTACATCGAAAACATGCATGAGAAAACAAAAAGATGGTACACCATGTGATGGGGAAAGGTTTCTAAAACGCACTTCATTTCTCTTCTCCTTGTGCCCGGGGTCGCCATTCCAGCCGCTTTCCTAGCAATCTCCCTACTTGGAGCATCAGCACCTTTAACCTCCTGTTCCGTACAGGTTGCAATTTGTCCTGAGGATGAACGGGAAGACGGGGAACCAGTGAGAGACTAGCTCTTGGTGTTGGGACAGGCACAGGTCACTCTATTTTCCCATCAGGAAGAAGAATTAACCACAGGCTCATCCTCCCCCCCGGAACCAGAACAGGGCCTGAAGCCATCCAGTGCTTTTGCGGCCAGCTCCCAAAAAAGCGAGTTGTAAAATGGAGCTTCAGGGCACTGCAATTCACAAACCTGCAGAGTTATAAATGATAACTCTCGTCCACAAATATATTGAGGGAAGGCAAAGAAGAGGATTTGAAATCAAGGCAGAATTGCAGGAAACAGATTTCAGGAGGTAGATTCGAATCGCCTTTAAAGCACATGAAAAGCGGCAAAACGTTGACAATGATGCCCTTGGCCAAAAAGGGCGTATGCGTTTTTTCCTGAATATATTCAGGAAAAAACGCATACGCCCTTTTTGGCCAACCAAGCAACCTGGAAAGGCAAATCAGCGCTACAAAGAAGACTCGCTACCCATCGGTCAAAAGGCCATGCTGAAAAAAGTCTCAAAACCAGAAATGCAGGACAGGCCATGGAGAAATGGGAGCCTTGCTACACTGATGGGCGGGATGTAAATTGCCAACAGCCACTCTGGAGAAGTGTACGGTGTGTCCTGAAACATCTAAAAAACACAGCTTAGAGAGCATAGGGCACTTCCACTCATGGGGGTATAAATTGGGAAAATGAAAAATCAGCAAGACACAAGCACCCCAAAGTTTAGGGCTGCTCTGTTGACAAGGACCTCCACTTCATTCCACCTTCAATATCCCAGGAAAGAGAAAAATGGATAAAGAAGTTGTGGTCCTTATGTACAATGGAATATCACTCAGCCATGAAATCAATGTCATAAGGCTAGTAGCAGCATGATGAGTGGATTTAGGTACGACGATTCTAAGTGAAATAAGTCACACAGAAAAGGAAACTTCTCATAAGGTATCACTTATACAGGGAATGTAAAAACCGTTACACTTGAACTGAATTACAAAACAGAACAGAGTCACACATGCAGAAAACACACTATGGCTGCTTAACGGGAAAGGTGAGGTGGGGAGATACATAAAACAAGGGTTTCAAATTAGCTCAGATACCGTTCCATAAACCCAATATGTAATAGACAAGACCTACTCCTTGCTCAGAGAACTGGACTCAACACGCCCTATTCACCACACAAGAATATATCTGATTAGTAATAATCTTAAAACCTATGTATTGATATCTCTCTCTTAGTGTGTCAAGTGGGTGTAAAGCGGCATAAACACAGCAGTGAAAAGCAGCTAAACCCCATTATAAAAATAAATTACTTTTACAAACCCATGAAACAAAGACAGTGAAAGAGAGAGAAATTCTTACACAATGCGTTCAGGGGCTGTGATGCAACCTGGATTGACCATATCTAGACCCACAGCTGGATGAGACATAAGGGTGGACACTCTTGGGGCTGAGAGGTTTGCTGAGGTTGGGTGAGCAAATGCAGGCCCTTTAAAGTAATACTGCGTGGTACCCATCGCATGGGTCCCAAATATCCAGGTTCAAGGGCATATTCCTACATCGAAATCATGCATGAGAAAACAAAAAGATGGTACACCATGTGATGGGGAAAGGTTTCTAACCAAGCAACCTGGAAAGGCAAATCAGCGCTACAAAGAAGACTCGCTACCCATCGGTCAAAAGGGCCATGCTGAAAAAAGTCTCAAAACCAGAAATGCAGGACAGGCCATGGAGAAATGGGAGCCTTGCTACACTGATGGGCGGGATGTAAATTGCCAACAGCCACTCTGGAGAAGTGTACGGTGTGTCCTGAAAGATCTAAAAAACACAGCTTAGAGAGCATAGGGCACTTCCACTCATGGGGGTATAAATTGGGAAAATGAAAAATCAGCAAGACACAAGCACCCCAAAGTTTAGGGCTGCTCTGTTGACAAGGACCTCCACTTCATTCCACCTTCAATATCCCAGGAAAGAGAAAAATGGATAAAGAAGTTGTGGTCCTTATGTACAATGGAATATCACTCAGCCATGAAATGAATGTCATAAGGCTAGTAGCAGCATGATGAGTGGATTTAGGTACGACGATTCTAAGTGAAATAAGTCACACAGAAAAGGACACTTCTCATAAGGTATCACTTATACAGGGAATGTAAAAACCGTTACACTTGAACTGAATTACAAAACAGAACAGAGTCACACATGCAGAAAACACACTATGGCTGCTTAACGGGAAAGGTGAGGTGGGGTGATACATAAAACAAGGGTTTCAAATTACCTCAGATACCGTTCCATAAACCCAATATGTAATAGACAAGACCTACTCCTTGCTCAGAGAACTGGTCTCAACACGCCCTATTCACCGCAAAAGAATATATCTGACTAGTAATAATCTTAAAACCTATGTATTGATATCTCTCTGATAGTGTGTCAAGTGGGTGTAAAGCGGCAAAAACACAGCAGTGAAAAGCAGCTAAACCCCATTATAAAAATAAATTACTTCGAAAAACCCATGAAACAAAGACAGTGAAAGACAGAGAAATTCTTACACAATGCGTTCAGGGGCTGTGATGCAACCTGGATTGACCATATCTAGACCCACAGCTGGATGAGACATAAGGGTGGACACTCTTGGGGCTGAGAGGTTTGGTGAGGTTGGGTGAGCAAATGCAGGCCCTTTAAAGTAATACTGCGTGGTACCCATCGCATGGGTCCCAAATCTCCAGGTTCAAGGGCATATTCCTACATCGAAATCATGCATGAGAAAACAAAAAGATGGTACACCATGTGATGGGGAAAGGTTTCTAACCAAGCAACCTGGAAAGGCAAATCAGCGCTACAAAGAAGACTCGCTACCCATCGGTCAAAAGGGCCATGCTGAAAAAAGTCTCAAAACCAGAAATGCAGGACAGGCCATGGAGAAATGGGAGCCTTGCTACACTGATGGGCGGGATGTAAATTGCCAACAGCCACTCTGGAGAAGTGTACGGTGTGTCCTGAAACATCTAAAAAACACAGCTTAGAGAGCATAGGGCACTTCCACTCATGGGGGTATAAATTGGGAAAATGAAAAATCAGCAAGACACAAGCACCCCAAAGTTTAGGGCTGCTCTGTTGACAAGGACCTCCACTTCATTCCACCTTCAATATCCCAGGAAAGAGAAAAATGGATAAAGAAGTTGTGGTCCTTATGTACAATGGAATATCACTCAGCCATGAAATCAATGTCATAAGGCTAGTAGCAGCATGATGAGTGGATTTAGGTACGACGATTCTAAGTGAAATAAGTCACACAGAAAAGGACACTTCTCATAAGGTATCACTTATAGAGGGAATGTAAAAACCGTTACACTTGAACTGAATTACAAAACAGAACAGAGTCACACATGCAGAAAACACACTATGGCTGCTTAACGGGAAAGGTGAGGTGGGGTGATACATAAAACAAGGGTTTCAAATTAGCTCAGATACCGTTCCATAAACCCAATATGTAATACACAAGACCTACTCCTTGCTCAGAGAACTGGACTCAACACGCCCTATTCACCGCACAAGAATATATCTGACTAGTAATAATCTTAAAACCTATGTATTGATATCTCCCTCTTAGTGTGTCAAGTGGGTGTAAAGCGGCATAAACACAGCAGTGAAAAGCAGCTAAACCCCATTATAAAAATAAATTACTTTTACAAACCCATGAAACAAAGACAGTGAAAGAGAGAAAAATTCTTACACAATGCGTTCAGGGGCTGTGATGCAACATGGATTGACCATATCTAGACCCACAGCTGGATGAGACATAAGGGTGGACACTCTTGGGGCTGAGAGGTTTGGTGAGGTTGGGTGAGCAAATGCAGACCCTTTAAAGTAATACTGCGTGGTACCCATCGCATGGGTCCCAAATCTCCAGGTTTAAGGGCATCTTCCTACATCGAAAACATGCATGAGAAAACAAAAAGATGGTACACCATGTGATGGGGAAAGGTTTCTAAAACGCACTTCATTTCTCTTCTCCTTGTGCCCGGGGTCGCCATTCCAGCCGCTTTCCTAGCCATCTCCCTACTTGGAGCATCAGCACCTTTAACCTCCTGTTCCGTACAGGTTTCAATTTGTCCTGAGGATGAACGGGAAGACGGGGAACCAGTGAGAGACTAGCTCTTGTTGTTGGGACAGGCACAGGTCACTCTATTTTCCCATCAGGAAGAAGAATTAACCACAGGCTCATCCTCCCCCCCGGAACCAGAACAGGGCCTGAAGCCATCCAGTGCTTTTGCGGCCAGCTCCCAAAAAAGCGAGTTGTAAAATGGAGCTTCAGGGCACTGCAATTCACAAACCTGCAGAGTTATAAATGATAACTCTCGTCCACAAATATATTGAGGGAAGGCAAAGAAGAGGATTTAAAATCAAGGCAGAATTGCAGGAAACAGATTTCAGGAGGTAGATTCGAATCGCCTTTAAAGCACATGAAAAGCGGCAAAACGTTGACAATGATGCCCTTGGCCAAAAAGGGCGTATGCGTTTTTTCCTGAATATATTCAGGAAAAAACGCATACGCCCTTTTTGGCCAACCAAGCAACCTGGAAAGGCAAATCAGCGCTACAAAGAAGACTCGCTACCCATCGGTCAAAAGGGCCATGCTGAAAAAAGTCTCAAAACCAGAAATGCAGGACAGGCCATGGAGAAATGGGAGCCTTGCTACACTGATGGGCGGGATGTAAATTGCCAACAGCCACTCTGGAGAAGTGTACGGTGTGTCCTGAAACATCTAAAAAACACAGCTTAGAGAGCATAGGGCACTTCCACTCATGGGGGTATAAATTGGGAAAATGAAAAATCAGCAAGACACAAGCACCCCAAAGTTTAGGGCTGCTCTGTTGACAAGGACCTCCACTTCATTCCACTTTCAATATCCCAGGAAAGAGAAAAATGGATAAAGAAGTTGTGGTCCTTATGTACAATGGAATATCACTCAGCCATGAAATCAATGTCATAAGGCTAGTAGCAGCATGATGAGTGGATTTAGGTACGACGATTCTAAGTGAAATAAGTCACACAGAAAAGGACACTTCTCATAAGGTATCACTTATACAGGGAATGTAAAAACCGTTACACTTGAACTGAATTACAAAACAGAACAGAGTCACACATGCAGAAAACACACTATGGCTGCTTAACGGGAAAGGTGAGGTGGGGAGATACATAAAACAAGGGTTTCAAATTAGCTCAGATACCGTTCCATAAACCCAATATGTAATAGACAAGACCTACTCCTTGCTCAGAGAACTGGACTCAACACGCCCTATTCACCATACAAGAATATATCTGATTAGTAATAATCTTAAAACCTATGTATTGATATCTCTCTCTTAGTGTGTCAAGTGGGTGTAAAGCGGCATAAACACAGCAGTGAAAAGCAGCTAAACCCCATTATAAAAATAAATTACTTTTACAAACCCATGAAACAAAGACAGTGAAAGAGAGAGAAATTCTTACACAATGCGTTCAGGGGCTGTGATGCAACCTGGATTGACCATATCTAGACCCACAGCTGGATGAGACATAAGGGTGGACACTCTTGGGGCTGAGAGGTTTGGTGAGGTTGGGTGAGCAAATGCAGACCCTTTAAAGTAATACTGCGTGGTACCCATCGCATGGGTCCCAAATCTCCAGGTTCAAAGGCATCTTCCTACATCGAAAACATGCATGAGAAAACAAAAAGATGGTACACCATGTGATGGGGAAAGGTTTCTAAAACGCACTTCATTTCTCTTCTCCTTGTGCCCGGGGTCGCCATTCCAGCCGCTTTCCTAGCAATCTCCCTACTTGGAGCATCAGCACCTTTAACCTCCTGTTCCGTACAGGTTGCAATTTGTCCTGAGGATGAACGGGAAGACGGGGAACCAGTGAGAGACTAGCTCTTGGTGTTGGGACAGGCACAGGTCACTCTATTTTCCCATCAGGAAGAAGAATTAACCACAGGCTCATCCTCCCCCCCGGAACCAGAACAGGGCCTGAAGCCATCCAGTGCTTTTGCGGCCAGCTCCCAAAAAAGCGAGTTGTAAAATGGAGCTTCAGGGCACTGCAATTCACAAACCTGCAGAGTTATAAATGATAACTCTCGTCCACAAATATATTGAGGGAAGGCAAAGAAGAGGATTTGAAATCAAGGCAGAATTGCAGGAAACAGATTTCAGGAGGTAGATTCGAATCGCCTTTAAAGCACATGAAAAGCGGCAAAACGTTGACAATGATGCCCTTGGCCAAAAAGGGCGTATGCGTTTTTTCCTGAATATATTCAGGAAAAAACGCATACGCCCTTTTTGGCCAACCAAGCAACCTGGAAAGGCAAATCAGCGCTACAAAGAAGACTCGCTACCCATCGGTCAAAAGGGCCATGCTGAAAAAAGTCTCAAAACCAGAAATGCAGGACAGGCCATGGAGAAATGGGAGCCTTGCTACACTGATGGGCGGGATGTAAATTGCCAACAGCCACTCTGGAGAAGTGTACGGTGTGTCCTGAAACATCTAAAAAACACAGCTTAGAGAGCATAGGGCACTTCCACTCATGGGGGTATAAATTGGGAAAATGAAAAATCAGCAAGACACAAGCACCCCAAAGTTTAGGGCTGCTCTGTTGACAAGGACCTCCACTTCATTCCACTTTCAATATCCCAGGAAAGAGAAAAATGGATAAAGAAGTTGTGGTCCTTATGTACAATGGAATATCACTCAGCCATGAAATCAATGTCATAAGGCTAGTAGCAGCATGATGAGTGGATTTAGGTACGACGATTCTAAGTGAAATAAGTCACACAGAAAAGGACACTTCTCATAAGGTATCACTTATACAGGGAATGTAAAAACCGTTACACTTGAACTGAATTACAAAACAGAACAGAGTCACACATGCAGAAAACACACTATGGCTGCTTAACGGGAAAGGTGAGGTGGGGTGATACATAAAACAAGGGTTTCAAATTACCTCAGATACCGTTCCATAAACCCAATATGTAATAGACAAGACCTACTCCTTGCTCAGAGAACTGGTCTCAACACGCCCTATTCACCGCAAAAGAATATATCTGACTAGTAATAATCTTAAAACCTATGTATTGATATCTCTCTGATAGTGTGTCAAGTGGGTGTAAAGCGGCAAAAACACAGCAGTGAAAAGCAGCTAAACCCCATTATAAAAATAAATTACTTCGAAAAACCCATGAAACAAAGACAGTGAAAGACAGAGAAATTCTTACACAATGCGTTCAGGGGCTGTGATGCAACCTGGATTGACCATATCTAGACCCACAGCTGGATGAGACATAAGGGTGGACACTCTTGGGGCTGAGAGGTTTGGTGAGGTTGGGTGAGCAAATGCAGGCCCTTTAAAGTAATACTGCGTGGTACCCATCGCATGGGTCCCAAATCTCCAGGTTCAAGCGCATATTCCTATATCGAAATCATGCATGAGAAAACAAAAAGATGGTACACCATGTGATGGGGAAAGGTTTCTAACCAAGCAACCTGGAAAGGCAAATCAGCGCTACAAAGAAGACTCGCTACCCATCGGTCAAAAGGGCCATGCTGAAAAAAGTCTCAAAACCAGAAATGCAGGACAGGCCATGGAGAAATGGGAGCCTTGCTACACTGATGGGCGGGATGTAAATTGCCAACAGCCACTCTGGAGAAGTGTACGGTGTGTCCTGAAACATCTAAAAAACACAGCTTAGAGAGCATAGGGCACTTCCACTCATGGGGGTATAAATTGGGAAAATGAAAAATCAGCAAGACACAAGCACCCCAAAGTTTAGGGCTGCTCTGTTGACAAGGACCTCCACTTCATTCCACCTTCAATATCCCAGGAAAGAGAAAAATGGATAAAGAAGTTGTGGTCCTTATGTACAATGGAATATCACTCAGCCATGAAATCAATGTCATAAGGCTAGTAGCAGCATGATGAGTGGATTTAGGTACGACGATTCTAAGTGAAATAAGTCACACAGAAAAGGACACTTCTCATAAGGTATCACTTATACAGGGAATGTAAAAACCGTTACACTTGAACTGAATTACAAAACAGAACAGAGTCACACATGCAGAAAACACACTACGGCTGCTTAACGGGAAAGGTGAGGTGGGGTGATACATAAAACAAGGGTTTCAAATTAGCTCAGATACCGTTCCATAAACCCAATATGTAATAGACAAGACCTACTCCTTGCTCAGAGAACTGGACTCAACACGCCCTATTCACCGCACAAGAATATATCTGACTAGTAATAATCTTAAAACCTATGTATTGATATCTCCCTCTTAGTGTGTCAAGTGGGTGTAAAGCGGCATAAACACAGCAGTGAAAAGCAGCTAAACCCCATTATAAAAATAAATTACTTTTACAAACCCATGAAACAAAGACAGTGAAAGAGAGAAAAATTCTTACACAATGCGTTCAGGGGCTGTGATGCAACATGGATTGACCATATCTAGACCCACAGCTGGATGAGACATAAGGGTGGACACTCTTGGGGCTGAGAGGTTTGGTGAGGTTGGGTGAGCAAATGCAGACCCTTTAAAGTAATACTGCGTGGTACCCATCGCATGGGTCCCAAATCTCCAGGTTTAAGGGCATCTTCCTACATCGAAAACATGCATGAGAAAACAAAAAGATGGTACACCATGTGATGGGGAAAGGTTTCTAAAACGCACTTCATTTCTCTTCTCCTTGTGCCCGGGGTCGCCATTCCAGCCGCTTTCCTAGCCATCTCCCTACTTGGAGCATCAGCACCTTTAACCTCCTGTTCCGTACAGGTTTCAATTTGTCCTGAGGATGAACGGGAAGACGGGGAACCAGTGAGAGACTAGCTCTTGGTGTTGGGACAGGCACAGGTCACTCTATTTTCCCATCAGGAAGAAGAATTAACCACAGGCTCATCCTCCCCCCCGGAACCAGAACAGGGCCTGAAGCCATCCAGTGCTTTTGCGGCCAGCTCCCAAAAAAGCGAGTTGTAAAATGGAGCTTCAGGGCACTGCAATTCACAAACCTGCAGAGTTATAAATGATAACTCTCGTCCACAAATATATTGAGGGAAGGCAAAGAAGAGGATTTAAAATCAAGGCAGAATTGCAGGAAACAGATTTCAGGAGGTAGATTCGAATCGCCTTTAAAGCACATGAAAAGCGGCAAAACGTTGACAATGATGCCCTTGGCCAAAAAGGGCGTATGCGTTTTTTCCTGAATATATTCAGGAAAAAACGCATACGCCCTTTTTGGCCAACCAAGCAACCTGGAAAGGCAAATCAGCGCTACAAAGAAGACTCGCTACCCATCGGTCAAAAGGGCCATGCTGAAAAAAGTCTCAAAACCAGAAATGCAGGACAGGCCATGGAGAAATGGGAGCCTTGCTACACTGATGGGCGGGATGTAAATTGCCAACAGCCACTCTGGAGAAGTGTACGGTGTGTCCTGAAACATCTAAAAAACACAGCTTAGAGAGCATAGGGCACTTCCACTCATGGGGGTATAAATTGGGAAAATGAAAAATCAGCAAGACACAAGCACCCCAAAGTTTAGGGCTGCTCTGTTGACAAGGACCTCCACTTCATTCCACTTTCAATATCCCAGGAAAGAGAAAAATGGATAAAGAAGTTGTGGTCCTTATGTACAATGGAATATCACTCAGCCATGAAATCAATGTCATAAGGCTAGTAGCAGCATGATGAGTGGATTTAGGTACGACGATTCTAAGTGAAATAAGTCACACAGAAAAGGACACTTCTCATAAGGTATCACTTATACAGGGAATGTAAAAACCGTTACACTTGAACTGAATTACAAAACAGAACAGAGTCACACATGCAGAAAACACACTATGGCTGCTTAACGGGAAAGGTGAGGTGGGGAGATACATAAAACAAGGGTTTCAAATTAGCTCAGATACCGTTCCATAAACCCAATATGTAATAGACAAGACCTACTCCTTGCTCAGAGAACTGGACTCAACACGCCCTATTCACCACACAAGAATATATCTGATTAGTAATAATCTTAAAACCTATGTATTGATATCTCTCTCTTAGTGTGTCAAGTGGGTGTAAAGCGGCATAAACACAGCAGTGAAAAGCAGCTAAACCCCATTATAAAAATAAATTACTTTTACAAACCCATGAAACAAAGACAGTGAAAGAGAGAGAAATTCTTACACAATGCGTTCAGGGGCTGTGATGCAACCTGGATTGACCATATCTAGACCCACAGCTGGATGAGACATAAGGGTGGACACTCTTGGGGCTGAGAGGTTTGGTGAGGTTGGGTGAGCAAATGCAGACCCTTTAAAGTAATACTGCGTGGTACCCATCGCATGGGTCCCAAATCTCCAGGTTCAAAGGCATCTTCCTACATCGAAAACATGCATGAGAAAACAAAAAGATGGTACACCATGTGATGGGGAAAGGTTTCTAAAACGCACTTCATTTCTCTTCTCCTTGTGCCCGGGGTCGCCATTCCAGCCGCTTTCCTAGCAATCTCCCTACTTGGAGCATCAGCACCTTTAACCTCCTGTTCCGTACAGGTTGCAATTTGTCCTGAGGATGAACGGGAAGACGGGGAACCAGTGAGAGACTAGCTCTTGGTGTTGGGACAGGCACAGGTCACTCTATTTTCCCATCAGGAAGAAGAATTAACCACAGGCTCATCCTCCCCCCCGGAACCAGAACAGGGCCTGAAGCCATCCAGTGCTTTTGCGGCCAGCTCCCAAAAAAGCGAGTTGTAAAATGGAGCTTCAGGGCACTGCAATTCACAAACCTGCAGAGTTATAAATGATAACTCTCGTCCACAAATATATTGAGGGAAGGCAAAGAAGAGGATTTGAAATCAAGGCAGAATTGCAGGAAACAGATTTCAGGAGGTAGATTCGAATCGCCTTTAAAGCACATGAAAAGCGGCAAAACGTTGACAATGATGCCCTTGGCCAAAAAGGGCGTATGCGTTTTTTCCTGAATATATTCAGGAAAAAACGCATACGCCCTTTTTGGCCAACCAAGCAACCTGGAAAGGCAAATCAGCGCTACAAAGAAGACTCGCTACCCATCGGTCAAAAGGGCCATGCTGAAAAAAGTCTCAAAACCAGAAATGCAGGACAGGCCATGGAGAAATGGGAGCCTTGCTACACTGATGGGCGGGATGTAAATTGCCAACAGCCACTCTGGAGAAGTGTACGGTGTGTCCTGAAACATCTAAAAAACACAGCTTAGAGAGCATAGGGCACTTCCACTCATGGGGGTATAAATTGGGAAAATGAAAAATCAGCAAGACACAAGCACCCCAAAGTTTAGGGCTGCTCTGTTGACAAGGACCTCCACTTCATTCCACTTTCAATATCCCAGGAAAGAGAAAAATGGATAAAGAAGTTGTGGTCCTTATGTACAATGGAATATCACTCAGCCATGAAATCAATGTCATAAGGCTAGTAGCAGCATGATGAGTGGATTTAGGTACGACGATTCTAAGTGAAATAAGTCACACAGAAAAGGACACTTCTCATAAGGTATCACTTATACAGGGAATGTAAAAACCGTTACACTTGAACTGAATTACAAAACAGAACAGAGTCACACATGCAGAAAACACACTATGGCTGCTTAACGGGAAAGGTGAGGTGGGGTGATACATAAAACAAGGGTTTCAAATTACCTCAGATACCGTTCCATAAACCCAATATGTAATAGACAAGACCTACTCCTTGCTCAGAGAACTGGTCTCAACACGCCCTATTCACCGCAAAAGAATATATCTGACTAGTAATAATCTTAAAACCTATGTATTGATATCTCTCTGATAGTGTGTCAAGTGGGTGTAAAGCGGCAAAAACACAGCAGTGAAAAGCAGCTAAACCCCATTATAAAAATAAATTACTTCGAAAAGCCCATGAAACAAAGACAGTGAAAGACAGAGAAATTCTTACACAATGCGTTCAGGGGCTGTGATGCAACCTGGATTGACCATATCTAGACCCACAGCTGGATGAGACATAAGGGTGGACACTCTTGGGGCTGAGAGGTTTGGTGAGGTTGGGTGAGCAAATGCAGGCCCTTTAAAGTAATACTGCGTGGTACCCATCGCATGGGTCCCAAATCTCCAGGTTCAAGCGCATATTCCTACATCGAAATCATGCATGAGAAAACAAAAAGATGGTACACCATGTGATGGGGAAAGGTTTCTAACCAAGCAACCTGGAAAGGCAAATCAGCGCTACAAAGAAGACTCGCTACCCATCGGTCAAAAGGGCCATGCTGAAAAAAGTCTCAAAACCAGAAATGCAGGACAGGCCATGGAGAAATGGGAGCCTTGCTACACTGATGGGCGGGATGTAAATTGCCAACAGCCACTCTGGAGAAGTGTACGGTGTGTCCTGAAACATCTAAAAAACACAGCTTAGAGAGCATAGGGCACTTCCACTCATGGGGGTATAAATTGGGAAAATGAAAAATCAGCAAGACACAAGCACCCCAAAGTTTAGGGCTGCTCTGTTGACAAGGACCTCCACTTCATTCCACCTTCAATATCCCAGGAAAGAGAAAAATGGATAAAGAAGTTGTGGTCCTTATGTACAATGGAATATCACTCAGCCATGAAATCAATGTCATAAGGCTAGTAGCAGCATGATGAGTGGATTTAGGTACGACGATTCTAAGTGAAATAAGTCACACAGAAAAGGACACTTCTCATAAGGTATCACTTATACAGGGAATGTAAAAACCGTTACACTTGAACTGAATTACAAAACAGAACAGAGTCACACATGCAGAAAACACACTACGGCTGCTTAACGGGAAAGGTGAGGTGGGGTGATACATAAAACAAGGGTTTCAAATTAGCTCAGATACCGTTCCATAAACCCAATATGTAATAGACAAGACCTACTCCTTGCTCAGAGAACTGGACTCAACACGCCCTATTCACCGCACAAGAATATATCTGACTAGTAATAATCTTAAAACCTATGTATTGATATCTCCCTCTTAGTGTGTCAAGTGGGTGTAAAGCGGCATAAACACAGCAGTGAAAAGCAGCTAAACCCCATTATAAAAATAAATTACTTTTACAAACCCATGAAACAAAGACAGTGAAAGAGAGAAAAATTCTTACACAATGCGTTCAGGGGCTGTGATGCAACATGGATTGACCATATCTAGACCCACAGCTGGATGAGACATAAGGGTGGACACTCTTGGGGCTGAGAGGTTTGGTGAGGTTGGGTGAGCAAATGCAGACCCTTTAAAGTAATACTGCGTGGTACCCATCGCATGGGTCCCAAATCTCCAGGTTTAAGGGCATCTTCCTACATCGAAAACATGCATGAGAAAACAAAAAGATGGTACACCATGTGATGGGGAAAGGTTTCTAAAACGCACTTCATTTCTCTTCTCCTTGTGCCCGGGGTCGCCATTCCAGCCGCTTTCCTAGCCATCTCCCTACTTGGAGCATCAGCACCTTTAACCTCCTGTTCCGTACAGGTTTCAATTTGTCCTGAGGATGAACGGGAAGACGGGGAACCAGTGAGAGACTAGCTCTTGGTGTTGGGACAGGCACAGGTCACTCTATTTTCCCATCAGGAAGAAGAATTAACCACAGGCTCATCCTCCCCCCCGGAACCAGAACAGGGCCTGAAGCCATCCAGTGCTTTTGCGGCCAGCTCCCAAAAAAGCGAGTTGTAAAATGGAGCTTCAGGGCACTGCAATTCACAAACCTGCAGAGTTATAAATGATAACTCTCGTCCACAAATATATTGAGGGAAGGCAAAGAAGAGGATTTAAAATCAAGGCAGAATTGCAGGAAACAGATTTCAGGAGGTAGATTCGAATCGCCTTTAAAGCACATGAAAAGCGGCAAAACGTTGACAATGATGCCCTTGGCCAAAAAGGGCGTATGCGTTTTTTCCTGAATATATTCAGGAAAAAACGCATACGCCCTTTTTGGCCAACCAAGCAACCTGGAAAGGCAAATCAGCGCTACAAAGAAGACTCGCTACCCATCGGTCAAAAGGGCCATGCTGAAAAAAGTCTCAAAACCAGAAATGCAGGACAGGCCATGGAGAAATGGGAGCCTTGCTACACTGATGGGCGGGATGTAAATTGCCAACAGCCACTCTGGAGAAGTGTACGGTGTGTCCTGAAACATCTAAAAAACACAGCTTAGAGAGCATAGGGCACTTCCACTCATGGGGGTATAAATTGGGAAAATGAAAAATCAGCAAGACACAAGCACCCCAAAGTTTAGGGCTGCTCTGTTGACAAGGACCTCCACTTCATTCCACTTTCAATATCCCAGGAAAGAGAAAAATGGATAAAGAAGTTGTGGTCCTTATGTACAATGGAATATCACTCAGCCATGAAATCAATGTCATAAGGCTAGTAGCAGCATGATGAGTGGATTTAGGTACGACGATTCTAAGTGAAATAAGTCACACAGAAAAGGACACTTCTCATAAGGTATCACTTATACAGGGAATGTAAAAACCGTTACACTTGAACTGAATTACAAAACAGAACAGAGTCACACATGCAGAAAACACACTATGGCTGCTTAACGGGAAAGGTGAGGTGGGGAGATACATAAAACAAGGGTTTCAAATTAGCTCAGATACCGTTCCATAAACCCAATATGTAATAGACAAGACCTACTCCTTGCTCAGAGAACTGGACTCAACACGCCCTATTCACCACACAAGAATATATCTGATTAGTAATAATCTTAAAACCTATGTATTGATATCTCTCTCTTAGTGTGTCAAGTGGGTGTAAAGCGGCATAAACACAGCAGTGAAAAGCAGCTAAACCCCATTATAAAAATAAATTACTTTTACAAACCCATGAAACAAAGACAGTGAAAGAGAGAGAAATTCTTACACAATGCGTTCAGGGGCTGTGATGCAACCTGGATTGACCATATCTAGACCCACAGCTGGATGAGACATAAGGGTGGACACTCTTGGGGCTGAGAGGTTTGGTGAGGTTGGGTGAGCAAATGCAGACCCTTTAAAGTAATACTGCGTGGTACCCATCGCATGGGTCCCAAATCTCCAGGTTCAAAGGCATCTTCCTACATCGAAAACATGCATGAGAAAACAAAAAGATGGTACACCATGTGATGGGGAAAGGTTTCTAAAACGCACTTCATTTCTCTTCTCCTTGTGCCCGGGGTCGCCATTCCAGCCGCTTTCCTAGCAATCTCCCTACTTGGAGCATCAGCACCTTTAACCTCCTGTTCCGTACAGGTTGCAATTTGTCCTGAGGATGAACGGGAAGACGGGGAACCAGTGAGAGACTAGCTCTTGGTGTTGGGACAGGCACAGGTCACTCTATTTTCCCATCAGGAAGAAGAATTAACCACAGGCTCATCCTCCCCCCCGGAACCAGAACAGGGCCTGAAGCCATCCAGTGCTTTTGCGGCCAGCTCCCAAAAAAGCGAGTTGTAAAATGGAGCTTCAGGGCACTGCAATTCACAAACCTGCAGAGTTATAAATGATAACTCTCGTCCACAAATATATTGAGGGAAGGCAAAGAAGAGGATTTGAAATCAAGGCAGAATTGCAGGAAACAGATTTCAGGAGGTAGATTCGAATCGCCTTTAAAGCACATGAAAAGCGGCAAAACGTTGACAATGATGCCCTTGGCCAAAAAGGGCGTATGCGTTTTTTCCTGAATATATTCAGGAAAAAACGCATACGCCCTTTTTGGCCAACCAAGCAACCTGGAAAGGCAAATCAGCGCTACAAAGAAGACTCGCTACCCATCGGTCAAAAGGGCCATGCTGAAAAAAGTCTCAAAACCAGAAATGCAGGACAGGCCATGGAGAAATGGGAGCCTTGCTACACTGATGGGCGGGATGTAAATTGCCAACAGCCACTCTGGAGAAGTGTACGGTGTGTCCTGAAACATCTAAAAAACACAGCTTAGAGAGCATAGGGCACTTCCACTCATGGGGGTATAAATTGGGAAAATGAAAAATCAGCAAGACACAAGCACCCCAAAGTTTAGGGCTGCTCTGTTGACAAGGACCTCCACTTCATTCCACTTTCAATATCCCAGGAAAGAGAAAAATGGATAAAGAAGTTGTGGTCCTTATGTACAATGGAATATCACTCAGCCATGAAATCAATGTCATAAGGCTAGTAGCAGCATGATGAGTGGATTTAGGTACGACGATTCTAAGTGAAATAAGTCACACAGAAAAGGACACTTCTCATAAGGTATCACTTATACAGGGAATGTAAAAACCGTTACACTTGAACTGAATTACAAAACAGAACAGAGTCACACATGCAGAAAACACACTATGGCTGCTTAAAGGGAAAGGTGAGGTGGGGTGATACATAAAACAAGGGTTTCAAATTACCTCAGATACCGTTCCATAAACCCAATATGTAATAGACAAGACCTACTCCTTGCTCAGAGAACTGGTCTCAACACGCCCTATTCACCGCAAAAGAATATATCTGACTAGTAATAATCTTAAAACCTATGTATTGATATCTCTCTGATAGTGTGTCAAGTGGGTGTAAAGCGGCAAAAACACAGTAGTGAAAAGCAGCTAAACCCCATTATAAAAATAAATTACTTCGAAAAGCCCATGAAACAAAGACAGTGAAAGACAGAGAAATTCTTACACAATGCGTTCAGGGGCTGTGATGCAACCTGGATTGACCATATCTAGACCCACAGCTGGATGAGACATAAGGGTGGACACTCTTGGGGCTGAGAGGTTTGGTGAGGTTGGGTGAGCAAATGCAGGCCCTTTAAAGTAATACTGCGTGGTACCCATCGCATGGGTCCCAAATCTCCAGGTTCAAGCGCATATTCCTACATCGAAATCATGCATGAGAAAAAAAAAGATGGTACACCATGTGATGGGGAAAGGTTTCTAACCAAGCAACCTGGAAAGGCAAATCAGCGCTACAAAGAAGACTCGCTACCCATCGGTCAAAAGGGCCATGCTGAAAAAAGTCTCAAAACCAGAAATGCAGGACAGGCCATGGAGAAATGGGAGCCTTGCTACACTGATGGGCGGGATGTAAATTGCCAACAGCCACTCTGGAGAAGTGTACGGTGTGTCCTGAAACATCTAAAAAACACAGCTTAGAGAGCATAGGGCACTTCCACTCATGGGGGTATAAATTGGGAAAATGAAAAATCAGCAAGACACAAGCACCCCAAAGTTTAGGGCTGCTCTGTTGACAAGGACCTCCACTTCATTCCACCTTCAATATCCCAGGAAAGAGAAAAATGGATAAAGAAGTTGTGGTCCTTATGTACAATGGAATATCACTCAGCCATGAAATCAATGTCATAAGGCTAGTAGCAGCATGATGAGTGGATTTAGGTACGACGATTCTAAGTGAAATAAGTCACACAGAAAAGGACACTTCTCATAAGGTATCACTTATACAGGGAATGTAAAAACCGTTACACTTGAACTGAATTACAAAACAGAACAGAGTCACACATGCAGAAAACACACTACGGCTGCTTAACGGGAAAGGTGAGGTGGGGTGATACATAAAACAAGGGTTTCAAATTAGCTCAGATACCGTTCCATAAACCCAATATGTAATAGACAAGACCTACTCCTTGCTCAGAGAACTGGACTCAACACGCCCTATTCACCGCACAAGAATATATCTGACTAGTAATAATCTTAAAACCTATGTATTGATATCTCCCTCTTAGTGTGTCAAGTGGGTGTAAAGCGGCATAAACACAGCAGTGAAAAGCAGCTAAACCCCATTATAAAAATAAATTACTTTTACAAACCCATGAAACAAAGACAGTGAAAGAGAGAAAAATTCTTACACAATGCGTTCAGGGGCTGTGATGCAACATGGATTGACCATATCTAGACCCACAGCTGGATGAGACATAAGGGTGGACACTCTTGGGGCTGAGAGGTTTGGTGAGGTTGGGTGAGCAAATGCAGACCCTTTAAAGTAATACTGCGTGGTACCCATCGCATGGGTCCCAAATCTCCAGGTTTAAGGGCATCTTCCTACATCGAAAACATGCATGAGAAAACAAAAAGATGGTACACCATGTGATGGGGAAAGGTTTCTAAAACGCACTTCATTTCTCTTCTCCTTGTGCCCGGGGTCGCCATTCCAGCCGCTTTCCTAGCCATCTCCCTACTTGGAGCATCAGCACCTTTAACCTCCTGTTCCGTACAGGTTTCAATTTGTCCTGAGGATGAACGGGAAGACGGGGAACCAGTGAGAGACTAGCTCTTGGTGTTGGGACAGGCACAGGTCACTCTATTTTCCCATCAGGAAGAAGAATTAACCACAGGCTCATCCTCCCCCCCGGAACCAGAACAGGGCCTGAAGCCATCCAGTGCTTTTGCGGCCAGCTCCCAAAAAAGCGAGTTGTAAAATGGAGCTTCAGGGCACTGCAATTCACAAACCTGCAGAGTTATAAATGATAACTCTCGTCCACAAATATATTGAGGGAAGGCAAAGAAGAGGATTTAAAATCAAGGCAGAATTGCAGGAAACAGATTTCAGGAGGTAGATTCGAATCGCCTTTAAAGCACATGAAAAGCGGCAAAACGTTGACAATGATGCCCTTGGCCAAAAAGGGCGTATGCGTTTTTTCCTGAATATATTCAGGAAAAAACGCATACGCCCTTTTTGGCCAACCAAGCAACCTGGAAAGGCAAATCAGCGCTACAAAGAAGACTCGCTACCCATCGGTCAAAAGGGCCATGCTGAAAAAAGTCTCAAAACCAGAAATGCAGGACAGGCCATGGAGAAATGGGAGCCTTGCTACACTGATGGGCGGGATGTAAATTGCCAACAGCCACTCTGGAGAAGTGTACGGTGTGTCCTGAAACATCTAAAAAACACAGCTTAGAGAGCATAGGGCACTTCCACTCATGGGGGTATAAATTGGGAAAATGAAAAATCAGCAAGACACAAGCACCCCAAAGTTTAGGGCTGCTCTGTTGACAAGGACCTCCACTTCATTCCACTTTCAATATCCCAGGAAAGAGAAAAATGGATAAAGAAGTTGTGGTCCTTATGTACAATGGAATATCACTCAGCCATGAAATCAATGTCATAAGGCTAGTAGCAGCATGATGAGTGGATTTAGGTACGACGATTCTAAGTGAAATAAGTCACACAGAAAAGGACACTTCTCATAAGGTATCACTTATACAGGGAATGTAAAAACCGTTACACTTGAACTGAATTACAAAACAGAACAGAGTCACACATGCAGAAAACACACTATGGCTGCTTAACGGGAAAGGTGAGGTGGGGAGATACATAAAACAAGGGTTTCAAATTAGCTCAGATACCGTTCCATAAACCCAATATGTAATAGACAAGACCTACTCCTTGCTCAGAGAACTGGACTCAACACGCCCTATTCACCACACAAGAATATATCTGATTAGTAATAATCTTAAAACCTATGTATTGATATCTCTCTCTTAGTGTGTCAAGTGGGTGTAAAGCGGCATAAACACAGCAGTGAAAAGCAGCTAAACCCCATTATAAAAATAAATTACTTTTACAAACCCATGAAACAAAGACAGTGAAAGAGAGAGAAATTCTTACACAATGCGTTCAGGGGCTGTGATGCAACCTGGATTGACCATATCTAGACCCACAGCTGGATGAGACATAAGGGTGGACACTCTTGGGGCTGAGAGGTTTGGTGAGGTTGGGTGAGCAAATGCAGACCCTTTAAAGTAATACTGCGTGGTACCCATCGCATGGGTCCCAAATCTCCAGGTTCAAAGGCATCTTCCTACATCGAAAACATGCATGAGAAAACAAAAAGATGGTACACCATGTGATGGGGAAAGGTTTCTAAAACGCACTTCATTTCTCTTCTCCTTGTGCCCGGGGTCGCCATTCCAGCCGCTTTCCTAGCAATCTCCCTACTTGGAGCATCAGCACCTTTAACCTCCTGTTCCGTACAGGTTGCAATTTGTCCTGAGGATGAACGGGAAGACGGGGAACCAGTGAGAGACTAGCTCTTGGTGTTGGGACAGGCACAGGTCACTCTATTTTCCCATCAGGAAGAAGAATTAACCACAGGCTCATCCTCCCCCCCGGAACCAGAACAGGGCCTGAAGCCATCCAGTGCTTTTGCGGCCAGCTCCCAAAAAAGCGAGTTGTAAAATGGAGCTTCAGGGCACTGCAATTCACAAACCTGCACAGTTATAAATGATAACTCTCGTCCACAAATATATTGAGGGAAGGCAAAGAAGAGGATTTGAAATCAAGGCAGAATTGCAGGAAACAGATTTCAGGAGGTAGATTCGAATCGCCTTTAAAGCACATGAAAAGCGGCAAAACGTTGACAATGATGCCCTTGGCCAAAAAGGGCGTATGCGTTTTTTCCTGAATATATTCAGGAAAAAACGCATACGCCCTTTTTGGCCAACCAAGCAACCTGGAAAGGCAAATCAGCGCTACAAAGAAGACTCGCTACCCATCGGTCAAAAGGGCCATGCTGAAAAAAGTCTCAAAACCAGAAATGCAGGACAGGCCATGGAGAAATGGGAGCCTTGCTACACTGATGGGCGGGATGTAAATTGCCAACAGCCACTCTGGAGAAGTGTACGGTGTGTCCTGAAACATCTAAAAAACACAGCTTAGAGAGCATAGGGCACTTCCACTCATGGGGGTATAAATTGGGAAAATGAAAAATCAGCAAGACACAAGCACCCCAAAGTTTAGGGCTGCTCTGTTGACAAGGACCTCCACTTCATTCCACCTTCAATATCCCAGGAAAGAGAAAAATGGATAAAGAAGTTGTGGTCCTTATGTATAATGGAATATCACTCAGCCATGAAATCAATGTCATAAGGCTAGTAGCAGCATGATGAGTGGATTTAGGTACGACGATTCTAAGTGAAATAAGTCACACAGAAAAGGACACTTCTCATAAGGTATCACTTATACAGGGAATGTAAAAACCATTACACTTGAACTGAATTACAAAACAGAACAGAGTCACACATGCAGAAAACACACTATGGCTGCTTAACGGGAAAGGTGAGGTGGGGTGATACATAAAACAAGGGTTTCAAATTACCTCAGATACCGTTCCATAAACCCAATATGTAATAGACAAGACCTACTCCTTGCTCAGAGAACTGGTCTCAACACGCCCTATTCACCGCAAAAGAATATATCTGACTAGTAATAATCTTAAAACCTATGTATTGATATCTCTCTGTTAGTGTGTCAAGTGGGTGTAAAGCGGCAAAAACACAGCAGTGAAAAGCAGCTAAACCCCATTATAAAAATAAATTACTTCGAAAAACCCATGAAACAAAGACAGTGAAAGAGAGAGAAATTCTTACACAATGCGTTCAGGGGCTGTGATGCAACCTGGATTGACCATATCTAGACCCACAGCTGGATGAGACATAAGGGTGGACACTCTTGGGGCTGAGAGGTTTGGTGAGGTTGGGTGAGCAAATGCAGGCCCTTTAAAGTAATACTGCGTGGTACCCATCGCATGGGTCCCAAATCTCCAGGTTCAAGGGCATATTCCTACATCGAAATCATGCATGAGAAAACAAAAAGATGGTACACCATGTGATGGGGAAAGGTTTCTAACCAAGCAACCTGGAAAGGCAAATCAGCGCTACAAAGAAGACTCGCTACCCATCGGTCAAAAGGGCCATGCTGAAAAAAGTCTCAAAACCAGAAATGCAGGACAGGCCATGGAGAAATGGGAGCCTTGCTACACTGATGGGCGGGATGTAAATTGCCAACAGCCACTCTGGAGAAGTGTACGGTGTGTCCTGAAACATCTAAAAAACACAGCTTAGAGAGCATAGGGCACTTCCACTCATGGGGGTATAAATTGGGAAAATGAAAAATCAGCAAGACACAAGCACCCCAAAGTTTAGGGCTGCTCTGTTGACAAGGACCTCCACTTCATTCCACTTTCAATATCCCAGGAAAGAGAAAAATGGATAAAGAAGTTGTGGTCCTTATGTACAATGGAATATCACTCAGCCATGAAATCAATGTCATAAGGCTAGTAGCAGCATGATGAGTGGATTTAGGTACGACGATTCTAAGTGAAATAAGTCACACAGAAAAGGACACTTCTCATAAGGTATCACTTATACAGGGAATGTAAAAACCGTTACACTTGAACTGAATTACAAAACAGAACAGAGTCACACATGCAGAAAACACACTATGGCTGCTTAACGGGAAAGGTGAGGTGGGGTGATACATAAAACAAGGGTTTCAAATTACCTCAGATACCGTTCCATAAACCCAATATGTAATAGACAAGACCTACTCCTTGCTCAGAGAACTGGTCTCAACACGCCCTATTCACCGCAAAAGAATATATCTGACTAGTAATAATCTTAAAACCTATGTATTGATATCTCTCTGATAGTGTGTCAAGTGGGTGTAAAGCGGCAAAAACACAGTAGTGAAAAGCAGCTAAACCCCATTATAAAAATAAATTACTTCGAAAAGCCCATGAAACAAAGACAGTGAAAGACAGAGAAATTCTTACACAATGCGTTCAGGGGCTGTGATGCAACCTGGATTGACCATATCTAGACCCACAGCTGGATGAGACATAAGGGTGGACACTCTTGGGGCTGAGAGGTTTGGTGAGGTTGGGTGAGCAAATGCAGGCCCTTTAAAGTAATACTGCGTGGTACCCATCGCATGGGTCCCAAATCTCCAGGTTCAAGCGCATATTCCTACATCGAAATCATGCATGAGAAAACAAAAAGATGGTACACCATGTGATGGGGAAAGGTTTCTAACCAAGCAACCTGGAAAGGCAAATCAGCGCTACAAAGAAGACTCGCTACCCATCGGTCAAAAGGGCCATGCTGAAAAAAGTCTCAAAACCAGAAATGCAGGACAGGCCATGGAGAAATGGGAGCCTTGCTACACTGATGGGCGGGATGTAAATTGCCAACAGCCACTCTGGAGAAGTGTACGGTGTGTCCTGAAACATCTAAAAAACACAGCTTAGAGAGCATAGGGCACTTCCACTCATGGGGGTATAAATTGGGAAAATGAAAAATCAGCAAGACACAAGCACCCCAAAGTTTAGGGCTGCTCTGTTGACAAGGACCTCCACTTCATTCCACCTTCAATATCCCAGGAAAGAGAAAAATGGATAAAGAAGTTGTGGTCCTTATGTACAATGGAATATCACTCAGCCATGAAATCAATGTCATAAGGCTAGTAGCAGCAAGATGAGTGGATTTAGGTACGACGATTCTAAGTGAAATAAGTCACACAGAAAAGGACACTTCTCATAAGGTATCACTTATACAGGGAATGTAAAAACCGTTACACTTGAACTGAATTACAAAACAGAACAGAGTCACACATGCAGAAAACACACTACGGCTGCTTAACGGGAAAGGTGAGGTGGGGTGATACATAAAACAAGGGTTTCAAATTAGCTCAGATACCGTTCCATAAACCCAATATGTAATAGACAAGACCTACTCCTTGCTCAGAGAACTGGACTCAACACGCCCTATTCACCGCACAAGAATATATCTGACTAGTAATAATCTTAAAACCTATGTATTGATATCTCCCTCTTAGTGTGTCAAGTGGGTGTAAAGCGGCATAAACACAGCAGTGAAAAGCAGCTAAACCCCATTATAAAAATAAATTACTTTTACAAACCCATGAAACAAAGACAGTGAAAGAGAGAAAAATTCTTACACAATGCGTTCAGGGGCTGTGATGCAACATGGATTGACCATATCTAGACCCACAGCTGGATGAGACATAAGGGTGGACACTCTTGGGGCTGAGAGGTTTGGTGAGGTTGGGTGAGCAAATGCAGACCCTTTAAAGTAATACTGCGTGGTACCCATCGCATGGGTCCCAAATCTCCAGGTTTAAGGGCATCTTCCTACATCGAAAACATGCATGAGAAAACAAAAAGATGGTACACCATGTGATGGGGAAAGGTTTCTAAAACGCACTTCATTTCTCTTCTCCTTGTGCCCGGGGTCGCCATTCCAGCCGCTTTCCTAGCCATCTCCCTACTTGGAGCATCAGCACCTTTAACCTCCTGTTCCGTACAGGTTTCAATTTGTCCTGAGGATGAACGAGAAGACGGGGAACCAGTGAGAGACTAGCTCTTGGTGTTGGGACAGGCACAGGTCACTCTATTTTCCCATCAGGAAGAAGAATTAACCACAGGCTCATCCTCCCCCCCGGAACCAGAACAGGGCCTGAAGCCATCCAGTGCTTTTGCGGCCAGCTCCCAAAAAAGCGAGTTGTAAAATGGAGCTTCAGGGCACTGCAATTCACAAACCTGCAGAGTTATAAATGATAACTCTCGTCCACAAATATATTGAGGGAAGGCAAAGAAGAGGATTTAAAATCAAGGCAGAATTGCAGGAAACAGATTTCAGGAGGTAGATTCGAATCGCCTTTAAAGCACATGAAAAGCGGCAAAACGTTGACAATGATGCCCTTGGCCAAAAAGGGCGTATGCGTTTTTTCCTGAATATATTCAGGAAAAAACGCATACGCCCTTTTTGGCCAACCAAGCAACCTGGAAAGGCAAATCAGCGCTACAAAGAAGACTCGCTACCCATCGGTCAAAAGGGCCATGCTGAAAAAAGTCTCAAAACCAGAAATGCAGGACAGGCCATGGAGAAATGGGAGCCTTGCTACACTGATGGGCGGGATGTAAATTGCCAACAGCCACTCTGGAGAAGTGTACGGTGTGTCCTGAAACATCTAAAAAACACAGCTTAGAGAGCATAGGGCACTTCCACTCATGGGGGTATAAATTGGGAAAATGAAAAATCAGCAAGACACAAGCACCCCAAAGTTTAGGGCTGCTCTGTTGACAAGGACCTCCACTTCATTCCACCTTCAAT
The DNA here is from genome assembly GCF_028023285.1 of Balaenoptera ricei. NCBI lineage: Eukaryota > Metazoa > Chordata > Mammalia > Artiodactyla > Balaenopteridae > Balaenoptera > Balaenoptera ricei. Next base: position 117,122 of record NW_026777422.1, on the reverse strand, counting down.
ATCCCAGGAAAGAGAAAAATGGATAAAGAAGTTGTGGTCCTTATGTACAATGGAATATCACTCAGCCATGAAATCAATGTCATAAGGCTAGTAGCAGCATGATGAGTGGATTTAGGTACGACGATTCTAAGTGAAATAAGTCACACAGAAAAGGACACTTCTCATAAGGTATCACTTATACAGGGAATGTAAAAACCGTTACACTTGAACTGAATTACAAAACAGAACAGAGTCACACATGCAGAAAACACACTATGGCTGCTTAACGGGAAAGGTGAGGTGGGGAGATACATAAAACAAGGGTTTCAAATTAGCTCAGATACCGTTCCATAAACCCAATATGTAATAGACAAGACCTACTCCTTGCTCAGAGAACTGGACTCAACACGCCCTATTCACCACACAAGAATATATCTGATTAGTAATAATCTTAAAACCTATGTATTGATATCTCTCTCTTAGTGTGTCAAGTGGGTGTAAAGCGGCATAAACACAGCAGTGAAAAGCAGCTAAACCCCATTATAAAAATAAATTACTTTTACAAACCCATGAAACAAAGACAGTGAAAGAGAGAGAAATTCTTACACAATGCGTTCAGGGGCTGTGATGCAACCTGGATTGACCATATCTAGACCCACAGCTGGATGAGACATAAGGGTGGACACTCTTGGGGCTGAGAGGTTTGGTGAGGTTGGGTGAGCAAATGCAGGCCCTTTAAAGTAATACTGCGTGGTACCCATCGCATGGGTCCCAAATCTCCAGGTTCAAGGGCATATTCCTACATCGAAATCATGCATGAGAAAACAAAAAGATGGTACACCATGTGATGGGGAAAGGTTTCTAAAACGCACCTCATTTCTCTTCTCCTTGTGCCCGGGGTCGCCATTCCAGCCGCTTTCCTAGCAATCTCCCTACTTGGAGCATCAGCACCTTTAACCTCCTGTTCCGTACAGGTTGCAATTTGTCCTGAGGATGAACGGGAAGACGGGGAACCAGTGAGAGACTAGCTCTTGTTTTTGGGACAGGCACAGGTCATTCTATTTTCCCATCAGGAAGAAGAATTAACCACAGGCTCCTCCTCCCCCCCGGAACCAGAACAGGGCCTGAAGCCATCCAGTGCTTTTGCGGCCAGCTCCCAAAAAAGCGAGTTGTAAAATGGAGCTTCAGGGCACTGCAATTCACAAACCTGCAGAGTTATAAATGATAACTCTCGTCCGCAAATATATTGAGGGAAGGCAAAGAAGAGGATTTGAAATCAAGGCAGAATTGCAGGAAACAGATTTCAGGAGGTAGATTCGAATCGCCTTTAAAGCACATGAAAAGCGGCAAAACGTTGACAATGATGCCCTTGGCCAAAAAGGGCGTATGCGTTTTTTCCTGAATATATTCAGGAAAAAACGCATACGCCCTTTTTGGCCAACCAAGCAACCTGGAAAGGCAAATCAGCGCTACAAAGAAGACTCGCTACCCATCGGTCAAAAGGGCCATGCTGAAAAAAGTCTCAAAACCAGAAATGCAGGACAGGCCATGGAGAAATGGGAGCCTTGCTACACTGATGGGCGGGATGTAAATTGCCAACAGCCACTCTGGAGAAGTGTACGGTGTGTCCTGAAACATCTAAAAAACACAGCTTAGAGAGCATAGGGCACTTCCACTCATGGGGGTATAAATTGGGAAAATGAAAAATCAGCAAGACACAAGCACCCCAAAGTTTAGGGCTGCTCTGATGACAAGGACCTCCACTTCATTCCACCTTCAATATCCCAGGAAAGAGAAAAATGGATAAAGAAGTTGTGGTCCTTATGTACAATGGAATATCACTCAGCCATGAAATCAATGTCATAAGGCTAGTAGCAGCATGATGAGTGGATTTAGGTACGACGATTCTAAGTGAAATAAGTCACACAGAAAAGGACACTTCTCATAAGGTATCACTTATAGAGGGAATGTAAAAACCGTTACACTTGAACTGAATTACAAAACAGAACAGAGTCACACATGCAGAAAACACACTATGGCTGCTTAACGGGAAAGGTGAGGTGGGGTGATACATAAAACAAGGGTTTCAAATTAGCTCAGATACCGTTCCATAAACCCAATATGTAATAGACAAGACCTACTCCTTGCTCAGAGAACTGGACTCAACACGCCCTATTCACCGCACAAGAATATATCTGACTAGTAATAATCTTAAAACCTATGTATTGATATTTCCCTCTTAGTGTGTCAAGTGGGTGTAAAGCGGCATAAACACAGCAGTGAAAAGCAGCTAAACCCCATTGTAAAAATAAATTACTTCGAAAAACCCATGAAACAAAGACAGTGAAAGAGAGAGAAATTCTTACACAATGCGTTCAGGGGCTGTGATGCAACCTGGATTGACCATATCTAGACCCACAGCTGGATGAGACATAAGGGTGGACACTCTTGGGGCTGAGAGGTTTGGTGAGGTTGGGTGAGCAAATGCAGACCCTTTAAAGTAATACTGTGTGGTACCCATCGCATGGGTCCCAAATCTCCAGGTTCAAAGGCATCTTCCTACATCGAAAACATGCATGAGAAAACAAAAAGATGGTACACCATGTGATGGGGAAAGGTTTCTAAAACGCACTTCATTTCTCTTCTCCTTGTGCCCGGGGTCGCCATTCCAGCCGCTTTCCTAGCAATCTCCCTACTTGGAGCATCAGCACCTTTAACCTCCTGTTCCGTACAGGTTGCAATTTGTCCTGAGGATGAACGGGAAGACGGGGAACCAGTGAGAGACTAGCTCTTGGTGTTGGGACAGGCACAGGTCACTCTATTTTCCCATCAGGAAGAAGAATTAACCACAGGCTCATCCTCCCCCCCGGAACCAGAACAGGGCCTGAAGCCATCCAGTGCTTTTGCGGCCAGCTCCCAAAAAAGCGAGTTGTAAAATGGAGCTTCAGGGCACTGCAATTCACAAACCTGCAGAGTTATAAATGATAACTCTCGTCCACAAATATATTGAGGGAAGGCAAAGAAGAGGATTTGAAATCAAGGCAGAATTGCAGGAAACAGATTTCAGGAGGTAGATTCGAATCGCCTTTAAAGCACATGAAAAGCGGCAAAACGTTGACAATGATGCCCTTGGCCAAAAAGGGCGTATGCGTTTTTTCCTGAATATATTCAGGAAAAAACGCATACGCCCTTTTTGGCCAACCAAGCAACCTGGAAAGGCAAATCAGCGCTACAAAGAAGACTCGCTACCCATCGGTCAAAAGGGCCATGCTGAAAAAAGTCTCAAAACCAGAAATGCAGGACAGGCCATGGAGAAATGGGAGCCTTGCTACACTGATGGGCGGGATGTAAATTGCCAACAGCCACTCTGGAGAAGTGTACGGTGTGTCCTGAAACATCTAAAAAACACAGCTTAGAGAGCATAGGGCACTTCCACTCATGGGGGTATAAATTGGGAAAATGAAAAATCAGCAAGACACAAGCACCCCAAAGTTTAGGGCTGCTCTGTTGACAAGGACCTCCACTTCATTCCACCTTCAATATCCCAGGAAAGAGAAAAATGGATAAAGAAGTTGTGGTCCTTATGTACAATGGAATATCACTCAGCCATGAAATCAATGTCATAAGGCTAGTAGCAGCATGATGAGTGGATTTAGGTACGACGATTCTAAGTGAAATAAGTCAAACAGAAAAGGACACTTCTCATAAGGTATCACTTATACAGGGAATGTAAAAACCGTTACACTTGAACTGAATTACAAAACAGAACAGAGTCACACATGCAGAAAACACACTATGGCTGCTTAACGGGAAAGGTGAGGTGCGGAGATACATAAAACAAGGGTTTCAAATTAGCTCAGATACCGTTCCATAAACCCAATATGTAATAGACAAGACCTACTCCTTGCTCAGAGAACTGGACTCAACACGCCCTATTCACCACACAAGAATATATCTGATTAGTAATAATCTTAAAACCTATGTATTGATATCTCTCTCTTAGTGTGTCAAGTGGGTGTAAAGCGGCATAAACACAGCAGTGAAAAGCAGCTAAACCCCATTATAAAAATAAATTACTTCGAAAAACCCATGAAACAAAGACAGTGAAAGAGAGAGAAATTCTTACACAATGCGTTCAGGGGCTGTGATGCAACCTGGATTGACCATATCTAGACCCACAGCTGGATGAGACATAAGGGTGGACACTCTTGGGGCTGAGAGGTTTGGTGAGGTTGGGTGAGCAAATGCAGGCCCTTTAAAGTAATACTGCGTGGTACCCATCGCATGGGTCCCAAATATCCAGGTTCAAGGGCATATTCCTACATCGAAATCATGCATGAGAAAACAAAAAGATGGTACACCATGTGATGGGGAAAGGTTTCTAAAACGCACCTCATTTCTCTTCTCCTTGTGCCCGGGGTCGCCATTCCAGCCGCTTTCCTAGCAATCTCCCTACTTGGAGCATCAGCACCTTTAACCTCCTGTTCCGTACAGGTTGCAATTTGTCCTGAGGATGAACGGGAAGACGGGGAACCAGTGAGAGACTAGCTAATGTTGTTGGGACAGGCACAGGTCACTCTATTTTCCCATCAGGAAGAAGAATTAACCACAGGCTCCTCCTCCCCCCCGGAACCAGAAGAGGGCCTGAAGCCATCCAGTGCTTTTGCGGCCAGCTCCCAAAAAAGCGAGTTGTAAAATGGAGCTTCAGGGCACTGCAATTCACAAACCTGCAGAGTTATAAATGATAACTCTCGTCCGCAAATATATTGAGGGAAGGCAAAGAAGAGGATTTGAAATCAAGGCAGAATTGCAGGAAACAGATTTCAGGAGGTAGATTCGAATCGCCTTTAAAGCACATGAAAAGCGGCAAAACGTTGACAATGATGCCCTTGGCCAAAAAGGGCGTATGCGTTTTTTCCTGAATATATTCAGGAAAAAACGCATACGCCCTTTTTGGCCAACCAAGCAACCTGGAAAGGCAAATCAGCGCTACAAAGAAGACTCGCTACCCATCGGTCAAAAGGGCCATGCTGAAAAAAGTCTCAAAACCAGAAATGCAGGACAGGCCATGGAGAAATGGGAGCCTTGCTACACTGATGGGCGGGATGTAAATTGCCAACAGCCACTCTGGAGAAGTGTACGGTGTGTCCTGAAACATCTAAAAAACACAGCTTAGAGAGCATAGGGCACTTCCACTCATGGGGGTATAAATTGGGAAAATGAAAAATCAGCAAGACACAAGCACCCCAAAGTTTAGGGCTGCTCTGTTGACAAGGACCTCCACTTCATTCCACCTTCAATATCCCAGGAAAGAGAAAAATGGATAAAGAAGTTGTGGTCCTTATGTACAATGGAATATCACTCAGCCATGAAATCAATGTCATAAGGCTAGTAGCAGCATGATGAGTGGATTTAGGTACGACGATTCTAAGTGAAATAAGTCACACAGAAAAGGACACTTCTCATAAGGTATCACTTATAGAGGGAATGTAAAAACCGTTACACTTGAACTGAATTACAAAACAGAACAGAGTCACACATGCAGAAAACACACTATGGCTGCTTAACGGGAAAGGTGAGGTGCGGAGATACATAAAACAAGGGTTTCAAATTAGCTCAGATACCGTTCCATAAACCCAATATGTAATAGACAAGACCTACTCCTTGCTCAGAGAACTGGACTCAACACGCCCTATTCACCACACAAGAATATATCTGATTAGTAATAATCTTAAAACCTATGTATTGATATCTCTCTGTTAGTGTGTCAAGTGGGTGTAAAGCGGCATAAACACAGCAGTGAAAAGCAGCTACACCCCATTATAAAAATAAATTACTTTTACAAACCCATGAAACAAAGACAGTGAAAGAGAGAGAAATTCTTACACAATGCGTTCAGGGGCTGTGATGCAACCTGGATTGACCATATCTAGACCCACAGCTGGATGAGACATAAGGGTGGACACTCTTGGGGCTGAGAGGTTTGGTGAGGTTGGGTGAGCAAATGCAGGCCCTTTAAAGTAATACTGCGTGGTACCCATCGCATGGGTCCCAACTCTCCAGGTTCAAGGGCATATTCCTACATCGAAATCATGCATGAGAAAACAAAAAGATGGTACACCATGTGATGGGGAAAGGTTTCTAAAACGCACCTCATTTCTCTTCTCCTTGTGCCCGGGGTCGCCATTCCAGCCGCTTTCCTAGCAATCTCCCTACTTGGAGCATCAGCACCTTTAACCTCCTGTTCCGTACAGGTTGCAATTTGTCCTGAGGATGAACGGGAAGACGGGGAACCAGTGAGAGACTAGCTCTTGTTGTTGGGACAGGCACAGGTCACTCTATTTTCCCATCAGGAAGAAGAATTAACCACAGGCTCCTCCTCCCCCCCGGAACCAGAACAGGGCCTGAAGCCATCCAGTGCTTTTGCGGCCAGCTCCCAAAAAAGCGAGTTGTAAAATGGAGCTTCAGGGCACTGCAATTCACAAACCTGCAGAGTTATAAATGATAACTCTCGTCCGCAAATATATTGAGGGAAGGCAAAGAAGAGGATTTGAAATCAAGGCAGAATTGCAGGAAACAGATTTCAGGAGGTAGATTCGAATCGCCTTTAAAGCACATGAAAAGCGGCAAAACGTTGACAATGATGCCCTTGGCCAAAAAGGGCGTATGCGTTTTTTCCTGAATATATTCAGGAAAAAACGCATACGCCCTTTTTGGCCAACCAAGCAACCTGGAAAGGCAAATCAGCGCTACAAAGAAGACTCGCTACCCATGGGTCAAAAGGGCCATGCTGAAAAAAGTCTCAAAACCAGAAATGCAGTACAGGCCATGGAGAAATGGGAGCCTTGCTACACTGATGGGCGGGATGTAAATTGCCAACAGCCACTCTGGAGAAGTGTACGGTGTGTCCTGAAACATCTAAAAAACACAGCTTAGAGAGCATAGGGCACTTCCACTCATGGGGGTATAAATTGGGAAAATGAAAAATCAGCAAGACACAAGCACCCCAAAGTTTAGGGCTGCTCTGTTGACAAGGACCTCCACTTCATTCCACCTTCAATATCCCAGGAAAGAGAAAAATGGATAAAGAAGTTGTGGTCCTTATGTACAATGGAATATCACTCAGCCATGAAATCAATGTCATAAGGCTAGTAGCAGCATGATGAGTGGATTTAGGTACGACGATTCTAAGTGAAATAAGTCACACAGAAAAGGACACTTCTCATAAGGTATCACTTATAGAGGGAATGTAAAAACCGTTACACTTGAACTGAATTACAAAACAGAACAGAGTCACACATGCAGAAAACACACTATGGCTGCTTAACGGGAAAGGTGAGGTGCGGAGATACATAAAACAAGGGTTTCAAATTAGCTCAGATACCGTTCCATAAACCCAATATGTAATAGACAAGACCTACTCCTTGCTCAGAGAACTGGACTCAACACGCCCTATTCACCACACAAGAATATATCTGATTAGTAATAATCTTAAAACCTATGTATTGATATCTCTCTGTTAGTGTGTCAAGTGGGTGTAAAGCGGCATAAACACAGCAGTGAAAAGCAGCTACACCCCATTATAAAAATAAATTACTTTTACAAACCCATGAAACAAAGACAGTGAAAGAGAGAGAAATTCTTACACAATGCGTTCAGGGGCTGTGATGCAACCTGGATTGACCATATCTAGACCCACAGCTGGATGAGACATAAGGGTGGACACTCTTGGGGCTGAGAGGTTTGGTGAGGTTGGGTGAGCAAATGCAGGCCCTTTAAAGTAATACTGCGTGGTACCCATCGCATGGGTCCCAAATATCCAGGTTGAAGGGCATATTCCTACATCGAAATCATGCATGAGAAAACAAAAAGATGGTACACCATGTGATGGGGAAAGGTTTCTAAAACGCACCTCATTTCTCTTCTCCTTGTGCCCGGGGTCGCCATTCCAGCCGCTTTCCTAGCAATCTCCCTACTTGGAGCATCAGCACCTTTAACCTCCTGTTCCGTACAGGTTGCAATTTGTCCTGAGGATGAACGGGAAGACGGGGAACCAGTGAGAGACTAGCTAATGTTGTTGGGACAGGCACAGGTCACTCTATTTTCCCATCAGGAAGAAGAATTAACCACAGGCTCCTCCTCCCCCCCGGAACCAGAACAGGGCCTGAAGCCATCCAGTGCTTTTGCGGCCAGCTCCCAAAAAAGCGAGTTGTAAAATGGAGCTTCAGGGCACTGCAATTCACAAACCTGCAGAGTTATAAATGATAACTCTCGTCCGCAAATATATTGAGGGAAGGCAAAGAAGAGGATTTGAAATCAAGGCAGAATTGCAGGAAACAGATTTCAGGAGGTAGATTCGAATCGCCTTTAAAGCACATGAAAAGCGGCAAAACGTTGACAATGATGCCCTTGGCCAAAAAGGGCGTATGCGTTTTTTCCTGAATATATTCAGGAAAAAACGCATACGCCCTTTTTGGCCAACCAAGCAACCTGGAAAGGCAAATCAGCGCTACAAAGAAGACTCGCTACCCATGGGTCAAAAGGGCCATGCTGAAAAAAGTCTCAAAACCAGAAATGCAGGACAGGCCATGGAGAAATGGGAGCCTTGCTACACTGATGGGCGGGATGTAAATTGCCAACAGCCACTCTGGAGAAGTGTACGGTGTGTCCTGAAACATCTAAAAAACACAGCTTAGAGAGCATAGGGCACTTCCACTCATGGGGGTATAAATTGGGAAAATGAAAAATCAGCAAGACACAAGCACCCCAAAGTTTAGGGCTGCTCTGTTGACAAGGACCTCCACTTCATTCCACCTTCAATATCCCAGGAAAGAGAAAAATGGATAAAGAAGTTGTGGTCCTTATGTACAATGGAATATCACTCAGCCATGAAATCAATGTCATAAGGCTAGTAGCAGCATGATGAGTGGATTTAGGTACGACGATTCTAAGTGAAATAAGTCACACAGAAAAGGACACTTCTCATAAGGTATCACTTATAGAGGGAATGTAAAAACCGTTACACTTGAACTGAATTACAAAACAGAACAGAGTCACACATGCAGAAAACACACTATGGCTGCTTAACGGGAAAGGTGAGGTGCGGAGATACATAAAACAAGGGTTTCAAATTAGCTCAGATACCGTTCCATAAACCCAATATGTAATAGACAAGACCTACTCCTTGCTCAGAGAACTGGACTCAACATGCCCTATTAACCGCACAAGAATATATCTGACTAGTAATAATCTTAAAACCTATGTATTGATATCTCTCTCTTAGTGAGTCAAGTGGGTGTAAAGCGGCATAAACACAGCAGTGAAAAGCAGCTAAACCCCATTATAAAAATAAATTACTTTTACAAACCCATGAAACAAAGACAGTGAAAGAGAGAGAAATTCTTACACAATGCGTTCAGGGGCTGTGATGCAACCTGGATTGACCATATCTAGACCCACAGCTGGATGAGACATAAGGGTGGACACTCTTGGGGCTGAGAGGTTTGGTGAGGTTGGGTGAGCAAATGCAGGCCCTTTAAAGTAATACTGCGTGGTACCCATCGCATGGGTCCCAAATATCCAGGTTCAAGGGCATATTCCTACATCGAAATCATGCATGAGAAAACAAAAAGATGGTACACCATGTGATGGGGAAAGGTTTCTAAAACGCACCTCATTTCTCTTCTCCTTGTGCCCGGGGTCGCCATTCCAGCCGCTTTCCTAGCAATCTCCCTACTTGGAGCATCAGCACCTTTAACCTCCTGTTCCGTACAGGTTGCAATTTGTCCTGAGGATGAACGGGAAGACGGGGAACCAGTGAGAGACTAGCTAATGTTGTTGGGACAGGCACAGGTCACTCTATTTTCCCATCAGGAAGAAGAATTAACCACAGGCTCCTCCTCCCCCCCGGAACCAGAACAGGGCCTGAAGCCATCCAGTGCTTTTGCGGCCAGCTCCCAAAAAAGCGAGTTGTAAAATGGAGCTTCAGGGCACTGCAATTCACAAACCTGCAGAGTTATAAATGATAACTCTCGTCCGCAAATATATTGAGGGAAGGCAAAGAAGAGGATTTGAAATCAAGGCAGAATTGCAGGAAACAGATTTCAGGAGGTAGATTCGAATCGCCTTTAAAGCACATGAAAAGCGGCAAAACGTTGACAATGATGCCCTTGGCCAAAAAGGGCGTATGCGTTTTTTCCTGAATATATTCAGGAAAAAACGCATACGCCCTTTTTGGCCAACCAAGCAACCTGGAAAGGCAAATCAGCGCTACAAAGAAGACTCGCTACCCATGGGTCAAAAGGGCCATGCTGAAAAAAGTCTCAAAACCAGAAATGCAGGACAGGCCATGGAGAAATGGGAGCCTTGCTACACTGATGGGCGGGATGTAAATTGCCAACAGCCACTCTGGAGAAGTGTACGGTGTGTCCTGAAACATCTAAAAAACACAGCTTAGAGAGCATAGGGCACTTCCACTCATGGGGGTATAAATTGGGAAAATGAAAAATCAGCAAGACACAAGCACCCCAAAGTTTAGGGCTGCTCTGTTGACAAGGACCTCCACTTCATTCCACCTTCAATATCCCAGGAAAGAGAAAAATGGATAAAGAAGTTGTGGTCCTTATGTACAATGGAATATCACTCAGCCATGAAATCAATGTCATAAGGCTAGTAGCAGCATGATGAGTGGATTTAGGTACGACGATTCTAAGTGAAATAAGTCACACAGAAAAGGACACTTCTCATAAGGTATCACTTATAGAGGGAATGTAAAAACCGTTACACTTGAACTGAATTACAAAACAGAACAGAGTCACACATGCAGAAAACACACTATGGCTGCTTAACGGGAAAGGTGAGGTGCGGAGATACATAAAACAAGGGTTTCAAATTAGCTCAGATACCGTTCCATAAACCCAATATGTAATAGACAAGACCTACTCCTTGCTCAGAGAACTGGACTCAACATGCCCTATTAACCGCACAAGAATATATCTGACTAGTAATAATCTTAAAACCTATGTATTGATATCTCTCTCTTAGTGAGTCAAGTGGGTGTAAAGCGGCATAAACACAGCAGTGAAAAGCAGCTAAACCCCATTATAAAAATAAATTACTTTTACAAACCCATGAAACAAAGACAGTGAAAGAGAGAGAAATTCTTACACAATGCGTTCAGGGGCTGTGATGCAACCTGGATTGACCATATCTAGACCCACAGCTGGATGAGACATAAGGGTGGACACTCTTGGGGCTGAGAGGTTTGGTGAGGTTGGGTGAGCAAATGCAGGCCCTTTAAAGTAATACTGCGTGGTACCCATCGCATGGGTCCCAAATATCCAGGTTCAAGGGCATATTCCTACATCGAAATCATGCATGAGAAAACAAAAAGATGGTACACCATGTGATGGGGAAAGGTTTCTAAAACGCACCTCATTTCTCTTCTCCTTGTGCCCGGGGTCGCCATTCCAGCCGCTTTCCTAGCAATCTCCCTACTTGGAGCATCAGCACCTTTAACCTCCTGTTCCGTACAGGTTGCAATTTGTCCTGAGGATGAACGGGAAGACGGGGAACCAGTGAGAGACTAGCTCTTGTTGTTGGGACAGGCACAGGTCACTCTATTTTCCCATCAGGAAGAAGAATTAACCACAGGCTCCTCCTCCCCCCCGGAACCAGAACAGGGCCTGAAGCCATCCAGTGCTTTTGCGGCCAGCTCCCAAAAAAGCGAGTTGTAAAATGGAGCTTCAGGGCACTGCAATTCACAAACCTGCAGAGTTATAAATGATAACTCTCGTCCGCAAATATATTGAGGGAAGGCAAAGAAGAGGATTTGAAATCAAGGCAGAATTGCAGGAAACAGATTTCAGGAGGTAGATTCGAATCGCCTTTAAAGCACATGAAAAGCGGCAAAACGTTGACAATGATGCCCTTGGCCAAAAAGGGCGTATGCGTTTTTTCCTGAATATATTCAGGAAAAAACGCATACGCCCTTTTTGGCCAACCAAGCAACCTGGAAAGGCAAATCGGCGCTACAAAGAAGACTCGCTACCCATGGGTCAAAAGGGCCATGCTGAAAAAAGTCTCAAAACCAGAAATGCAGGACAGGCCATGGAGAAATGGGAGCCTTGCTACACTGATGGGCGGGATGTAAATTGCCAACAGCCACTCTGGAGAAGTGTACGGTGTGTCCTGAAACATCTAAAAAACACAGCTTAGAGAGCATAGGGCACTTCCACTCATGGGGGTATAAATTGGGAAAATGAAAAATCAGCAAGACACAAGCACCCCAAAGTTTAGGGCTGCTCTGTTGACAAGGACCTCCACTTCATTCCACCTTCAATATCCCAGGAAAGAGAAAAATGGATAAAGAAGTTGTGGTCCTTATGTACAATGGAATATCACTCAGCCATGAAATCAATGTCATAAGGCTAGTAGCAGCATGATGAGTGGATTTAGGTATGACGATTCTAAGTGAAATAAGTCACACAGAAAAGGACACTTCTCATAAGGTATCACTTATAGAGGGAATGTAAAAACCGTTACACTTGAACTGAATTACAAAACAGAACAGAGTCACACATTCAGAAAACACACTATGGCTGCTTAACGGGAAAGGTGAGGTGGGGTGATACATAAAACAAGGGTTTCAAATTAGCTCAGATACCGTTCCATAAACCCAATATGTAATAGACAAGACCTACTCCTTGCTCAGAGAACTGGACTCAACACGCCCTATTCACCGCACAAGAATATATATGACTAGTAATAATCTTAAAACCTATGTATTGATATCTCCCTCTTAGTGTGTCAAGTGGGTGTAAAGCGGCATAAACACAGCAGTGAAAAGCAGCTAAACCCCATTATAAAAATAAATTACTTCGAAAAACCCATGAAACAAAGACAGTGAAAGAGAGAGAAATTCTTACACAATGCGTTCAGGGGCTGTGATGCAACATGGATTGACCATATCTAGACCCACAGCTGGATGAGACATAAGGGTGGACACTCTTGGGGCTGAGAGGTTTGGTGAGGTTGGGTGAGCAAATGCAGGCCCTTTAAAGTAATACTGCGTGGTACCCATCGCATGGGTCCCAAATCTCCAGGTTCAAGGGCATCTTCCTACATCGAAATCATGCATGAGAAAACAAAAAGATGGTACACCATGTGATGGGGAAAGGTTTCTAAAACGCACCTCATTTCTCTTCTCCTTGTGCCCGGGGTCGCCATTCCAGCCGCTTTCCTAGCAATCTCCCTACTTGGAGCATCAGCACCTTTAACCTCCTGTTCCGTACAGGTTGCAATTTGTCCTGAGGATGAACGGGAAGACGGGGAACCAGTGAGAGACTAGCTTTTGGTGTTGGGACAGGCACAGGTCACTCTATTTTCCCATCAGGAAGAAGAATTAACCACAGGATCATCCTCCCCCCCGGAACCAGAACAGGGCCTGAAGCCATCCAGTGCTTTTGCGGCCAGCTCCCAAAAAAGCGAGTTGTAAAATGGAGCTTCAGGGCACTGCAATTCACAAACCTGCAGAGTTATAAATGATAACTCTCGTCCGCAAATATATTGAGGGAAGGCAAAGAAGAGGATTTGAAATCAAGGCAGAATTGCAGGAAACAGATTTCAGGAGGTAGATTCGAATCGCCTTTAAAGCACATGAAAAGCGGCAAAACGTTGACAATGATGCCCTTGGCCAAAAAGGGCGTATGCGTTTTTTCCTGAATATATTCAGGAAAAAACGCATACGCCCTTTTTGGCCAACCAAGCAACCTGGAAAGGCAAATCAGCGCTACAAAGAAGACTCGCTACCCATGGGTCAAAAGGGCCATGCTGAAAAAAGTCTCAAAACCAGAAATGCAGGACAGGCCATGGAGAAATGGGAGCCTTGCTACACTGATGGGCGGGATGTAAATTGCCAACAGCCACTCTGGAGAAGTGTACGGTGTGTCCTGAAACATCTAAAAAACACAGCTTAGAGAGCATAGGGCACTTCCACTCATGGGGGTATAAATTGGGAAAATGAAAAATCAGCAAGACACAAGCACCCCAAAGTTTAGGGCTGCTCTGTTGACAAGGACCTCCACTTCATTCCACCTTCAATATCCCAGGAAAGAGAAAAATGGATAAAGAAGTTGTGGTCCTTATGTACAATGGAATATCACTCAGCCATGAAATCAATGTCATAAGGCTAGTAGCAGCATGATGAGTGGATTTAGGTACGACGATTCTAAGTGAAATAAGTCACACAGCAAAGGACACTTCTCATAAGGTATCACTTATAGAGGGAATGTAAAAACCGTTACACTTGAACTGAATTACAAAACAGAACAGAGTCACACATGCAGAAAACACACTATGGCTGCTTAACGGGAAAGGTGAGGTGCGGAGATACATAAAACAAGGGTTTCAAATTAGCTCAGATACCGTTCCATAAACCCAATATGTAATAGACAAGACCTACTCCTTGCTCAGAGAACTGGACTCAACACGCCCTATTCACCACACAAGAATATATCTGATTAGTAATAATCTTAAAACCTATGTATTGATATCTCTCTCTTAGTGTGTCAAGTGGGTGTAAAGCGGCATAAACACAGCAGTGAAAAGCAGCTAAACCCCATTATAAAAATAAATTACTTTTACAAACCCATGAAACAAAGACAGTGAAAGAGAGAGAAATTCTTACACAATGCGTTCAGGGGCTGTGATGCAACCTGGATTGACCATATCTAGACCCACAGCTGGATGAGACATAAGGGTGGACACTCTTGGGGCTGAGAGGTTTGGTGAGGTTGGGTGAGCAAATGCAGGCCCTTTAAAGTAATACTGCGTGGTACCCATCGCATGGGTCCCAAATATCCAGGTTGAAGGGCATATTCCTACATCGAAATCATGCATGAGAAAACAAAAAGATGGTACACCATGTGATGGGGAAAGGTTTCTAAAACGCACCTCATTTCTCTTCTCCTTGTGCCCGGGGTCGCCATTCCAGCCGCTTTCCTAGCAATCTCCCTACTTGGAGCATCAGCACCTTTAACCTCCTGTTCCGTACAGGTTGCAATTTGTCCTGAGGATGAACGGGAAGACGGGGAACCAGTGAGAGACTAGCTCTTGTTGTTGGGACAGGCACAGGTCACTCTATTTTCCCATCAGGAAGAAGAATTAACCACAGGCTCCTCCTCCCCCCCGGAACCAGAACAGGGCCTGAAGCCATCCAGTGCTTTTGCGGCCAGCTCCCAAAAAAGCGAGTTGTAAAATGGAGCTTCAGGGCACTGCAATTCACAAACCTGCAGAGTTATAAATGATAACTCTCGTCCGCAAATATATTGAGGGAAGGCAAAGAAGAGGATTTGAAATCAAGGCAGAATTGCAGGAAACAGATTTCAGGAGGTAGATTCGAATCGCCTTTAAAGCACATGAAAAGCGGCAAAACGTTGACAATGATGCCCTTGGCCAAAAAGGGCGTATGCGTTTTTTCCTGAATATATTCAGGAAAAAACGCATACGCCCTTTTTGGCCAACCAAGCAACCTGGAAAGGCAAATCAGCGCTACAAAGAAGACTCGCTACCCATGGGTCAAAAGGGCCATGCTGCAAAAATTCTCAAAACCAGAAATGCAGTACAGGCCATGGAGAAATGGGAGCCTTGCTACACTGATGGGCGGGATGTAAATTGCCAACAGCCACTCTGGAGAAGTGTACGGTGTGTCCTGAAACATCTAAAAAACACAGCTTAGAGAGCATAGGGCACTTCCACTCATGGGGGTATAAATTGGGAAAATGAAAAATCAGCAAGACACAAGCACCCCAAAGTTTAGGGCTGCTCTGTTGACAAGGACCTCCACTTCATTCCACCTTCAATATCCCAGGAAAGAGAAAAATGGATAAAGAAGTTGTGGTCCTTATGTACAATGGAATATCACTCAGCCATGAAATCAATGTCATAAGGCTAGTAGCAGCATGATGAGTGGATTTAGGTACGACGATTCTAAGTGAAATAAGTCACACAGAAAAGGACACTTCTCATAAGGTATCACTTATAGAGGGAATGTAAAAACCGTTACACTTGAACTGAATTACAAAACAGAACAGAGTCACACATGCAGAAAACACACTATGGCTGCTTAAGGGGAAAGGTGAGGTGCGGAGATACATAAAACAAGGGTTTCAAATTAGCTCAGATACCGTTCCATAAACCCAATATGTAATAGACAAGACCTACTCCTTGCTCAGAGAACTGGACTCAACACGCCCTATTCACCACACAAGAATATATCTGATTAGTAATAATCTTAAAACCTATGTATTGATATCTCTCTGTTAGTGTGTCAAGTGGGTGTAAAGCGGCATAAACACAGCAGTGAAAAGCAGCTACACCCCATTATAAAAATAAATTACTTTTACAAACCCATGAAACAAAGACAGTGAAAGAGAGAGAAATTCTTACACAATGCGTTCAGGGGCTGTGATGCAACCTGGATTGACCATATCTAGACCCACAGCTGGATGAGACATAAGGGTGGACACTCTTGGGGCTGAGAGGTTTGGTGAGGTTGGGTGAGCAAATGCAGGCCCTTTAAAGTAATACTGCGTGGTACCCATCGCATGGGTCCCAAATATCCAGGTTGAAGGGCATATTCCTACATCGAAATCATGCATGAGAAAACAAAAAGATGGTACACCATGTGATGGGGAAAGGTTTCTAAAACGCACCTCATTTCTCTTCTCCTTGTGCCCGGGGTCGCCATTCCAGCCGCTTTCCTAGCAATCTCCCTACTTGGAGCATCAGCACCTTTAACCTCCTGTTCCGTACAGGTTGCAATTTGTCCTGAGGATGAACGGGAAGACGGGGAACCAGTGAGAGACTAGCTAATGTTGTTGGGACAGGCACAGGTCACTCTATTTTCCCATCAGGAAGAAGAATTAACCACAGGCTCCTCCTCCCCCCCGGAACCAGAACAGGGCCTGAAGCCATCCAGTGCTTTTGCGGCCAGCTCCCAAAAAAGCGAGTTGTAAAATGGAGCTTCAGGGCACTGCAATTCACAAACCTGCAGAGTTATAAATGATAACTCTCGTCCGCAAATATATTGAGGGAAGGCAAAGAAGAGGATTTGAAATCAAGGCAGAATTGCAGGAAACAGATTTCAGGAGGTAGATTCGAATCGCCTTTAAAGCACATGAAAAGCGGCAAAACGTTGACAATGATGCCCTTGGCCAAAAAGGGCGTATGCGTTTTTTCCTGAATATATTCAGGAAAAAACGCATACGCCCTTTTTGGCCAACCAAGCAACCTGGAAAGGCAAATCAGCGCTACAAAGAAGACTCGCTACCCATGGGTCAAAAGGGCCATGCTGAAAAAAGTCTCAAAACCAGAAATGCAGGACAGGCCATGGAGAAATGGGAGCCTTGCTACACTGATGGGCGGGATGTAAATTGCCAACAGCCACTCTGGAGAAGTGTACGGTGTGTCCTGAAACATCTAAAAAACACAGCTTAGAGAGCATAGGGCACTTCCACTCATGGGGGTATAAATTGGGAAAATGAAAAATCAGCAAGACACAAGCACCCCAAAGTTTAGGGCTGCTCTGTTGACAAGGACCTCCACTTCATTCCACCTTCAATATCCCAGGAAAGAGAAAAATGGATAAAGAAGTTGTGGTCCTTATGTACAATGGAATATCACTCAGCCATGAAATCAATGTCATAAGGCTAGTAGCAGCATGATGAGTGGATTTAGGTACGACGATTCTAAGTGAAATAAGTCACACAGAAAAGGACACTTCTCATAAGGTATCACTTATAGAGGGAATGTAAAAACCGTTACACTTGAACTGAATTACAAAACAGAACAGAGTCACACATGCAGAAAACACACTATGGCTGCTTAACGGGAAAGGTGAGGTGCGGAGATACATAAAACAAGGGTTTCAAATTAGCTCAGATACCGTTCCATAAACCCAATATGTAATAGACAAGACCTACTCCTTGCTCAGAGAACTGGACTCAACACGCCCTATTCACCACACAAGAATATATCTGATTAGTAATAATCTTAAAACCTATGTATTGATATCTCTCTGTTAGTGTGTCAAGTGGGTGTAAAGCGGCATAAACACAGCAGTGAAAAGCAGCTACACCCCATTATAAAAATAAATTACTTTTACAAACCCATGAAACAAAGACAGTGAAAGAGAGAGAAATTCTTACACAATGCGTTCAGGGGCTGTGATGCAACCTGGATTGACCATATCTAGACCCACAGCTGGATGAGACATAAGGGTGGACACTCTTGGGGCTGAGAGGTTTGGTGAGGTTGGGTGAGCAAATGCAGGCCCTTTAAAGTAATACTGCGTGGTACCCATCGCATGGGTCCCAAATATCCAGGTTGAAGGGCATATTCCTACATCGAAATCATGCATGAGAAAACAAAAAGATGGTACACCATGTGATGGGGAAAGGTTTCTAAAACGCACCTCATTTCTCTTCTCCTTGTGCCCGGGGTCGCCATTCCAGCCGCTTTCCTAGCAATCTCCCTACTTGGAGCATCAGCACCTTTAACCTCCTGTTCCGTACAGGTTGCAATTTGTCCTGAGGATGAACGGGAAGACGGGGAACCAGTGAGAGACTAGCTCTTGTTGTTGGGACAGGCACAGGTCACTCTATTTTCCCATCAGGAAGAAGAATTAACCACAGGCTCCTCCTCCCCCCCGGAACCAGAACAGGGCCTGAAGCCATCCAGTGCTTTTGCGGCCAGCTCCCAAAAAAGCGAGTTGTAAAATGGAGCTTCAGGGCACTGCAATTCACAAACCTGCAGAGTTATAAATGATAACTCTCGTCCGCAAATATATTGAGGGAAGGCAAAGAAGAGGATTTGAAATCAAGGCAGAATTGCAGGAAACAGATTTCAGGAGGTAGATTCGAATCGCCTTTAAAGCACATGAAAAGCGGCAAAACGTTGACAATGATGCCCTTGGCCAAAAAGGGCGTATGCGTTTTTTCCTGAATATATTCAGGAAAAAACGCATACGCCCTTTTTGGCCAACCAAGCAACCTGGAAAGGCAAATCAGCGCTACAAAGAAGACTCGCTACCCATGGGTCAAAAGGGCCATGCTGCAAAAATTCTCAAAACCAGAAATGCAGTACAGGCCATGGAGAAATGGGAGCCTTGCTACACTGATGGGCGGGATGTAAATTGCCAACAGCCACTCTGGAGAAGTGTACGGTGTGTCCTGAAACATCTAAAAAACACAGCTTAGAGAGCATAGGGCACTTCCACTCATGGGGGTATAAATTGGGAAAATGAAAAATCAGCAAGACACAAGCACCCCAAAGTTTAGGGCTGCTCTGTTGACAAGGACCTCCACTTCATTCCACCTTCAATATCCCAGGAAAGAGAAAAATGGATAAAGAAGTTGTGGTCCTTATGTACAATGGAATATCACTCAGCCATGAAATCAATGTCATAAGGCTAGTAGCAGCATGATGAGTGGATTTAGGTACGACGATTCTAAGTGAAATAAGTCACACAGAAAAGGACACTTCTCATAAGGTATCACTTATAGAGGGAATGTAAAAACCGTTACACTTGAACTGAATTACAAAACAGAACAGAGTCACACATGCAGAAAACACACTATGGCTGCTTAAGGGGAAAGGTGAGGTGCGGAGATACATAAAACAAGGGTTTCAAATTAGCTCAGATACCGTTCCATAAACCCAATATGTAATAGACAAGACCTACTCCTTGCTCAGAGAACTGGACTCAACACGCCCTATTCACCACACAAGAATATATCTGATTAGTAATAATCTTAAAACCTATGTATTGATATCTCTCTGTTAGTGTGTCAAGTGGGTGTAAAGCGGCATAAACACAGCAGTGAAAAGCAGCTACACCCCATTATAAAAATAAATTACTTTTACAAACCCATGAAACAAAGACAGTGAAAGAGAGAGAAATTCTTACACAATGCGTTCAGGGGCTGTGATGCAACCTGGATTGACCATATCTAGACCCACAGCTGGATGAGACATAAGGGTGGACACTCTTGGGGCTGAGAGGTTTGGTGAGGTTGGGTGAGCAAATGCAGGCCCTTTAAAGTAATACTGCGTGGTACCCATCGCATGGGTCCCAAATATCCAGGTTGAAGGGCATATTCCTACATCGAAATCATGCATGAGAAAACAAAAAGATGGTACACCATGTGATGGGGAAAGGTTTCTAAAACGCACCTCATTTCTCTTCTCCTTGTGCCCGGGGTCGCCATTCCAGCCGCTTTCCTAGCAATCTCCCTACTTGGAGCATCAGCACCTTTAACCTCCTGTTCCGTACAGGTTGCAATTTGTCCTGAGGATGAACGGGAAGACGGGGAACCAGTGAGAGACTAGCTAATGTTGTTGGGACAGGCACAGGTCACTCTATTTTCCCATCAGGAAGAAGAATTAACCACAGGCTCCTCCTCCCCCCCGGAACCAGAACAGGGCCTGAAGCCATCCAGTGCTTTTGCGGCCAGCTCCCAAAAAAGCGAGTTGTAAAATGGAGCTTCAGGGCACTGCAATTCACAAACCTGCAGAGTTATAAATGATAACTCTCGTCCGCAAATATATTGAGGGAAGGCAAAGAAGAGGATTTGAAATCAAGGCAGAATTGCAGGAAACAGATTTCAGGAGGTAGATTCGAATCGCCTTTAAAGCACATGAAAAGCGGCAAAACGTTGACAATGATGCCCTTGGCCAAAAAGGGCGTATGCGTTTTTTCCTGAATATATTCAGGAAAAAACGCATACGCCCTTTTTGGCCAACCAAGCAACCTGGAAAGGCAAATCAGCGCTACAAAGAAGACTCGCTACCCATCGGTCAAAAGGGCCATGCTGAAAAAAGTCTCAAAACCAGAAATGCAGGACAGGCCATGGAGAAATGGGAGCCTTGCTACACTGATGGGCGGGATGTAAATTGCCAACAGCCACTCTGGAGAAGTGTACGGTGTGTCCTGAAACATCTAAAAAACACAGCTTAGAGAGCATAGGGCACTTCCACTCATGGGGGTATAAATTGGGAAAATGAAAAATCAGCAAGACACAAGCACCCCAAAGTTTAGGGCTGCTCTGTTGACAAGGACCTCCACTTCATTCCACCTTCAATATCCCAGGAAAGAGAAAAATGGATAAAGAAGTTGTGGTCCTTATGTACAATGGAATATCACTCAGCCATGAAATCAATGTCATAAGGCTAGTAGCAGCATGATGAGTGGATTTAGGTACGACGATTCTAAGTGAAATAAGTCACACAGAAAAGGACACTTCTCATAAGGTATCACTTATAGAGGGAATGTAAAAACCGTTACACTTGAACTGAATTACAAAACAGAACAGAGTCACACATGCAGAAAACACACTATGGCTGCTTAACGGGAAAGGTGAGGTGCGGAGATACATAAAACAAGGGTTTCAAATTAGCTCAGATACCGTTCCATAAACCCAATATGTAATAGACAAGACCTACTCCTTGCTCAGAGAACTGGACTCAACATGCCCTATTAACCGCACAAGAATATATCTGACTAGTAATAATCTTAAAACCTATGTATTGATATCTCTCTCTTAGTGAGTCAAGTGGGTGTAAAGCGGCATAAACACAGCAGTGAAAAGCAGCTAAACCCCATTATAAAAATAAATTACTTTTACAAACCCATGAAACAAAGACAGTGAAAGAGAGAGAAATTCTTACACAATGCGTTCAGGGGCTGTGATGCAACCTGGATTGACCATATCTAGACCCACAGCTGGATGAGACATAAGGGTGGACACTCTTGGGGCTGAGAGGTTTGGTGAGGTTGGGTGAGCAAATGCAGGCCCTTTAAAGTAATACTGCGTGGTACCCATCGCATGGGTCCCAAATATCCAGGTTGAAGGGCATATTCCTACATCGAAATCATGCATGAGAAAACAAAAAGATGGTACACCATGTGATGGGGAAAGGTTTCTAAAACGCACCTCATTTCTCTTCTCCTTGTGCCCGGGGTCGCCATTCCAGCCGCTTTCCTAGCAATCTCCCTACTTGGAGCATCAGCACCTTTAACCTCCTGTTCCGTACAGGTTGCAATTTGTCCTGAGGATGAACGGGAAGACGGGGAACCAGTGAGAGACTAGCTAATGTTGTTGGGACAGGCACAGGTCACTCTATTTTCCCATCAGGAAGAAGAATTAACCACAGGCTCCTCCTCCCCCCCGGAACCAGAACAGGGCCTGAAGCCATCCAGTGCTTTTGCGGCCAGCTCCCAAAAAAGCGAGTTGTAAAATGGAGCTTCAGGGCACTGCAATTCACAAACCTGCAGAGTTATAAATGATAACTCTCGTCCGCAAATATATTGAGGGAAGGCAAAGAAGAGGATTTGAAATCAAGGCAGAATTGCAGGAAACAGATTTCAGGAGGTAGATTCGAATCGCCTTTAAAGCACATGAAAAGCGGCAAAACGTTGACAATGATGCCCTTGGCCAAAAAGGGCGTATGCGTTTTTTCCTGAATATATTCAGGAAAAAACGCATACGCCCTTTTTGGCCAACCAAGCAACCTGGAAAGGCAAATCAGCGCTACAAAGAAGACTCGCTACCCATCGGTCAAAAGGGCCATGCTGAAAAAAGTCTCAAAACCAGAAATGCAGGACAGGCCATGGAGAAATGGGAGCCTTGCTACACTGATGGGCGGGATGTAAATTGCCAACAGCCACTCTGGAGAAGTGTACGGTGTG
This sequence comes from Balaenoptera ricei, assembly GCF_028023285.1. Taxonomy (NCBI): domain Eukaryota; kingdom Metazoa; phylum Chordata; class Mammalia; order Artiodactyla; family Balaenopteridae; genus Balaenoptera; species Balaenoptera ricei. The sequence continues at coordinate 94,396 of NW_026777422.1, read as the reverse complement.
TCCTGAAACATCTAAAAAACACAGCTTAGAGAGCATAGGGCACTTCCACTCATGGGGGTATAAATTGGGAAAATGAAAAATCAGCAAGACACAAGCACCCCAAAGTTTAGGGCTGCTCTGTTGACAAGGACCTCCACTTCATTCCACCTTCAATATCCCAGGAAAGAGAAAAATGGATAAAGAAGTTGTGGTCCTTATGTACAATGGAATATCACTCAGCCATGAAATCAATGTCATAAGGCTAGTAGCAGCATGATGAGTGGATTTAGGTACGACGATTCTAAGTGAAATAAGTCACACAGAAAAGGACACTTCTCATAAGGTATCACTTATAGAGGGAATGTAAAAACCGTTACACTTGAACTGAATTACAAAACAGAACAGAGTCACACATGCAGAAAACACACTATGGCTGCTTAACGGGAAAGGTGAGGTGCGGAGATACATAAAACAAGGGTTTCAAATTAGCTCAGATACCGTTCCATAAACCCAATATGTAATAGACAAGACCTACTCCTTGCTCAGAGAACTGGACTCAACATGCCCTATTAACCGCACAAGAATATATCTGACTAGTAATAATCTTAAAACCTATGTATTGATATCTCTCTCTTAGTGAGTCAAGTGGGTGTAAAGCGGCATAAACACAGCAGTGAAAAGCAGCTAAACCCCATTATAAAAATAAATTACTTTTACAAACCCATGAAACAAAGACAGTGAAAGAGAGAGAAATTCTTACACAATGCGTTCAGGGGCTGTGATGCAACCTGGATTGACCATATCTAGACCCACAGCTGGATGAGACATAAGGGTGGACACTCTTGGGGCTGAGAGGTTTGGTGAGGTTGGGTGAGCAAATGCAGGCCCTTTAAAGTAATACTGCGTGGTACCCATCGCATGGGTCCCAAATATCCAGGTTCAAGGGCATATTCCTACATCGAAATCATGCATGAGAAAACAAAAAGATGGTACACCATGTGATGGGGAAAGGTTTCTAAAACGCACCTCATTTCTCTTCTCCTTGTGCCCGGGGTCGCCATTCCAGCCGCTTTCCTAGCAATCTCCCTACTTGGAGCATCAGCACCTTTAACCTCCTGTTCCGTACAGGTTGCAATTTGTCCTGAGGATGAACGGGAAGACGGGGAACCAGTGAGAGACTAGCTCTTGTTGTTGGGACAGGCACAGGTCACTCTATTTTCCCATCAGGAAGAAGAATTAACCACAGGCTCCTCCTCCCCCCCGGAACCAGAACAGGGCCTGAAGCCATCCAGTGCTTTTGCGGCCAGCTCCCAAAAAAGCGAGTTGTAAAATGGAGCTTCAGGGCACTGCAATTCACAAACCTGCAGAGTTATAAATGATAACTCTCGTCCACAAATATATTGAGGGAAGGCAAAGAAGAGGATTTGAAATCAAGGCAGAATTGCAGGAAACAGATTTCAGGAGGTAGATTCGAATCGCCTTTAAAGCACATGAAAAGCGGCAAAACGTTGACAATGATGCCCTTGGCCAAAAAGGGCGTATGCGTTTTTTCCTGAATATATTCAGGAAAAAACGCATACGCCCTTTTTGGCCAACCAAGCAACCTGGAAAGGCAAATCAGCGCTACAAAGAAGACTCGCTACCCATCGGTCAAAAGGGCCATGCTGAAAAAAGTCTCAAAACCAGAAATGCAGGACAGGCCATGGAGAAATGGGAGCCTTGCTACACTGATGGGCGGGATGTAAATTGCCAACAGCCACTCTGGAGAAGTGTACGGTGTGTCCTGAAACATCTAAAAAACACAGCTTAGAGAGCATAGGGCACTTCCACTCATGGGGGTATAAATTGGGAAAATGAAAAATCAGCAAGACACAAGCACCCCAAAGTTTAGGGCTGCTCTGTTGACAAGGACCTCCACTTCATTCCACCTTCAATATCCCAGGAAAGAGAAAAATGGATAAAGAAGTTGTGGTCCTTATGTACAATGGAATATCACTCAGCCATGAAATCAATGTCATAAGGCTAGTAGCAGCATGATGAGTGGATTTAGGTACGACGATTCTAAGTGAAATAAGTCACACAGAAAAGGACACTTCTCATAAGGTATCACTTATAGAGGGAATGTAAAAACCGTTACACTTGAACTGAATTACAAAACAGAACAGAGTCACACATTCAGAAAACACACTATGGCTGCTTAACGGGAAAGGTGAGGTGGGGTGATACATAAAACAAGGGTTTCAAATTAGCTCAGATACCGTTCCATAAACCCAATATGTAATAGACAAGACCTACTCCTTGCTCAGAGAACTGGACTCAACACGCCCTATTCACCGCACAAGAATATATCTGACTAGTAATAATCTTAAAACCTATGTATTGATATCTCCCTCTTAGTGTGTCAAGTGGGTGTAAAGCGGCATAAACACAGCAGTGAAAAGCAGCTAAACCCCATTATAAAAATAAATTACTTCGAAAAACCCATGAAACAAAGACAGTGAAAGAGAGAGAAATTCTTACACAATGCGTTCAGGGGCTGTGATGCAACATGGATTGACCATATCTAGACCCACAGCTGGATGAGACATAAGGGTGGACACTCTTGGGGCTGAGAGGTTTGGTGAGGTTGGGTGAGCAAATGCAGGCCCTTTAAAGTAATACTGCGTGGTACCCATCGCATGGGTCCCAAATCTCCAGGTTCAAGGGCATCTTCCTACATCGAAATCATGCATGAGAAAACAAAAAGATGGTACACCATGTGATGGGGAAAGGTTTCTAAAACGCACCTCATTTCTCTTCTCCTTGTGCCCGGGGTCGCCATTCCAGCCGCTTTCCTAGCAATCTCCCTACTTGGAGCATCAGCACCTTTAACCTCCTGTTCCGTACAGGTTGCAATTTGTCCTGAGGATGAACGGGAAGACGGGGAACCAGTGAGAGACTAGCTTTTGGTGTTGGGACAGGCACAGGTCACTCTATTTTCCCATCAGGAAGAAGAATTAACCACAGGCTCATCCTCCCCCCCGGAACCAGAACAGGGCCTGAAGCCATCCAGTGCTTTTGCGGCCAGCTCCCAAAAAAGCGAGTTGTAAAATGGAGCTTCAGGGCACTGCAATTCACAAACCTGCAGAGTTATAAATGATAACTCTCGTCCGCAAATATATTGAGGGAAGGCAAAGAAGAGGATTTGAAATCAAGGCAGAATTGCAGGAAACAGATTTCAGGAGGTAGATTCGAATCGCCTTTAAAGCACATGAAAAGCGGCAAAACGTTGACAATGATGCCCTTGGCCAAAAAGGGCGTATGCGTTTTTTCCTGAATATATTCAGGAAAAAACGCATACGCCCTTTTTGGCCAACCAAGCAACCTGGAAAGGCAAATCAGCGCTACAAAGAAGACTCACTACCCATGGGTCAAAAGGGCCATGCTGAAAAAAGTCTCAAAACCAGAAATGCAGGACAGGCCATGGAGAAATGGGAGCCTTGCTACACTGATGGGCGGGATGTAAATTGCCAACAGCCACTCTGGAGAAGTGTACGGTGTGTCCTGAAACATCTAAAAAACACAGCTTAGAGAGCATAGGGCACTTCCACTCATGGGGGTATAAATTGGGAAAATGAAAAATCAGCAAGACACAAGCACCCCAAAGTTTAGGGCTGCTCTGTTGACAAGGACCTCCACTTCATTCCACCTTCAATATCCCAGGAAAGAGAAAAATGGATAAAGAAGTTGTGGTCCTTATGTACAATGGAATATCACTCAGCCATGAAATCAATGTCATAAGGCTAGTAGCAGCATGATGAGTGGATTTAGGTACGACGATTCTAAGTGAAATAAGTCACACAGAAAAGGACACTTCTCATAAGGTATCACTTATAGAGGGAATGTAAAAACCGTTACACTTGAACTGAATTACAAAACAGAACAGAGTCACACATGCAGAAAACACACTATGGCTGCTTAACGGGAAAGGTGAGGTGCGGAGATACATAAAACAAGGGTTTCAAATTAGCTCAGATACCGTTCCATAAACCCAATATGTAATAGACAAGACCTACTCCTTGCTCAGAGAACTGGACTCAACACGCCCTATTCACCACACAAGAATATATCTGATTAGTAATAATCTTAAAACCTATGTATTGATATCTCTCTCTTAGTGTGTCAAGTGGGTGTAAAGCGGCATAAACACAGCAGTGAAAAGCAGCTAAACCCCATTATAAAAATAAATTACTTTTACAAACCCATGAAACAAAGACAGTGAAAGAGAGAGAAATTCTTACACAATGCGTTCAGGGGCTGTGATGCAACCTGGATTGACCATATCTAGACCCACAGCTGGATGAGACATAAGGGTGGACACTCTTGGGGCTGAGAGGTTTGGTGAGGTTGGGTGAGCAAATGCAGGCCCTTTAAAGTAATACTGCGTGGTACCCATCGCATGGGTCCCAAATATCCAGGTTCAAGGGCATATTCCTACATCGAAATCATGCATGAGAAAACAAAAAGATGGTACACCATGTGATGGGGAAAGGTTTCTAAAACGCACCTCATTTCTCTTCTCCTTGTGCCCGGGGTCGCCATTCCAGCCGCTTTCCTAGCAATCTCCCTACTTGGAGCATCAGCACCTTTAACCTCCTGTTCCGTACAGGTTGCAATTTGTCCTGAGGATGAACGGGAAGACGGGGAACCAGTGAGAGACTAGCTAATGTTGTTGGGACAGGCACAGGTCACTCTATTTTCCCATCAGGAAGAAGAATTAACCACAGGCTCCTCCTCCCCCCCGGAACCAGAACAGGGCCTGAAGCCATCCAGTGCTTTTGCGGCCAGCTCCCAAAAAAGCGAGTTGTAAAATGGAGCTTCAGGGCACTGCAATTCACAAACCTGCAGAGTTATAAATGATAACTCTCGTCCGCAAATATATTGAGGGAAGGCAAAGAAGAGGATTTGAAATCAAGGCAGAATTGCAGGAAACAGATTTCAGGAGGTAGATTCGAATCGCCTTTAAAGCACATGAAAAGCGGCAAAACGTTGACAATGATGCCCTTGGCCAAAAAGGGCGTATGCGTTTTTTCCTGAATATATTCAGGAAAAAACGCATACGCCCTTTTTGGCCAACCAAGCAACCTGGAAAGGCAAATCAGCGCTACAAAGAAGACTCGCTACCCATGGGTCAAAAGGGCCATGCTGAAAAAAGTCTCAAAACCAGAAATGCAGGACAGGCCATGGAGAAATGGGAGCCTTGCTACACTGATGGGCGGGATGTAAATTGCCAACAGCCACTCTGGAGAAGTGTACGGTGTGTCCTGAAACATCTAAAAAACACAGCTTAGAGAGCATAGGGCACTTCCACTCATGGGGGTATAAATTGGGAAAATGAAAAATCAGCAAGACACAAGCACCCCAAAGTTTAGGGCTGCTCTGTTGACAAGGACCTCCACTTCATTCCACCTTCAATATCCCAGGAAAGAGAAAAATGGATAAAGAAGTTGTGGTCCTTATGTACAATGGAATATCACTCAGCCATGAAATCAATGTCATAAGGCTAGTAGCAGCATGATGAGTGGATTTAGGTACGACGATTCTAAGTGAAATAAGTCACACAGAAAAGGACACTTCTCATAAGGTATCACTTATAGAGGGAATGTAAAAACCGTTACACTTGAACTGAATTACAAAACAGAACAGAGTCACACATGCAGAAAACACACTATGGCTGCTTAACGGGAAAGGTGAGGTGCGGAGATACATAAAACAAGGGTTTCAAATTAGCTCAGATACCGTTCCATAAACCCAATATGTAATAGACAAGACCTACTCCTTGCTCAGAGAACTGGACTCAACACGCCCTATTCACCACACAAGAATATATCTGATTAGTAATAATCTTAAAACCTACGTATTGATATCTCTCTCTTAGTGTGTCAAGTGGGTGTAAAGCGGCATAAACACAGCAGTGAAAAGCAGCTACACCCCATTATAAAAATAAATTACTTTTACAAACCCATGAAACAAAGACAGTGAAAGAGAGAGAAATTCTTACACAATGCGTTCAGGGGCTGTGATGCAACCTGGATTGACCATATCTAGACCCACAGCTGGATGAGACATAAGGGTGGACACTCTTGGGGCTGAGAGGTTTGGTGAGGTTGGGTGAGCAAATGCAGGCCCTTTAAAGTAATACTGCGTGGTACCCATCGCATGGGTCCCAAATATCCAGGTTGAAGGGCATATTCCTACATCGAAATCATGCATGAGAAAACAAAAAGATGGTACACCATGTGATGGGGAAAGGTTTCTAAAACGCACCTCATTTCTCTTCTCCTTGTGCCCGGGGTCGCCATTCCAGCCGCTTTCCTAGCAATCTCCCTACTTGGAGCATCAGCACCTTTAACCTCCTGTTCCGTACAGGTTGCAATTTGTCCTGAGGATGAACGGGAAGACGGGGAACCAGTGAGAGACTAGCTAATGTTGTTGGGACAGGCACAGGTCACTCTATTTTCCCATCAGGAAGAAGAATTAACCACAGGCTCCTCCTCCCCCCCGGAACCAGAACAGGGCCTGAAGCCATCCAGTGCTTTTGCGGCCAGCTCCCAAAAAAGCGAGTTGTAAAATGGAGCTTCAGGGCACTGCAATTCACAAACCTGCAGAGTTATAAATGATAACTCTCGTCCGCAAATATATTGAGGGAAGGCAAAGAAGAGGATTTGAAATCAAGGCAGAATTGCAGGAAACAGATTTCAGGAGGTAGATTCGAATCGCCTTTAAAGCACATGAAAAGCGGCAAAACGTTGACAATGATGCCCTTGGCCAAAAAGGGCGTATGCGTTTTTTCCTGAATATATTCAGGAAAAAACGCATACGCCCTTTTTGGCCAACCAAGCAACCTGGAAAGGCAAATCAGCGCTACAAAGAAGACTCGCTACCCATGGGTCAAAAGGGCCATGCTGAAAAAAGTCTCAAAACCAGAAATGCAGGACAGGCCATGGAGAAATGGGAGCCTTGCTACACTGATGGGCGGGATGTAAATTGCCAACAGCCACTCTGGAGAAGTGTACGGTGTGTCCTGAAACATCTAAAAAACACAGCTTAGAGAGCATAGGGCACTTCCACTCATGGGGGTATAAATTGGGAAAATGAAAAATCAGCAAGACACAAGCACCCCAAAGTTTAGGGCTGCTCTGTTGACAAGGACCTCCACTTCATTCCACCTTCAATATCCCAGGAAAGAGAAAAATGGATAAAGAAGTTGTGGTCCTTATGTACAATGGAATATCACTCAGCCATGAAATCAATGTCATAAGGCTAGTAGCAGCATGATGAGTGGATTTAGGTACGACGATTCTAAGTGAAATAAGTCACACAGAAAAGGACACTTCTCATAAGGTATCACTTATAGAGGGAATGTAAAAACCGTTACACTTGAACTGAATTACAAAACAGAACAGAGTCACACATGCAGAAAACACACTATGGCTGCTTAACGGGAAAGGTGAGGTGCGGAGATACATAAAACAAGGGTTTCAAATTAGCTCAGATACCGTTCCATAAACCCAATATGTAATAGACAAGACCTACTCCTTGCTCAGAGAACTGGACTCAACATGCCCTATTAACCGCACAAGAATATATCTGACTAGTAATAATCTTAAAACCTATGTATTGATATCTCTCTCTTAGTGAGTCAAGTGGGTGTAAAGCGGCATAAACACAGCAGTGAAAAGCAGCTAAACCCCATTATAAAAATAAATTACTTTTACAAACCCATGAAACAAAGACAGTGAAAGAGAGAGAAATTCTTACACAATGCGTTCAGGGGCTGTGATGCAACCTGGATTGACCATATCTAGACCCACAGCTGGATGAGACATAAGGGTGGACACTCTTGGGGCTGAGAGGTTTGGTGAGGTTGGGTGAGCAAATGCAGGCCCTTTAAAGTAATACTGCGTGGTACCCATCGCATGGGTCCCAAATATCCAGGTTGAAGGGCATATTCCTACATCGAAATCATGCATGAGAAAACAAAAAGATGGTACACCATGTGATGGGGAAAGGTTTCTAAAACGCACCTCATTTCTCTTCTCCTTGTGCCCGGGGTCGCCATTCCAGCCGCTTTCCTAGCAATCTCCCTACTTGGAGCATCAGCACCTTTAACCTCCTGTTCCGTACAGGTTGCAATTTGTCCTGAGGATGAACGGGAAGACGGGGAACCAGTGAGAGACTAGCTCTTGTTGTTGGGACAGGCACAGGTCACTCTATTTTCCCATCAGGAAGAAGAATTAACCACAGGCTCCTCCTCCCCCCCGGAACCAGAACAGGGCCTGAAGCCATCCAGTGCTTTTGCGGCCAGCTCCCAAAAAAGCGAGTTGTAAAATGGAGCTTCAGGGCACTGCAATTCACAAACCTGCAGAGTTATAAATGATAACTCTCGTCCGCAAATATATTGAGGGAAGGCAAAGAAGAGGATTTGAAATCAAGGCAGAATTGCAGGAAACAGATTTCAGGAGGTAGATTCGAATCGCCTTTAAAGCACATGAAAAGCGGCAAAACGTTGACAATGATGCCCTTGGCCAAAAAGGGCGTATGCGTTTTTTCCTGAATATATTCAGGAAAAAACGCATACGCCCTTTTTGGCCAACCAAGCAACCTGGAAAGGCAAATCAGCGCTACAAAGAAGACTCGCTACCCATGGGTCAAAAGGGCCATGCTGAAAAAAGTCTCAAAACCAGAAATGCAGGACAGGCCATGGAGAAATGGGAGCCTTGCTACACTGATGGGCGGGATGTAAATTGCCAACAGCCACTCTGGAGAAGTGTACGGTGTGTCCTGAAACATCTAAAAAACACAGCTTAGAGAGCATAGGGCACTTCCACTCATGGGGGTATAAATTGGGAAAATGAAAAATCAGCAAGACACAAGCACCCCAAAGTTTAGGGCTGCTCTGTTGACAAGGACCTCCACTTCATTCCACCTTCAATATCCCAGGAAAGAGAAAAATGGATAAAGAAGTTGTGGTCCTTATGTACAATGGAATATCACTCAGCCATGAAATCAATGTCATAAGGCTAGTAGCAGCATGATGAGTGGATTTAGGTACGACGATTCTAAGTGAAATAAGTCACACAGAAAAGGACACTTCTCATAAGGTATCACTTATAGAGGGAATGTAAAAACCGTTACACTTGAACTGAATTACAAAACAGAACAGAGTCACACATGCAGAAAACACACTATGGCTGCTTAACGGGAAAGGTGAGGTGCGGAGATACATAAAACAAGGGTTTCAAATTAGCTCAGATACCGTTCCATAAACCCAATATGTAATAGACAAGACCTACTCCTTGCTCAGAGAACTGGACTCAACATGCCCTATTAACCGCACAAGAATATATCTGACTAGTAATAATCTTAAAACCTATGTATTGATATCTCTCTCTTAGTGAGTCAAGTGGGTGTAAAGCGGCATAAACACAGCAGTGAAAAGCAGCTAAACCCCATTATAAAAATAAATTACTTTTACAAACCCATGAAACAAAGACAGTGAAAGAGAGAGAAATTCTTACACAATGCGTTCAGGGGCTGTGATGCAACCTGGATTGACCATATCTAGACCCACAGCTGGATGAGACATAAGGGTGGACACTCTTGGGGCTGAGAGGTTTGGTGAGGTTGGGTGAGCAAATGCAGGCCCTTTAAAGTAATACTGCGTGGTACCCATCGCATGGGTCCCAAATATCCAGGTTCAAGGGCATATTCCTACATCGAAATCATGCATGAGAAAACAAAAAGATGGTACACCATGTGATGGGGAAAGGTTTCTAAAACGCACCTCATTTCTCTTCTCCTTGTGCCCGGGGTCGCCATTCCAGCCGCTTTCCTAGCAATCTCCCTACTTGGAGCATCAGCACCTTTAACCTCCTGTTCCGTACAGGTTGCAATTTGTCCTGAGGATGAACGGGAAGACGGGGAACCAGTGAGAGACTAGCTCTTGTTGTTGGGACAGGCACAGGTCACTCTATTTTCCCATCAGGAAGAAGAATTAACCACAGGCTCCTCCTCCCCCCCGGAACCAGAACAGGGCCTGAAGCCATCCAGTGCTTTTGCGGCCAGCTCCCAAAAAAGCGAGTTGTAAAATGGAGCTTCAGGGCACTGCAATTCACAAACCTGCAGAGTTATAAATGATAACTCTCGTCCGCAAATATATTGAGGGAAGGCAAAGAAGAGGATTTGAAATCAAGGCAGAATTGCAGGAAACAGATTTCAGGAGGTAGATTCGAATCGCCTTTAAAGCACATGAAAAGCGGCAAAACGTTGACAATGATGCCCTTGGCCAAAAAGGGCGTATGCGTTTTTTCCTGAATATATTCAGGAAAAAACGCATACGCCCTTTTTGGCCAACCAAGCAACCTGGAAAGGCAAATCAGCGCTACAAAGAAGACTCGCTACCCATGGGTCAAAAGGGCCATGCTGAAAAAAGTCTCAAAACCAGAAATGCAGGACAGGCCATGGAGAAATGGGAGCCTTGCTACACTGATGGGCGGGATGTAAATTGCCAACAGCCACTCTGGAGAAGTGTACGGTGTGTCCTGAAACATCTAAAAAACACAGCTTAGAGAGCATAGGGCACTTCCACTCATGGGGGTATAAATTGGGAAAATGAAAAATCAGCAAGACACAAGCACCCCAAAGTTTAGGGCTGCTCTGTTGACAAGGACCTCCACTTCATTCCACCTTCAATATCCCAGGAAAGAGAAAAATGGATAAAGAAGTTGTGGTCCTTATGTACAATGGAATATCACTCAGCCATGAAATCAATGTCATAAGGCTAGTAGCAGCATGATGAGTGGATTTAGGTACGACGATTCTAAGTGAAATAAGTCACACAGAAAAGGACACTTCTCATAAGGTATCACTTATAGAGGGAATGTAAAAACCGTTACACTTGAACTGAATTACAAAACAGAACAGAGTCACACATGCAGAAAACACACTATGGCTGCTTAACGGGAAAGGTGAGGTGCGGAGATACATAAAACAAGGGTTTCAAATTAGCTCAGATACCGTTCCATAAACCCAATATGTAATAGACAAGACCTACTCCTTGCTCAGAGAACTGGACTCAACATGCCCTATTAACCGCACAAGAATATATCTGACTAGTAATAATCTTAAAACCTATGTATTGATATCTCTCTCTTAGTGAGTCAAGTGGGTGTAAAGCGGCATAAACACAGCAGTGAAAAGCAGCTACACCCCATTATAAAAATAAATTACTTTTACAAACCCATGAAACAAAGACAGTGAAAGAGAGAGAAATTCTTACACAATGCGTTCAGGGGCTGTGATGCAACCTGGATTGACCATATCTAGACCCACAGCTGGATGAGACATAAGGGTGGACACTCTTGGGGCTGAGAGGTTTGGTGAGGTTGGGTGAGCAAATGCAGGCCCTTTAAAGTAATACTGCGTGGTACCCATCGCATGGGTCCCAAATATCCAGGTTGAAGGGCATATTCCTACATCGAAATCATGCATGAGAAAACAAAAAGATGGTACACCATGTGATGGGGAAAGGTTTCTAAAACGCACCTCATTTCTCTTCTCCTTGTGCCCGGGGTCGCCATTCCAGCCGCTTTCCTAGCAATCTCCCTACTTGGAGCATCAGCACCTTTAACCTCCTGTTCCGTACAGGTTGCAATTTGTCCTGAGGATGAACGGGAAGACGGGGAACCAGTGAGAGACTAGCTAATGTTGTTGGGACAGGCACAGGTCACTCTATTTTCCCATCAGGAAGAAGAATTAACCACAGGCTCCTCCTCCCCCCCGGAACCAGAACAGGGCCTGAAGCCATCCAGTGCTTTTGCGGCCAGCTCCCAAAAAAGCGAGTTGTAAAATGGAGCTTCAGGGCACTGCAATTCACAAACCTGCAGAGTTATAAATGATAACTCTCGTCCGCAAATATATTGAGGGAAGGCAAAGAAGAGGATTTGAAATCAAGGCAGAATTGCAGGAAACAGATTTCAGGAGGTAGATTCGAATCGCCTTTAAAGCACATGAAAAGCGGCAAAACGTTGACAATGATGCCCTTGGCCAAAAAGGGCGTATGCGTTTTTTCCTGAATATATTCAGGAAAAAACGCATACGCCCTTTTTGGCCAACCAAGCAACCTGGAAAGGCAAATCAGCGCTACAAAGAAGACTCGCTACCCATGGGTCAAAAGGGCCATGCTGAAAAAAGTCTCAAAACCAGAAATGCAGGACAGGCCATGGAGAAATGGGAGCCTTGCTACACTGATGGGCGGGATGTAAATTGCCAACAGCCACTCTGGAGAAGTGTACGGTGTGTCCTGAAACATCTAAAAAACACAGCTTAGAGAGCATAGGGCACTTCCACTCATGGGGGTATAAATTGGGAAAATGAAAAATCAGCAAGACACAAGCACCCCAAAGTTTAGGGCTGCTCTGTTGACAAGGACCTCCACTTCATTCCACCTTCAATATCCCAGGAAAGAGAAAAATGGATAAAGAAGTTGTGGTCCTTATGTACAATGGAATATCACTCAGCCATGAAATCAATGTCATAAGGCTAGTAGCAGCATGATGAGTGGATTTAGGTACGACGATTCTAAGTGAAATAAGTCACACAGAAAAGGACACTTCTCATAAGGTATCACTTATAGAGGGAATGTAAAAACCGTTACACTTGAACTGAATTACAAAACAGAACAGAGTCACACATGCAGAAAACACACTATGGCTGCTTAACGGGAAAGGTGAGGTGCGGAGATACATAAAACAAGGGTTTCAAATTAGCTCAGATACCGTTCCATAAACCCAATATGTAATAGACAAGACCTACTCCTTGCTCAGAGAACTGGACTCAACATGCCCTATTCACCGCACAAGAATATATCTGACTAGTAATAATCTTAAAACCTATGTATTGATATCTCTCTCTTAGTGAGTCAAGTGGGTGTAAAGCGGCATAAACACAGCAGTGAAAAGCAGCTACACCCCATTATAAAAATAAATTACTTTTACAAACCCATGAAACAAAGACAGTGAAAGAGAGAGAAATTCTTACACAATGCGTTCAGGGGCTGTGATGCAACCTGGATTGACCATATCTAGACCCACAGCTGGATGAGACATAAGGGTGGACACTCTTGGGGCTGAGAGGTTTGGTGAGGTTGGGTGAGCAAATGCAGGCCCTTTAAAGTAATACTGCGTGGTACCCATCGCATGGGTCCCAAATATCCAGGTTGAAGGGCATATTCCTACATCGAAATCATGCATGAGAAAACAAAAAGATGGTACACCATGTGATGGGGAAAGGTTTCTAAAACGCACCTCATTTCTCTTCTCCTTGTGCCCGGGGTCGCCATTCCAGCCGCTTTCCTAGCAATCTCCCTACTTGGAGCATCAGCACCTTTAACCTCCTGTTCCGTACAGGTTGCAATTTGTCCTGAGGATGAACGGGAAGACGGGGAACCAGTGAGAGACTAGCTAATGTTGTTGGGACAGGCACAGGTCACTCTATTTTCCCATCAGGAAGAAGAATTAACCACAGGCTCCTCCTCCCCCCCGGAACCAGAACAGGGCCTGAAGCCATCCAGTGCTTTTGCGGCCAGCTCCCAAAAAAGCGAGTTGTAAAATGGAGCTTCAGGGCACTGCAATTCACAAACCTGCAGAGTTATAAATGATAACTCTCGTCCGCAAATATATTGAGGGAAGGCAAAGAAGAGGATTTGAAATCAAGGCAGAATTGCAGGAAACAGATTTCAGGAGGTAGATTCGAATCGCCTTTAAAGCACATGAAAAGCGGCAAAACGTTGACAATGATGCCCTTGGCCAAAAAGGGCGTATGCGTTTTTTCCTGAATATATTCAGGAAAAAACGCATACGCCCTTTTTGGCCAACCAAGCAACCTGGAAAGGCAAATCAGCGCTACAAAGAAGACTCGCTACCCATGGGTCAAAAGGGCCATGCTGAAAAAAGTCTCAAAACCAGAAATGCAGGACAGGCCATGGAGAAATGGGAGCCTTGCTACACTGATGGGCGGGATGTAAATTGCCAACAGCCACTCTGGAGAAGTGTACGGTGTGTCCTGAAACATCTAAAAAACACAGCTTAGAGAGCATAGGGCACTTCCACTCATGGGGGTATAAATTGGGAAAATGAAAAATCAGCAAGACACAAGCACCCCAAAGTTTAGGGCTGCTCTGTTGACAAGGACCTCCACTTCATTCCACCTTCAATATCCCAGGAAAGAGAAAAATGGATAAAGAAGTTGTGGTCCTTATGTACAATGGAATATCACTCAGCCATGAAATCAATGTCATAAGGCTAGTAGCAGCATGATGAGTGGATTTAGGTACGACGATTCTAAGTGAAATAAGTCACACAGAAAAGGACACTTCTCATAAGGTATCACTTATAGAGGGAATGTAAAAACCGTTACACTTGAACTGAATTACAAAACAGAACAGAGTCACACATGCAGAAAACACACTATGGCTGCTTAACGGGAAAGGTGAGGTGCGGAGATACATAAAACAAGGGTTTCAAATTAGCTCAGATACCGTTCCATAAACCCAATATGTAATAGACAAGACCTACTCCTTGCTCAGAGAACTGGACTCAACATGCCCTATTAACCGCACAAGAATATATCTGACTAGTAATAATCTTAAAACCTATGTATTGATATCTCTCTCTTAGTGAGTCAAGTGGGTGTAAAGCGGCATAAACACAGCAGTGAAAAGCAGCTACACCCCATTATAAAAATAAATTACTTTTACAAACCCATGAAACAAAGACAGTGAAAGAGAGAGAAATTCTTACACAATGCGTTCAGGGGCTGTGATGCAACCTGGATTGACCATATCTAGACCCACAGCTGGATGAGACATAAGGGTGGACACTCTTGGGGCTGAGAGGTTTGGTGAGGTTGGGTGAGCAAATGCAGGCCCTTTAAAGTAATACTGCGTGGTACCCATCGCATGGGTCCCAAATATCCAGGTTGAAGGGCATATTCCTACATCGAAATCATGCATGAGAAAACAAAAAGATGGTACACCATGTGATGGGGAAAGGTTTCTAAAACGCACCTCATTTCTCTTCTCCTTGTGCCCGGGGTCGCCATTCCAGCCGCTTTCCTAGCAATCTCCCTACTTGGAGCATCAGCACCTTTAACCTCCTGTTCCGTACAGGTTGCAATTTGTCCTGAGGATGAACGGGAAGACGGGGAACCAGTGAGAGACTAGCTAATGTTGTTGGGACAGGCACAGGTCACTCTATTTTCCCATCAGGAAGAAGAATTAACCACAGGCTCCTCCTCCCCCCCGGAACCAGAACAGGGCCTGAAGCCATCCAGTGCTTTTGCGGCCAGCTCCCAAAAAAGCGAGTTGTAAAATGGAGCTTCAGGGCACTGCAATTCACAAACCTGCAGAGTTATAAATGATAACTCTCGTCCGCAAATATATTGAGGGAAGGCAAAGAAGAGGATTTGAAATCAAGGCAGAATTGCAGGAAACAGATTTCAGGAGGTAGATTCGAATCGCCTTTAAAGCACATGAAAAGCGGCAAAACGTTGACAATGATGCCCTTGGCCAAAAAGGGCGTATGCGTTTTTTCCTGAATATATTCAGGAAAAAACGCATACGCCCTTTTTGGCCAACCAAGCAACCTGGAAAGGCAAATCAGCGCTACAAAGAAGACTCGCTACCCATGGGTCAAAAGGGCCATGCTGAAAAAAGTCTCAAAACCAGAAATGCAGGACAGGCCATGGAGAAATGGGAGCCTTGCTACACTGATGGGCGGGATGTAAATTGCCAACAGCCACTCTGGAGAAGTGTACGGTGTGTCCTGAAACATCTAAAAAACACAGCTTAGAGAGCATAGGGCACTTCCACTCATGGGGGTATAAATTGGGAAAATGAAAAATCAGCAAGACACAAGCACCCCAAAGTTTAGGGCTGCTCTGTTGACAAGGACCTCCACTTCATTCCACCTTCAATATCCCAGGAAAGAGAAAAATGGATAAAGAAGTTGTGGTCCTTATGTACAATGGAATATCACTCAGCCATGAAATCAATGTCATAAGGCTAGTAGCAGCATGATGAGTGGATTTAGGTACGACGATTCTAAGTGAAATAAGTCACACAGAAAAGGACACTTCTCATAAGGTATCACTTATAGAGGGAATGTAAAAACCGTTACACTTGAACTGAATTACAAAACAGAACAGAGTCACACATGCAGAAAACACACTATGGCTGCTTAAGGGGAAAGGTGAGGTGCGGAGATACATAAAACAAGGGTTTCAAATTAGCGCAGATACCGTTCCATAAACCCAATATGTAATAGACAAGACCTACTCCTTGCTCAGAGAACTGGACTCAACACGCCCTATTCACCACACAAGAATATATCTGACTAGTAATAATCTTAAAACCTATGTATTGATATCTCTCTGTTAGTGTGTCAAGTGGGTGTAAAGCGGCATAAACACAGCAGTGAAAAGCAGCTACACCCCATTATAAAAATAAATTACTTTTACAAACCCATGAAACAAAGACAGTGAAAGAGAGAGAAATTCTTACACAATGCGTTCAGGGGCTGTGATGCAACCTGGATTGACCATATCTAGACCCACAGCTGGATGAGACATAAGGGTGGACACTCTTGGGGCTGAGAGGTTTGGTGAGGTTGGGTGAGCAAATGCAGGCCCTTTAAAGTAATACTGCGTGGTACCCATCGCATGGGTCCCAAATATCCAGGTTGAAGGGCATATTCCTACATCGAAATCATGCATGAGAAAACAAAAAGATGGTACACCATGTGATGGGGAAAGGTTTCTAAAACGCACCTCATTTCTCTTCTCCTTGTGCCCGGGGTCGCCATTCCAGCCGCTTTCCTAGCAATCTCCCTACTTGGAGCATCAGCACCTTTAACCTCCTGTTCCGTACAGGTTGCAATTTGTCCTGAGGATGAACGGGAAGACGGGGAACCAGTGAGAGACTAGCTAATGTTGTTGGGACAGGCACAGGTCACTCTATTTTCCCATCAGGAAGAAGAATTAACCACAGGCTCCTCCTCCCCCCCGGAACCAGAACAGGGCCTGAAGCCATCCAGTGCTTTTGCGGCCAGCTCCCAAAAAAGCGAGTTGTAAAATGGAGCTTCAGGGCACTGCAATTCACAAACCTGCAGAGTTATAAATGATAACTCTCGTCCGCAAATATATTGAGGGAAGGCAAAGAAGAGGATTTGAAATCAAGGCAGAATTGCAGGAAACAGATTTCAGGAGGTAGATTCGAATCGCCTTTAAAGCACATGAAAAGCGGCAAAACGTTGACAATGATGCCCTTGGCCAAAAAGGGCGTATGCGTTTTTTCCTGAATATATTCAGGAAAAAACGCATACGCCCTTTTTGGCCAACCAAGCAACCTGGAAAGGCAAATCAGCGCTACAAAGAAGACTCGCTACCCATGGGTCAAAAGGGCCATGCTGAAAAAAGTCTCAAAACCAGAAATGCAGGACAGGCCATGGAGAAATGGGAGCCTTGCTACACTGATGGGCGGGATGTAAATTGCCAACAGCCACTCTGGAGAAGTGTACGGTGTGTCCTGAAACATCTAAAAAACACAGCTTAGAGAGCATAGGGCACTTCCACTCATGGGGGTATAAATTGGGAAAATGAAAAATCAGCAAGACACAAGCACCCCAAAGTTTAGGGCTGCTCTGTTGACAAGGACCTCCACTTCATTCCACCTTCAATATCCCAGGAAAGAGAAAAATGGATAAAGAAGTTGTGGTCCTTATGTACAATGGAATATCACTCAGCCATGAAATCAATGTCATAAGGCTAGTAGCAGCATGATGAGTGGATTTAGGTACGACGATTCTAAGTGAAATAAGTCACACAGAAAAGGACACTTCTCATAAGGTATCACTTATAGAGGGAATGTAAAAACCGTTACACTTGAACTGAATTACAAAACAGAACAGAGTCACACATGCAGAAAACACACTATGGCTGCTTAACGGGAAAGGTGAGGTGCGGAGATACATAAAACAAGGGTTTCAAATTAGCTCAGATACCGTTCCATAAACCCAATATGTAATAGACAAGACCTACTCCTTGCTCAGAGAACTGGACTCAACACGCCCTATTCACCGCACAAGAATATATCTGACTAGTAATAATCTTAAAACCTATGTATTGATATCTCTCTCTTAGTGAGTCAAGTGGGTGTAAAGCGGCATAAACACAGCAGTGAAAAGCAGCTACACCCCATTATAAAAATAAATTACTTTTACAAACCCATGAAACAAAGACAGTGAAAGAGAGAGAAATTCTTACACAATGCGTTCAGGGGCTGTGATGCAACCTGGATTGACCATATCTAGACCCACAGCTGGATGAGACATAAGGGTGGACACTCTTGGGGCTGAGAGGTTTGGTGAGGTTGGGTGAGCAAATGCAGGCCCTTTAAAGTAATACTGCGTGGTACCCATCGCATGGGTCCCAAATATCCAGGTTGAAGGGCATATTCCTACATCGAAATCATGCATGAGAAAACAAAAAGATGGTACACCATGTGATGGGGAAAGGTTTCTAAAACGCACCTCATTTCTCTTCTCCTTGTGCCCGGGGTCGCCATTCCAGCCGCTTTCCTAGCAATCTCCCTACTTGGAGCATCAGCACCTTTAACCTCCTGTTCCGTACAGGTTGCAATTTGTCCTGAGGATGAACGGGAAGACGGGGAACCAGTGAGAGACTAGCTAATGTTGTTGGGACAGGCACAGGTCACTCTATTTTCCCATCAGGAAGAAGAATTAACCACAGGCTCCTCCTCCCCCCCGGAACCAGAACAGGGCCTGAAGCCATCCAGTGCTTTTGCGGCCAGCTCCCAAAAAAGCGAGTTGTAAAATGGAGCTTCAGGGCACTGCAATTCACAAACCTGCAGAGTTATAAATGATAACTCTCGTCCGCAAATATATTGAGGGAAGGCAAAGAAGAGGATTTGAAATCAAGGCAGAATTGCAGGAAACAGATTTCAGGAGGTAGATTCGAATCGCCTTTAAAGCACATGAAAAGCGGCAAAACGTTGACAATGATGCCCTTGGCCAAAAAGGGCGTATGCGTTTTTTCCTGAATATATTCAGGAAAAAACGCATACGCCCTTTTTGGCCAACCAAGCAACCTGGAAAGGCAAATCAGCGCTACAAAGAAGACTCGCTACCCATGGGTCAAAAGGGCCATGCTGAAAAAAGTCTCAAAACCAGAAATGCAGGACAGGCCATGGAGAAATGGGAGCCTTGCTACACTGATGGGCGGGATGTAAATTGCCAACAGCCACTCTGGAGAAGTGTACGGTGTGTCCTGAAACATCTAAAAAACACAGCTTAGAGAGCATAGGGCACTTCCACTCATGGGGGTATAAATTGGGAAAATGAAAAATCAGCAAGACACAAGCACCCCAAAGTTTAGGGCTGCTCTGTTGACAAGGACCTCCACTTCATTCCACCTTCAATATCCCAGGAAAGAGAAAAATGGATAAAGAAGTTGTGGTCCTTATGTACAATGGAATATCACTCAGCCATGAAATCAATGTCATAAGGCTAGTAGCAGCATGATGAGTGGATTTAGGTACGACGATTCTAAGTGAAATAAGTCACACAGAAAAGGACACTTCTCATAAGGTATCACTTATAGAGGGAATGTAAAAACCGTTACACTTGAACTGAATTACAAAACAGAACAGAGTCACACATGCAGAAAACACACTATGGCTGCTTAAGGGGAAAGGTGAGGTGCGGAGATACATAAAACAAGGGTTTCAAATTAGCGCAGATACCGTTCCATAAACCCAATATGTAATAGACAAGACCTACTCCTTGCTCAGAGAACTGGACTCAACACGCCCTATTCACCACACAAGAATATATCTGACTAGTAATAATCTTAAAACCTATGTATTGATATCTCTCTGTTAGTGTGTCAAGTGGGTGTAAAGCGGCATAAACACAGCAGTGAAAAGCAGCTACACCCCATTATAAAAATAAATTACTTTTACAAACCCATGAAACAAAGACAGTGAAAGAGAGAGAAATTCTTACACAATGCGTTCAGGGGCTGTGATGCAACCTGGATTGACCATATCTAGACCCACAGCTGGATGAGACATAAGGGTGGACACTCTTGGGGCTGAGAGGTTTGGTGAGGTTGGGTGAGCAAATGCAGGCCCTTTAAAGTAATACTGCGTGGTACCCATCGCATGGGTCCCAAATATCCAGGTTGAAGGGCATATTCCTACATCGAAATCATGCATGAGAAAACAAAAAGATGGTACACCATGTGATGGGGAAAGGTTTCTAAAACGCACCTCATTTCTCTTCTCCTTGTGCCCGGGGTCGCCATTCCAGCCGCTTTCCTAGCAATCTCCCTACTTGGAGCATCAGCACCTTTAACCTCCTGTTCCGTACAGGTTGCAATTTGTCCTGAGGATGAACGGGAAGACGGGGAACCAGTGAGAGACTAGCTAATGTTGTTGGGACAGGCACAGGTCACTCTATTTTCCCATCAGGAAGAAGAATTAACCACAGGCTCCTCCTCCCCCCCGGAACCAGAACAGGGCCTGAAGCCATCCAGTGCTTTTGCGGCCAGCTCCCAAAAAAGCGAGTTGTAAAATGGAGCTTCAGGGCACTGCAATTCACAAACCTGCAGAGTTATAAATGATAACTCTCGTCCGCAAATATATTGAGGGAAGGCAAAGAAGAGGATTTGAAATCAAGGCAGAATTGCAGGAAACAGATTTCAGGAGGTAGATTCGAATCGCCTTTAAAGCACATGAAAAGCGGCAAAACGTTGACAATGATGCCCTTGGCCAAAAAGGGCGTATGCGTTTTTTCCTGAATATATTCAGGAAAAAACGCATACGCCCTTTTTGGCCAACCAAGCAACCTGGAAAGGCAAATCAGCGCTACAAAGAAGACTCGCTACCCATGGGTCAAAAGGGCCATGCTGAAAAAAGTCTCAAAACCAGAAATGCAGGACAGGCCATGGAGAAATGGGAGCCTTGCTACACTGATGGGCGGGATGTAAATTGCCAACAGCCACTCTGGAGAAGTGTACGGTGTGTCCTGAAACATCTAAAAAACACAGCTTAGAGAGCATAGGGCACTTCCACTCATGGGGGTATAAATTGGGAAAATGAAAAATCAGCAAGACACAAGCACCCCAAAGTTTAGGGCTGCTCTGTTGACAAGGACCTCCACTTCATTCCACCTTCAATATCCCAGGAAAGAGAAAAATGGATAAAGAAGTTGTGGTCCTTATGTACAATGGAATATCACTCAGCCATGAAATCAATGTCATAAGGCTAGTAGCAGCATGATGAGTGGATTTAGGTACGACGATTCTAAGTGAAATAAGTCACACAGAAAAGGACACTTCTCATAAGGTATCACTTATAGAGGGAATGTAAAAACCGTTACACTTGAACTGAATTACAAAACAGAACAGAGTCACACATGCAGAAAACACACTATGGCTGCTTAACGGGAAAGGTGAGGTGCGGAGATACATAAAACAAGGGTTTCAAATTAGCTCAGATACCGTTCCATAAACCCAATATGTAATAGACAAGACCTACTCCTTGCTCAGAGAACTGGACTCAACACGCCCTATTCACCGCACAAGAATATATCTGACTAGTAATAATCTTAAAACCTATGTATTGATATCTCTCTCTTAGTGAGTCAAGTGGGTGTAAAGCGGCATAAACACAGCAGTGAAAAGCAGCTACACCCCATTATAAAAATAAATTACTTTTACAAACCCATGAAACAAAGACAGTGAAAGAGAGAGAAATTCTTACACAATGCGTTCAGGGGCTGTGATGCAACCTGGATTGACCATATCTAGACCCACAGCTGGATGAGACATAAGGGTGGACACTCTTGGGGCTGAGAGGTTTGGTGAGGTTGGGTGAGCAAATGCAGGCCCTTTAAAGTAATACTGCGTGGTACCCATCGCATGGGTCCCAAATATCCAGGTTGAAGGGCATATTCCTACATCGAAATCATGCATGAGAAAACAAAAAGATGGTACACCATGTGATGGGGAAAGGTTTCTAAAACGCACCTCATTTCTCTTCTCCTTGTGCCCGGGGTCGCCATTCCAGCCGCTTTCCTAGCAATCTCCCTACTTGGAGCATCAGCACCTTTAACCTCCTGTTCCGTACAGGTTGCAATTTGTCCTGAGGATGAACGGGAAGACGGGGAACCAGTGAGAGACTAGCTAATGTTGTTGGGACAGGCACAGGTCACTCTATTTTCCCATCAGGAAGAAGAATTAACCACAGGCTCCTCCTCCCCCCCGGAACCAGAACAGGGCCTGAAGCCATCCAGTGCTTTTGCGGCCAGCTCCCAAAAAAGCGAGTTGTAAAATGGAGCTTCAGGGCACTGCAATTCACAAACCTGCAGAGTTATAAATGATAACTCTCGTCCGCAAATATATTGAGGGAAGGCAAAGAAGAGGATTTGAAATCAAGGCAGAATTGCAGGAAACAGATTTCAGGAGGTAGATTCGAATCGCCTTTAAAGCACATGAAAAGCGGCAAAACGTTGACAATGATGCCCTTGGCCAAAAAGGGCGTATGCGTTTTTTCCTGAATATATTCAGGAAAAAACGCATACGCCCTTTTTGGCCAACCAAGCAACCTGGAAAGGCAAATCAGCGCTACAAAGAAGACTCGCTACCCATGGGTCAAAAGGGCCATGCTGAAAAAAGTCTCAAAACCAGAAATGCAGGACAGGCCATGGAGAAATGGGAGCCTTGCTACACTGATGGGCGGGATGTAAATTGCCAACAGCCACTCTGGAGAAGTGTACGGTGTGTCCTGAAACATCTAAAAAACACAGCTTAGAGAGCATAGGGCACTTCCACTCATGGGGGTATAAATTGGGAAAATGAAAAATCAGCAAGACACAAGCACCCCAAAGTTTAGGGCTGCTCTGTTGACAAGGACCTCCACTTCATTCCACCTTCAATATCCCAGGAAAGAGAAAAATGGATAAAGAAGTTGTGGTCCTTATGTACAATGGAATATCACTCAGCCATGAAATCAATGTCATAAGGCTAGTAGCAGCATGATGAGTGGATTTAGGTACGACGATTCTAAGTGAAATAAGTCACACAGAAAAGGACACTTCTCATAAGGTATCACTTATAGAGGGAATGTAAAAACCGTTACACTTGAACTGAATTACAAAACAGAACAGAGTCACACATGCAGAAAACACACTATGGCTGCTTAAGGGGAAAGGTGAGGTGCGGAGATACATAAAACAAGGGTTTCAAATTAGCTCAGATACCGTTCCATAAACCCAATATGTAATAGACAAGACCTACTCCTTGCTCAGAGAACTGGACTCAACACGCCCTATTCACCACACAAGAATATATCTGATTAGTAATAATCTTAAAACCTATGTATTGATATCTCTCTGTTAGTGTGTCAAGTGGGTGTAAAGCGGCATAAACACAGCAGTGAAAAGCAGCTACACCCCATTATAAAAATAAATTACTTTTACAAACCCATGAAACAAAGACAGTGAAAGAGAGAGAAATTCTTACACAATGCGTTCAGGGGCTGTGATGCAACCTGGATTGACCATATCTAGACCCACAGCTGGATGAGACATAAGGGTGGACACTCTTGGGGCTGAGAGGTTTGGTGAGGTTGGGTGAGCAAATGCAGGCCCTTTAAAGTAATACTGCGTGGTACCCATCGCATGGGTCCCAAATATCCAGGTTGAAGGGCATATTCCTACATCGAAATCATGCATGAGAAAACAAAAAGATGGTACACCATGTGATGGGGAAAGGTTTCTAAAACGCACCTCATTTCTCTTCTCCTTGTGCCCGGGGTCGCCATTCCAGCCGCTTTCCTAGCAATCTCCCTACTTGGAGCATCAGCACCTTTAACCTCCTGTTCCGTACAGGTTGCAATTTGTCCTGAGGATGAACGGGAAGACGGGGAACCAGTGAGAGACTAGCTCTTGTTGTTGGGACAGGCACAGGTCACTCTATTTTCCCATCAGGAAGAAGAATTAACCACAGGCTCCTCCTCCCCCCCGGAACCAGAACAGGGCCTGAAGCCATCCAGTGCTTTTGCGGCCAGCTCCCAAAAAAGCGAGTTGTAAAATGGAGCTTCAGGGCACTGCAATTCACAAACCTGCAGAGTTATAAATGATAACTCTCGTCCGCAAATATATTGAGGGAAGGCAAAGAAGAGGATTTGAAATCAAGGCAGAATTGCAGGAAACAGATTTCAGGAGGTAGATTCGAATCGCCTTTAAAGCACATGAAAAGCGGCAAAACGTTGACAATGATGCCCTTGGCCAAAAAGGGCGTATGCGTTTTTTCCTGAATATATTCAGGAAAAAACGCATACGCCCTTTTTGGCCAACCAAGCAACCTGGAAAGGCAAATCAGCGCTACAAAGAAGACTCGCTACCCATGGGTCAAAAGGGCCATGCTGAAAAAAGTCTCAAAACCAGAAATGCAGGACAGGCCATGGAGAAATGGGAGCCTTGCTACACTGATGGGCGGGATGTAAATTGCCAACAGCCACTCTGGAGAAGTGTACGGTGTGTCCTGAAACATCTAAAAAACACAGCTTAGAGAGCATAGGGCACTTCCACTCATGGGGGTATAAATTGGGAAAATGAAAAATCAGCAAGACACAAGCACCCCAAAGTTTAGGGCTGCTCTGTTGACAAGGACCTCCACTTCATTCCACCTTCAATATCCCAGGAAAGAGAAAAATGGATAAAGAAGTTGTGGTCCTTATGTACAATGGAATATCACTCAGCCATGAAATCAATGTCATAAGGCTAGTAGCAGCATGATGAGTGGATTTAGGTACGACGATTCTAAGTGAAATAAGTCACACAGAAAAGGACACTTCTCATAAGGTATCACTTATAGAGGGAATGTAAAAACCGTTACACTTGAACTGAATTACAAAACAGAACAGAGTCACACATGCAGAAAACACACTATGGCTGCTTAAGGGGAAAGGTGAGGTGCGGAGATACATAAAACAAGGGTTTCAAATTAGCTCAGATACCGTTCCATAAACCCAATATGTAATAGACAAGACCTACTCCTTGCTCAGAGAACTGGACTCAACACGCCCTATTCACCACACAAGAATATATCTGATTAGTAATAATCTTAAAACCTATGTATTGATATCTCTCTGTTAGTGTGTCAAGTGGGTGTAAAGCGGCATAAACACAGCAGTGAAAAGCAGCTACACCCCATTATAAAAATAAATTACTTTTACAAACCCATGAAACAAAGACAGTGAAAGAGAGAGAAATTCTTACACAATGCGTTCAGGGGCTGTGATGCAACCTGGATTGACCATATCTAGACCCACAGCTGGATGAGACATAAGGGTGGACACTCTTGGGGCTGAGAGGTTTGGTGAGGTTGGGTGAGCAAATGCAGGCCCTTTAAAGTAATACTGCGTGGTACCCATCGCATGGGTCCCAAATATCCAGGTTGAAGGGCATATTCCTACATCGAAATCATGCATGAGAAAACAAAAAGATGGTACACCATGTGATGGGGAAAGGTTTCTAAAACGCACCTCATTTCTCTTCTCCTTGTGCCCGGGGTCGCCATTCCAGCCGCTTTCCTAGCAATCTCCCTACTTGGAGCATCAGCACCTTTAACCTCCTGTTCCGTACAGGTTGCAATTTGTCCTGAGGATGAACGGGAAGACGGGGAACCAGTGAGAGACTAGCTCTTGTTGTTGGGACAGGCACAGGTCACTCTATTTTCCCATCAGGAAGAAGAATTAACCACAGGCTCCTCCTCCCCCCCGGAACCAGAACAGGGCCTGAAGCCATCCAGTGCTTTTGCGGCCAGCTCCCAAAAAAGCGAGTTGTAAAATGGAGCTTCAGGGCACTGCAATTCACAAACCTGCAGAGTTATAAATGATAACTCTCGTCCGCAAATATATTGAGGGAAGGCAAAGAAGAGGATTTGAAATCAAGGCAGAATTGCAGGAAACAGATTTCAGGAGGTAGATTCGAATCGCCTTTAAAGCACATGAAAAGCGGCAAAACGTTGACAATGATGCCCTTGGCCAAAAAGGGCGTATGCGTTTTTTCCTGAATATATTCAGGAAAAAACGCATACGCCCTTTTTGGCCAACCAAGCAACCTGGAAAGGCAAATCAGCGCTACAAAGAAGACTCGCTACCCATGGGTCAAAAGGGCCATGCTGAAAAAAGTCTCAAAACCAGAAATGCAGGACAGGCCATGGAGAAATGGGAGCCTTGCTACACTGATGGGCGGGATGTAAATTGCCAACAGCCACTCTGGAGAAGTGTACGGTGTGTCCTGAAACATCTAAAAAACACAGCTTAGAGAGCATAGGGCACTTCCACTCATGGGGGTATAAATTGGGAAAATGAAAAATCAGCAAGACACAAGCACCCCAAAGTTTAGGGCTGCTCTGTTGACAAGGACCTCCACTTCATTCCACCTTCAATATCCCAGGAAAGAGAAAAATGGATAAAGAAGTTGTGGTCCTTATGTACAATGGAATATCACTCAGCCATGAAATCAATGTCATAAGGCTAGTAGCAGCATGATGAGTGGATTTAGGTACGACGATTCTAAGTGAAATAAGTCACACAGAAAAGGACACTTCTCATAAGGTATCACTTATAGAGGGAATGTCAAAACCGTTACACTTGAACTGAATTACAAAACAGAACAGAGTCACACATGCAGAAAACACACTATGGCTGCTTAACGGGAAAGGTGAGGTGCGGAGATACATAAAACAAGGGTTTCAAATTAGCTCAGATACCGTTCCATAAACCCAATATGTAATAGACAAGACCTACTCCTTGCTCAGAGAACTGGACTCAACATGCCCTATTAACCGCACAAGAATATATCTGACTAGTAATAATCTTAAAACCTATGTATTGATATCTCTCTCTTAGTGAGTCAAGTGGGTGTAAAGCGGCATAAACACAGCAGTGAAAAGCAGCTAAACCCCATTATAAAAATAAATTACTTTTACAAACCCATGAAACAAAGACAGTGAAAGAGAGAGAAATTCTTACACAATGCGTTCAGGGGCTGTGATGCAACCTGGATTGACCATATCTAGACCCACAGCTGGATGAGACATAAGGGTGGACACTCTTGGGGCTGAGAGGTTTGGTGAGGTTGGGTGAGCAAATGCAGGCCCTTTAAAGTAATACTGCGTGGTACCCATCGCATGGGTCCCAAATATCCAGGTTCAAGGGCATATTCCTACATCGAAATCATGCATGAGAAAACAAAAAGATGGTACACCATGTGATGGGGAAAGGTTTCTAAAACGCACCTCATTTCTCTTCTCCTTGTGCCCGGGGTCGCCATTCCAGCCGCTTTCCTAGCAATCTCCCTACTTGGAGCATCAGCACCTTTAACCTCCTGTTCCGTACAGGTTGCAATTTGTCCTGAGGATGAACGGGAAGACGGGGAACCAGTGAGAGACTAGCTCTTGTTGTTGGGACAGGCACAGGTCACTCTATTTTCCCATCAGGAAGAAGAATTAACCACAGGCTCCTCCTCCCCCCCGGAACCAGAACAGGGCCTGAAGCCATCCAGTGCTTTTGCGGCCAGCTCCCAAAAAAGCGAGTTGTAAAATGGAGCTTCAGGGCACTGCAATTCACAAACCTGCAGAGTTATAAATGATAACTCTCGTCCGCAAATATATTGAGGGAAGGCAAAGAAGAGGATTTGAAATCAAGGCAGAATTGCAGGAAACAGATTTCAGGAGGTAGATTCGAATCGCCTTTAAAGCACATGAAAAGCGGCAAAACGTTGACAATGATGCCCTTGGCCAAAAAGGGCGTATGCGTTTTTTCCTGAATATATTCAGGAAAAAACGCATACGCCCTTTTTGGCCAACCAAGCAACCTGGAAAGGCAAATCAGCGCTACAAAGAAGACTCGCTACCCATCGGTCAAAAGGGCCATGCTGAAAAAAGTCTCAAAACCAGAAATGCAGGACAGGCCATGGAGAAATGGGAGCCTTGCTACACTGATGGGCGGGATGTAAATTGCCAACAGCCACTCTGGAGAAGTGTACGGTGTGTCCTGAAACATCTAAAAAACACAGCTTAGAGAGCATAGGGCACTTCCACTCATGGGGGTATAAATTGGGAAAATGAAAAATCAGCAAGACACAAGCACCCCAAAGTTTAGGGCTGCTCTGTTGACAAGGACCTCCACTTCATTCCACCTTCAATATCCCAGGAAAGAGAAAAATGGATAAAGAAGTTGTGGTCCTTATGTACAATGGAATATCACTCAGCCATGAAATCAATGTCATAAGGCTAGTAGCAGCATGATGAGTGGATTTAGGTACGACGATTCTAAGTGAAATAAGTCACACAGAAAAGGACACTTCTCATAAGGTATCACTTATAGAGGGAATGTCAAAACCGTTACACTTGAACTGAATTACAAAACAGAACAGAGTCACACATGCAGAAAACACACTATGGCTGCTTAACGGGAAAGGTGAGGTGCGGAGATACATAAAACAAGGGTTTCAAATTAGCTCAGATACCGTTCCATAAACCCAATATGTAATAGACAAGACCTACTCCTTGCTCAGAGAACTGGACTCAACATGCCCTATTAACCGCACAAGAATATATCTGACTAGTAATAATCTTAAAACCTATGTATTGATATCTCTCTCTTAGTGAGTCAAGTGGGTGTAAAGCGGCATAAACACAGCAGTGAAAAGCAGCTAAACCCCATTATAAAAATAAATTACTTTTACAAACCCATGAAACAAAGACAGTGAAAGAGAGAGAAATTCTTACACAATGCGTTCAGGGGCTGTGATGCAACCTGGATTGACCATATCTAGACCCACAGCTGGATGAGACATAAGGGTGGACACTCTTGGGGCTGAGAGGTTTGGTGAGGTTGGGTGAGCAAATGCAGGCCCTTTAAAGTAATACTGCGTGGTACCCATCGCATGGGTCCCAAATATCCAGGTTCAAGGGCATATTCCTACATCGAAATCATGCATGAGAAAACAAAAAGATGGTACACCATGTGATGGGGAAAGGTTTCTAAAACGCACCTCATTTCTCTTCTCCTTGTGCCCGGGGTCGCCATTCCAGCCGCTTTCCTAGCAATCTCCCTACTTGGAGCATCAGCACCTTTAACCTCCTGTTCCGTACAGGTTGCAATTTGTCCTGAGGATGAACGGGAAGACGGGGAACCAGTGAGAGACTAGCTCTTGTTGTTGGGACAGGCACAGGTCACTCTATTTTCCCATCAGGAAGAAGAATTAACCACAGGCTCATCCTCCCCCCCGGAACCAGAACAGGGCCTGAAGCCATCCAGTGCTTTTGCGGCCAGCTCCCAAAAAAGCGAGTTGTAAAATGGAGCTTCAGGGCACTGCAATTCACAAACCTGCAGAGTTATAAATGATAACTCTCGTCCGCAAATATATTGAGGGAAGGCAAAGAAGAGGATTTGAAATCAAGGCAGAATTGCAGGAAACAGATTTCAGGAGGTAGATTCGAATCGCCTTTAAAGCACATGAAAAGCGGCAAAACGTTGACAATGATGCCCTTGGCCAAAAAGGGCGTATGCGTTTTTTCCTGAATATATTCAGGAAAAAACGCATACGCCCTTTTTGGCCAACCAAGCAACCTGGAAAGGCAAATCAGCGCTACAAAGAAGACTCGCTACCCATCGGTCAAAAGGGCCATGCTGAAAAAAGTCTCAAAACCAGAAATGCAGGACAGGCCATGGAGAAATGGGAGCCTTGCTACACTGATGGGCGGGATGTAAATTGCCAACAGCCACTCTGGAGAAGTGTACGGTGTGTCCTGAAACATCTAAAAAACACAGCTTAGAGAGCATAGGGCACTTCCACTCATGGGGGTATAAATTGGGAAAATGAAAAATCAGCAAGACACAAGCACCCCAAAGTTTAGGGCTGCTCTGTTGACAAGGACCTCCACTTCATTCCACCTTCAATATCCCAGGAAAGAGAAAAATGGATAAAGAAGTTGTGGTCCTTATGTACAATGGAATATCACTCAGCCATGAAATCAATGTCATAAGGCTAGTAGCAGCATGATGAGTGGATTTAGGTACGACGATTCTAAGTGAAATAAGTCACACAGAAAAGGACACTTCTCATAAGGTATCACTTATAGAGGGAATGTAAAAACCGTTACACTTGAACTGAATTACAAAACAGAACAGAGTCACACATTCAGAAAACACACTATGGCTGCTTAACGGGAAAGGTGAGGTGGGGTGATACATAAAACAAGGGTTTCAAATTAGCTCAGATACCGTTCCATAAACCCAATATGTAATAGACAAGACCTACTCCTTGCTCAGAGAACTGGACTCAACACGCCCTATTCACCGCACAAGAATATATCTGACTAGTAATAATCTTAAAACCTATGTATTGATATCTCCCTCTTAGTGTGTCAAGTGGGTGTAAAGCGGCATAAACACAGCAGTGAAAAGCAGCTAAACCCCATTATAAAAATAAATTACTTCGAAAAACCCATGAAACAAAGACAGTGAAAGAGAGAGAAATTCTTACACAATGCGTTCAGGGGCTGTGATGCAACCTGGATTGACCATATCTAGACCCACAGCTGGATGAGACATAAGGGTGGACACTCTTGGGGCTGAGAGGTTTGGTGAGGTTGGGTGAGCAAATGCAGGCCCTTTAAAGTAATACTGCGTGGTACCCATCGCATGGGTCCCAAATATCCAGGTTCAAGGGCATATTCCTACATCGAAATCATGCATGAGAAAACAAAAAGATGGTACACCATGTGATGGGGAAAGGTTTCTAAAACGCACCTCATTTCTCTTCTCCTTGTGCCCGGGGTCGCCATTCCAGCCGCTTTCCTAGCAATCTCCCTACTTGGAGCATCAGCACCTTTAACCTCCTGTTCCGTACAGGTTGCAATTTGTCCTGAGGATGAACGGGAAGACGGGGAACCAGTGAGAGACTAGCTAATGTTGTTGGGACAGGCACAGGTCACTCTATTTTCCCATCAGGAAGAAGAATTAACCACAGGCTCCTCCTCCCCCCCGGAACCAGAACAGGGCCTGAAGCCATCCAGTGCTTTTGCGGCCAGCTCCCAAAAAAGCGAGTTGTAAAATGGAGCTTCAGGGCACTGCAATTCACAAACCTGCAGAGTTATAAATGATAACTCTCGTCCGCAAATATATTGAGGGAAGGCAAAGAAGAGGATTTGAAATCAAGGCAGAATTGCAGGAAACAGATTTCAGGAGGTAGATTCGAATCGCCTTTAAAGCACATGAAAAGCGGCAAAACGTTGACAATGATGCCCTTGGCCAAAAAGGGCGTATGCGTTTTTTCCTGAATATATTCAGGAAAAAACGCATACGCCCTTTTTGGCCAACCAAGCAACCTGGAAAGGCAAATCAGCGCTACAAAGAAGACTCGCTACCCATCGGTCAAAAGGGCCATGCTGAAAAAAGTCTCAAAACCAGAAATGCAGGACAGGCCATGGAGAAATGGGAGCCTTGCTACACTGATGGGCGGGATGTAAATTGCCAACAGCCACTCTGGAGAAGTGTACGGTGTGTCCTGAAACATCGAAAAAACACAGCTTAGAGAGCATAGGGCACTTCCACTCATGGGGGTATAAATTGGGAAAATGAAAAATCAGCAAGACACAAGCACCCCAAAGTTTAGGGCTGCTCTGTTGACAAGGACCTCCACTTCATTCCACCTTCAATATCCCAGGAAAGAGAAAAATGGATAAAGAAGTTGTGGTCCTTATGTACAATGGAATATCACTCAGCCATGAAATCAATGTCATAAGGCTAGTAGCAGCATGATGAGTGGATTTAGGTACGACGATTCTAAGTGAAATAAGTCACACAGAAAAGGACACTTCTCATAAGGTATCACTTATAGAGGGAATGTCAAAACCGTTACACTTGAATTGAATTACAAAACAGAACAGAGTCACACATGCAGAAAACACACTATGGCTGCTTAACGGGAAAGGTGAGGTGGGGAGATACATAAAACAAGGGTTTCAAATTAGCTCAGATACCGTTCCATAAACCCAATATGTAATAGACAAGACCTACTCCTTGCTCAGAGAACTGGACTCAACACGCCCTATTCACCACACAAGAATATATCTGATTAGTAATAATCTTAAAACCTATGTATTGATATCTCTCTCTTAGTGTGTCAAGTGGGTGTAAAGCGGCATAAACACAGCAGTGAAAAGCAGCTAAACCCCATTATAAAAATAAATTACTTTTACAAACCCATGAAACAAAGACAGTGAAAGAGAGAGAAATTCTTACACAATGCGTTCAGGGGCTGTGATGCAACCTGGATTGACCATATCTAGACCCACAGCTGGATGAGACATAAGGGTGGACACTCTTGGGGCTGAGAGGTTTGGTGAGGTTGGGTGAGCAAATGCAGGCCCTTTAAAGTAATACTGCGTGGTACCCATCGCATGGGTCCCAAATATCCAGGTTGAAGGGCATATTCCTACATCGAAATCATGCATGAGAAAACAAAAAGATGGTACACCATGTGATGGGGAAAGGTTTCTAAAACGCACCTCATTTCTCTTCTCCTTGTGCCCGGGGTCGCCATTCCAGCCGCTTTCCTAGCAATCTCCCTACTTGGAGCATCAGCACCTTTAACCTCCTGTTCCGTACAGGTTGCAATTTGTCCTGAGGATGAACGGGAAGACGGGGAACCAGTGAGAGACTAGCTAATGTTGTTGGGACAGGCACAGGTCACTCTATTTTCCCATCAGGAAGAAGAATTAACCACAGGCTCCTCCTCCCCCCCGGAACCAGAACAGGGCCTGAAGCCATCCAGTGCTTTTGCGGCCAGCTCCCAAAAAAGCGAGTTGTAAAATGGAGCTTCAGGGCACTGCAATTCACAAACCTGCAGAGTTATAAATGATAACTCTCGTCCGCAAATATATTGAGGGAAGGCAAAGAAGAGGATTTGAAATCAAGGCAGAATTGCAGGAAACAGATTTCAGGAGGTAGATTCGAATCGCCTTTAAAGCACATGAAAAGCGGCAAAACGTTGACAATGATGCCCTTGGCCAAAAAGGGCGTATGCGTTTTTTCCTGAATATATTCAGGAAAAAACGCATACGCCCTTTTTGGCCAACCAAGCAACCTGGAAAGGCAAATCAGCGCTACAAAGAAGACTCGCTACCCATCGGTCAAAAGGGCCATGCTGAAAAAAGTCTCAAAACCAGAAATGCAGGACAGGCCATGGAGAAATGGGAGCCTTGCTACACTGATGGGCGGGATGTAAATTGCCAACAGCCACTCTGGAGAAGTGTACGGTGTGTCCTGAAACATCTAAAAAACACAGCTTAGAGAGCATAGGGCACTTCCACTCATGGGGGTATAAATTGGGAAAATGAAAAATCAGCAAGACACAAGCACCCCAAAGTTTAGGGCTGCTCTGTTGACAAGGACCTCCACTTCATTCCACCTTCAATATCCCAGGAAAGAGAAAAATGGATAAAGAAGTTGTGGTCCTTATGTACAATGGAATATCACTCAGCCATGAAATCAATGTCATAAGGCTAGTAGCAGCATGATGAGTGGATTTAGGTACGACGATTCTAAGTGAAATAAGTCACACAGAAAAGGACACTTCTCATAAGGTATCACTTATAGAGGGAATGTAAAAACCGTTACACTTGAACTGAATTACAAAACAGAACAGAGTCACACATGCAGAAAACACACTATGGCTGCTTAACGGGAAAGGTGAGGTGCGGAGATACATAAAACAAGGGTTTCAAATTAGCTCAGATACCGTTCCATAAACCCAATATGTAATAGACAAGACCTACTCCTTGCTCAGAGAACTGGACTCAACACGCCCTATTCACCACACAAGAATATATCTGATTAGTAATAATCTTAAAACCTATGTATTGATATCTCTCTCTTAGTGTGTCAAGTGGGTGTAAAGCGGCATAAACACAGCAGTGAAAAGCAGCTAAACCCCATTATAAAAATAAATTACTTTTACAAACCCATGAAACAAAGACAGTGAAAGAGAGAGAAATTCTTACACAATGCGTTCAGGGGCTGTGATGCAACCTGGATTGACCATATCTAGACCCACAGCTGGATGAGACATAAGGGTGGACACTCTTGGGGCTGAGAGGTTTGGTGAGGTTGGGTGAGCAAATGCAGGCCCTTTAAAGTAATACTGCGTGGTACCCATCGCATGGGTCCCAAATATCCAGGTTCAAGGGCATATTCCTACATCGAAATCATGCATGAGAAAACAAAAAGATGGTACACCATGTGATGGGGAAAGGTTTCTAAAACGCACCTCATTTCTCTTCTCCTTGTGCCCGGGGTCGCCATTCCAGCCGCTTTCCTAGCAATCTCCCTACTTGGAGCATCAGCACCTTTAACCTCCTGTTCCGTACAGGTTGCAATTTGTCCTGAGGATGAACGGGAAGACGGGGAACCAGTGAGAGACTAGCTAATGTTGTTGGGACAGGCACAGGTCACTCTATTTTCCCATCAGGAAGAAGAATTAACCACAGGCTCCTCCTCCCCCCCGGAACCAGAACAGGGCCTGAAGCCATCCAGTGCTTTTGCGGCCAGCTCCCAAAAAAGCGAGTTGTAAAATGGAGCTTCAGGGCACTGCAATTCACAAACCTGCAGAGTTATAAATGATAACTCTCGTCCGCAAATATATTGAGGGAAGGCAAAGAAGAGGATTTGAAATCAAGGCAGAATTGCAGGAAACAGATTTCAGGAGGTAGATTCGAATCGCCTTTAAAGCACATGAAAAGCGGCAAAACGTTGACAATGATGCCCTTGGCCAAAAAGGGCGTATGCGTTTTTTCCTGAATATATTCAGGAAAAAACGCATACGCCCTTTTTGGCCAACCAAGCAACCTGGAAAGGCAAATCAGCGCTACAAAGAAGACTCGCTACCCATGGGTCAAAAGGGCCATGCTGAAAAAAGTCTCAAAACCAGAAATGCAGGACAGGCCATGGAGAAATGGGAGCCTTGCTACACTGATGGGCGGGATGTAAATTGCCAACAGCCACTCTGGAGAAGTGTACGGTGTGTCCTGAAACATCTAAAAAACACAGCTTAGAGAGCATAGGGCACTTCCACTCATGGGGGTATAAATTGGGAAAATGAAAAATCAGCAAGACACAAGCACCCCAAAGTTTAGGGCTGCTCTGTTGACAAGGACCTCCACTTCATTCCACCTTCAATATCCCAGGAAAGAGAAAAATGGATAAAGAAGTTGTGGTCCTTATGTACAATGGAATATCACTCAGCCATGAAATCAATGTCATAAGGCTAGTAGCAGCATGATGAGTGGATTTAGGTACGACGATTCTAAGTGAAATAAGTCACACAGAAAAGGACACTTCTCATAAGGTATCACTTATAGAGGGAATGTCAAAACCGTTACACTTGAACTGAATTACAAAACAGAACAGAGTCACACATGCAGAAAACACACTATGGCTGCTTAACGGGAAAGGTGAGGTGCGGAGATACATAAAACAAGGGTTTCAAATTAGCTCAGATACCGTTCCATAAACCCAATATGTAATAGACAAGACCTACTCCTTGCTCAGAGAACTGGACTCAACATGCCCTATTAACCGCACAAGAATATATCTGACTAGTAATAATCTTAAAACCTATGTATTGATATCTCTCTCTTAGTGAGTCAAGTGGGTGTAAAGCGGCATAAACACAGCAGTGAAAAGCAGCTAAACCCCATTATAAAAATAAATTACTTTTACAAACCCATGAAACAAAGACAGTGAAAGAGAGAGAAATTCTTACACAATGCGTTCAGGGGCTGTGATGCAACCTGGATTGACCATATCTAGACCCACAGCTGGATGAGACATAAGGGTGGACACTCTTGGGGCTGAGAGGTTTGGTGAGGTTGGGTGAGCAAATGCAGGCCCTTTAAAGTAATACTGCGTGGTACCCATCGCATGGGTCCCAAATATCCAGGTTCAAGGGCATATTCCTACATCGAAATCATGCATGAGAAAACAAAAAGATGGTACACCATGTGATGGGGAAAGGTTTCTAAAACGCACCTCATTTCTCTTCTCCTTGTGCCCGGGGTCGCCATTCCAGCCGCTTTCCTAGCAATCTCCCTACTTGGAGCATCAGCACCTTTAACCTCCTGTTCCGTACAGGTTGCAATTTGTCCTGAGGATGAACGGGAAGACGGGGAACCAGTGAGAGACTAGCTCTTGTTGTTGGGACAGGCACAGGTCACTCTATTTTCCCATCAGGAAGAAGAATTAACCACAGGCTCATCCTCCCCCCCGGAACCAGAACAGGGCCTGAAGCCATCCAGTGCTTTTGCGGCCAGCTCCCAAAAAAGCGAGTTGTAAAATGGAGCTTCAGGGCACTGCAATTCACAAACCTGCAGAGTTATAAATGATAACTCTCGTCCGCAAATATATTGAGGGAAGGCAAAGAAGAGGATTTGAAATCAAGGCAGAATTGCAGGAAACAGATTTCAGGAGGTAGATTCGAATCGCCTTTAAAGCACATGAAAAGCGGCAAAACGTTGACAATGATGCCCTTGGCCAAAAAGGGCGTATGCGTTTTTTCCTGAATATATTCAGGAAAAAACGCATACGCCCTTTTTGGCCAACCAAGCAACCTGGAAAGGCAAATCAGCGCTACAAAGAAGACTCGCTACCCATCGGTCAAAAGGGCCATGCTGAAAAAAGTCTCAAAACCAGAAATGCAGGACAGGCCATGGAGAAATGGGAGCCTTGCTACACTGATGGGCGGGATGTAAATTGCCAACAGCCACTCTGGAGAAGTGTACGGTGTGTCCTGAAACATCTAAAAAACACAGCTTAGAGAGCATAGGGCACTTCCACTCATGGGGGTATAAATTGGGAAAATGAAAAATCAGCAAGACACAAGCACCCCAAAGTTTAGGGCTGCTCTGTTGACAAGGACCTCCACTTCATTCCACCTTCAATATCCCAGGAAAGAGAAAAATGGATAAAGAAGTTGTGGTCCTTATGTACAATGGAATATCACTCAGCCATGAAATCAATGTCATAAGGCTAGTAGCAGCATGATGAGTGGATTTAGGTACGACGATTCTAAGTGAAATAAGTCACACAGAAAAGGACACTTCTCATAAGGTATCACTTATAGAGGGAATGTAAAAACCGTTACACTTGAACTGAATTACAAAACAGAACAGAGTCACACATTCAGAAAACACACTATGGCTGCTTAACGGGAAAGGTGAGGTGGGGTGATACATAAAACAAGGGTTTCAAATTAGCTCAGATACCGTTCCATAAACCCAATATGTAATAGACAAGACCTACTCCTTGCTCAGAGAACTGGACTCAACACGCCCTATTCACCGCACAAGAATATATCTGACTAGTAATAATCTTAAAACCTATGTATTGATATCTCCCTCTTAGTGTGTCAAGTGGGTGTAAAGCGGCATAAACACAGCAGTGAAAAGCAGCTAAACCCCATTATAAAAATAAATTACTTCGAAAAACCCATGAAACAAAGACAGTGAAAGAGAGAGAAATTCTTACACAATGCGTTCAGGGGCTGTGATGCAACCTGGATTGACCATATCTAGACCCACAGCTGGATGAGACATAAGGGTGGACACTCTTGGGGCTGAGAGGTTTGGTGAGGTTGGGTGAGCAAATGCAGGCCCTTTAAAGTAATACTGCGTGGTACCCATCGCATGGGTCCCAAATATCCAGGTTCAAGGGCATATTCCTACATCGAAATCATGCATGAGAAAACAAAAAGATGGTACACCATGTGATGGGGAAAGGTTTCTAAAACGCACCTCATTTCTCTTCTCCTTGTGCCCGGGGTCGCCATTCCAGCCGCTTTCCTAGCAATCTCCCTACTTGGAGCATCAGCACCTTTAACCTCCTGTTCCGTACAGGTTGCAATTTGTCCTGAGGATGAACGGGAAGACGGGGAACCAGTGAGAGACTAGCTAATGTTGTTGGGACAGGCACAGGTCACTCTATTTTCCCATCAGGAAGAAGAATTAACCACAGGCTCCTCCTCCCCCCCGGAACCAGAACAGGGCCTGAAGCCATCCAGTGCTTTTGCGGCCAGCTCCCAAAAAAGCGAGTTGTAAAATGGAGCTTCAGGGCACTGCAATTCACAAACCTGCAGAGTTATAAATGATAACTCTCGTCCGCAAATATATTGAGGGAAGGCAAAGAAGAGGATTTGAAATCAAGGCAGAATTGCAGGAAACAGATTTCAGGAGGTAGATTCGAATCGCCTTTAAAGCACATGAAAAGCGGCAAAACGTTGACAATGATGCCCTTGGCCAAAAAGGGCGTATGCGTTTTTTCCTGAATATATTCAGGAAAAAACGCATACGCCCTTTTTGGCCAACCAAGCAACCTGGAAAGGCAAATCAGCGCTACAAAGAAGACTCGCTACCCATCGGTCAAAAGGGCCATGCTGAAAAAAGTCTCAAAACCAGAAATGCAGGACAGGCCATGGAGAAATGGGAGCCTTGCTACACTGATGGGCGGGATGTAAATTGCCAACAGCCACTCTGGAGAAGTGTACGGTGTGTCCTGAAACATCGAAAAAACACAGCTTAGAGAGCATAGGGCACTTCCACTCATGGGGGTATAAATTGGGAAAATGAAAAATCAGCAAGACACAAGCACCCCAAAGTTTAGGGCTGCTCTGTTGACAAGGACCTCCACTTCATTCCACCTTCAATATCCCAGGAAAGAGAAAAATGGATAAAGAAGTTGTGGTCCTTATGTACAATGGAATATCACTCAGCCATGAAATCAATGTCATAAGGCTAGTAGCAGCATGATGAGTGGATTTAGGTACGACGATTCTAAGTGAAATAAGTCACACAGAAAAGGACACTTCTCATAAGGTATCACTTATAGAGGGAATGTCAAAACCGTTACACTTGAATTGAATTACAAAACAGAACAGAGTCACACATGCAGAAAACACACTATGGCTGCTTAACGGGAAAGGTGAGGTGGGGAGATACATAAAACAAGGGTTTCAAATTAGCTCAGATACCGTTCCATAAACCCAATATGTAATAGACAAGACCTACTCCTTGCTCAGAGAACTGGACTCAACACGCCCTATTCACCACACAAGAATATATCTGATTAGTAATAATCTTAAAACCTATGTATTGATATCTCTCTCTTAGTGTGTCAAGTGGGTGTAAAGCGGCATAAACACAGCAGTGAAAAGCAGCTAAACCCCATTATAAAAATAAATTACTTTTACAAACCCATGAAACAAAGACAGTGAAAGAGAGAGAAATTCTTACACAATGCGTTCAGGGGCTGTGATGCAACCTGGATTGACCATATCTAGACCCACAGCTGGATGAGACATAAGGGTGGACACTCTTGGGGCTGAGAGGTTTGGTGAGGTTGGGTGAGCAAATGCAGGCCCTTTAAAGTAATACTGCGTGGTACCCATCGCATGGGTCCCAAATATCCAGGTTGAAGGGCATATTCCTACATCGAAATCATGCATGAGAAAACAAAAAGATGGTACACCATGTGATGGGGAAAGGTTTCTAAAACGCACCTCATTTCTCTTCTCCTTGTGCCCGGGGTCGCCATTCCAGCCGCTTTCCTAGCAATCTCCCTACTTGGAGCATCAGCACCTTTAACCTCCTGTTCCGTACAGGTTGCAATTTGTCCTGAGGATGAACGGGAAGACGGGGAACCAGTGAGAGACTAGCTAATGTTGTTGGGACAGGCACAGGTCACTCTATTTTCCCATCAGGAAGAAGAATTAACCACAGGCTCCTCCTCCCCCCCGGAACCAGAACAGGGCCTGAAGCCATCCAGTGCTTTTGCGGCCAGCTCCCAAAAAAGCGAGTTGTAAAATGGAGCTTCAGGGCACTGCAATTCACAAACCTGCAGAGTTATAAATGATAACTCTCGTCCGCAAATATATTGAGGGAAGGCAAAGAAGAGGATTTGAAATCAAGGCAGAATTGCAGGAAACAGATTTCAGGAGGTAGATTCGAATCGCCTTTAAAGCACATGAAAAGCGGCAAAACGTTGACAATGATGCCCTTGGCCAAAAAGGGCGTATGCGTTTTTTCCTGAATATATTCAGGAAAAAACGCATACGCCCTTTTTGGCCAACCAAGCAACCTGGAAAGGCAAATCAGCGCTACAAAGAAGACTCGCTACCCATCGGTCAAAAGGGCCATGCTGAAAAAAGTCTCAAAACCAGAAATGCAGGACAGGCCATGGAGAAATGGGAGCCTTGCTACACTGATGGGCGGGATGTAAATTGCCAACAGCCACTCTGGAGAAGTGTACGGTGTGTCCTGAAACATCTAAAAAACACAGCTTAGAGAGCATAGGGCACTTCCACTCATGGGGGTATAAATTGGGAAAATGAAAAATCAGCAAGACACAAGCACCCCAAAGTTTAGGGCTGCTCTGTTGACAAGGACCTCCACTTCATTCCACCTTCAATATCCCAGGAAAGAGAAAAATGGATAAAGAAGTTGTGGTCCTTATGTACAATGGAATATCACTCAGCCATGAAATCAATGTCATAAGGCTAGTAGCAGCATGATGAGTGGATTTAGGTACGACGATTCTAAGTGAAATAAGTCACACAGAAAAGGACACTTCTCATAAGGTATCACTTATAGAGGGAATGTAAAAACCGTTACACTTGAACTGAATTACAAAACAGAACAGAGTCACACATGCAGAAAACACACTATGGCTGCTTAACGGGAAAGGTGAGGTGCGGAGATACATAAAACAAGGGTTTCAAATTAGCTCAG
Source organism: Balaenoptera ricei (assembly GCF_028023285.1). Classification (NCBI taxonomy): domain Eukaryota; kingdom Metazoa; phylum Chordata; class Mammalia; order Artiodactyla; family Balaenopteridae; genus Balaenoptera; species Balaenoptera ricei. Next base: position 53,443 of record NW_026777422.1, on the reverse strand, counting down.
ATACCGTTCCATAAACCCAATATGTAATAGACAAGACCTACTCCTTGCTCAGAGAACTGGACTCAACACGCCCTATTCACCACACAAGAATATATCTGATTAGTAATAATCTTAAAACCTATGTATTGATATCTCTCTCTTAGTGTGTCAAGTGGGTGTAAAGCGGCATAAACACAGCAGTGAAAAGCAGCTAAACCCCATTATAAAAATAAATTACTTTTACAAACCCATGAAACAAAGACAGTGAAAGAGAGAGAAATTCTTACACAATGCGTTCAGGGGCTGTGATGCAACCTGGATTGACCATATCTAGACCCACAGCTGGATGAGACATAAGGGTGGACACTCTTGGGGCTGAGAGGTTTGGTGAGGTTGGGTGAGCAAATGCAGGCCCTTTAAAGTAATACTGCGTGGTACCCATCGCATGGGTCCCAAATATCCAGGTTCAAGGGCATATTCCTACATCGAAATCATGCATGAGAAAACAAAAAGATGGTACACCATGTGATGGGGAAAGGTTTCTAAAACGCACCTCATTTCTCTTCTCCTTGTGCCCGGGGTCGCCATTCCAGCCGCTTTCCTAGCAATCTCCCTACTTGGAGCATCAGCACCTTTAACCTCCTGTTCCGTACAGGTTGCAATTTGTCCTGAGGATGAACGGGAAGACGGGGAACCAGTGAGAGACTAGCTAATGTTGTTGGGACAGGCACAGGTCACTCTATTTTCCCATCAGGAAGAAGAATTAACCACAGGCTCCTCCTCCCCCCCGGAACCAGAACAGGGCCTGAAGCCATCCAGTGCTTTTGCGGCCAGCTCCCAAAAAAGCGAGTTGTAAAATGGAGCTTCAGGGCACTGCAATTCACAAACCTGCAGAGTTATAAATGATAACTCTCGTCCGCAAATATATTGAGGGAAGGCAAAGAAGAGGATTTGAAATCAAGGCAGAATTGCAGGAAACAGATTTCAGGAGGTAGATTCGAATCGCCTTTAAAGCACATGAAAAGCGGCAAAACGTTGACAATGATGCCCTTGGCCAAAAAGGGCGTATGCGTTTTTTCCTGAATATATTCAGGAAAAAACGCATACGCCCTTTTTGGCCAACCAAGCAACCTGGAAAGGCAAATCAGCGCTACAAAGAAGACTCGCTACCCATGGGTCAAAAGGGCCATGCTGAAAAAAGTCTCAAAACCAGAAATGCAGGACAGGCCATGGAGAAATGGGAGCCTTGCTACACTGATGGGCGGGATGTAAATTGCCAACAGCCACTCTGGAGAAGTGTACGGTGTGTCCTGAAACATCTAAAAAACACAGCTTAGAGAGCATAGGGCACTTCCACTCATGGGGGTATAAATTGGGAAAATGAAAAATCAGCAAGACACAAGCACCCCAAAGTTTAGGGCTGCTCTGTTGACAAGGACCTCCACTTCATTCCACCTTCAATATCCCAGGAAAGAGAAAAATGGATAAAGAAGTTGTGGTCCTTATGTACAATGGAATATCACTCAGCCATGAAATCAATGTCATAAGGCTAGTAGCAGCATGATGAGTGGATTTAGGTACGACGATTCTAAGTGAAATAAGTCACACAGAAAAGGACACTTCTCATAAGGTATCACTTATAGAGGGAATGTAAAAACCGTTACACTTGAACTGAATTACAAAACAGAACAGAGTCACACATTCAGAAAACACACTATGGCTGCTTAACGGGAAAGGTGAGGTGCGGAGATACATAAAACAAGGGTTTCAAATTAGCTCAGATACCGTTCCATAAACCCAATATGTAATAGACAAGACCTACTCCTTGCTCAGAGAACTGGACTCAACACGCCCTATTCACCACACAAGAATATATCTGATTAGTAATAATCTTAAAACCTATGTATTGATATCTCTCTGTTAGTGTGTCAAGTGGGTGTAAAGCGGCATAAACACAGCAGTGAAAAGCAGCTACACCCCATTATAAAAATAAATTACTTTTACAAACCCATGAAACAAAGACAGTGAAAGAGAGAGAAATTCTTACACAATGCGTTCAGGGGCTGTGATGCAACCTGGATTGACCATATCTAGACCCACAGCTGGATGAGACATAAGGGTGGACACTCTTGGGGCTGAGAGGTTTGGTGAGGTTGGGTGAGCAAATGCAGGCCCTTTAAAGTAATACTGCGTGGTACCCATCGCATGGGTCCCAAATATCCAGGTTGAAGGGCATATTCCTACATCGAAATCATGCATGAGAAAACAAAAAGATGGTACACCATGTGATGGGGAAAGGTTTCTAAAACGCACCTCATTTCTCTTCTCCTTGTGCCCGGGGTCGCCATTCCAGCCGCTTTCCTAGCAATCTCCCTACTTGGAGCATCAGCACCTTTAACCTCCTGTTCCGTACAGGTTGCAATTTGTCCTGAGGATGAACGGGAAGACGGGGAACCAGTGAGAGACTAGCTAATGTTGTTGGGACAGGCACAGGTCACTCTATTTTCCCATCAGGAAGAAGAATTAACCACAGGCTCCTCCTCCCCCCCGGAACCAGAACAGGGCCTGAAGCCATCCAGTGCTTTTGCGGCCAGCTCCCAAAAAAGCGAGTTGTAAAATGGAGCTTCAGGGCACTGCAATTCACAAACCTGCAGAGTTATAAATGATAACTCTCGTCCGCAAATATATTGAGGGAAGGCAAAGAAGAGGATTTGAAATCAAGGCAGAATTGCAGGAAACAGATTTCAGGAGGTAGATTCGAATCGCCTTTAAAGCACATGAAAAGCGGCAAAACGTTGACAATGATGCCCTTGGCCAAAAAGGGCGTATGCGTTTTTTCCTGAATATATTCAGGAAAAAACGCATACGCCCTTTTTGGCCAACCAAGCAACCTGGAAAGGCAAATCAGCGCTACAAAGAAGACTCGCTACCCATCGGTCAAAAGGGCCATGCTGAAAAAAGTCTCAAAACCAGAAATGCAGGACAGGCCATGGAGAAATGGGAGCCTTGCTACACTGATGGGCGGGATGTAAATTGCCAACAGCCACTCTGGAGAAGTGTACGGTGTGTCCTGAAACATCTAAAAAACACAGCTTAGAGAGCATAGGGCACTTCCACTCATGGGGGTATAAATTGGGAAAATGAAAAATCAGCAAGACACAAGCACCCCAAAGTTTAGGGCTGCTCTGTTGACAAGGACCTCCACTTCATTCCACCTTCAATATCCCAGGAAAGAGAAAAATGGATAAAGAAGTTGTGGTCCTTATGTACAATGGAATATCACTCAGCCATGAAATCAATGTCATAAGGCTAGTAGCAGCATGATGAGTGGATTTAGGTACGACGATTCTAAGTGAAATAAGTCACACAGAAAAGGACACTTCTCATAAGGTATCACTTATAGAGGGAATGTAAAAACCGTTACACTTGAACTGAATTACAAAACAGAACAGAGTCACACATTCAGAAAACACACTATGGCTGCTTAACGGGAAAGGTGAGGTGGGGTGATACATAAAACAAGGGTTTCAAATTAGCTCAGATACCGTTCCATAAACCCAATATGTAATAGACAAGACCTACTCCTTGCTCAGAGAACTGGACTCAACACGCCCTATTCACCGCACAAGAATATATCTGACTAGTAATAATCTTAAAACCTATGTATTGATATCTCCCTCTTAGTGTGTCAAGTGGGTGTAAAGCGGCATAAACACAGCAGTGAAAAGCAGCTAAACCCCATTATAAAAATAAATTACTTCGAAAAACCCATGAAACAAAGACAGTGAAAGAGAGAGAAATTCTTACACAATGCGTTCAGGGGCTGTGATGCAACCTGGATTGACCATATCTAGACCCACAGCTGGATGAGACATAAGGGTGGACACTCTTGGGGCTGAGAGGTTTGGTGAGGTTGGGTGAGCAAATGCAGGCCCTTTAAAGTAATACTGCGTGGTACCCATCGCATGGGTCCCAAATATCCAGGTTGAAGGGCATATTCCTACATCGAAATCATGCATGAGAAAACAAAAAGATGGTACACCATGTGATGGGGAAAGGTTTCTAAAACGCACCTCATTTCTCTTCTCCTTGTGCCCGGGGTCGCCATTCCAGCCGCTTTCCTAGCAATCTCCCTACTTGGAGCATCAGCACCTTTAACCTCCTGTTCCGTACAGGTTGCAATTTGTCCTGAGGATGAACGGGAAGACGGGGAACCAGTGAGAGACTAGCTAATGTTGTTGGGACAGGCACAGGTCACTCTATTTTCCCATCAGGAAGAAGAATTAACCACAGGCTCCTCCTCCCCCCCGGAACCAGAACAGGGCCTGAAGCCATCCAGTGCTTTTGCGGCCAGCTCCCAAAAAAGCGAGTTGTAAAATGGAGCTTCAGGGCACTGCAATTCACAAACCTGCAGAGTTATAAATGATAACTCTCGTCCGCAAATATATTGAGGGAAGGCAAAGAAGAGGATTTGAAATCAAGGCAGAATTGCAGGAAACAGATTTCAGGAGGTAGATTCGAATCGCCTTTAAAGCACATGAAAAGCGGCAAAACGTTGACAATGATGCCCTTGGCCAAAAAGGGCGTATGCGTTTTTTCCTGAATATATTCAGGAAAAAACGCATACGCCCTTTTTGGCCAACCAAGCAACCTGGAAAGGCAAATCAGCGCTACAAAGAAGACTCGCTACCCATCGGTCAAAAGGGCCATGCTGAAAAAAGTCTCAAAACCAGAAATGCAGGACAGGCCATGGAGAAATGGGAGCCTTGCTACACTGATGGGCGGGATGTAAATTGCCAACAGCCACTCTGGAGAAGTGTACGGTGTGTCCTGAAACATCTAAAAAACACAGCTTAGAGAGCATAGGGCACTTCCACTCATGGGGGTATAAATTGGGAAAATGAAAAATCAGCAAGACACAAGCACCCCAAAGTTTAGGGCTGCTCTGTTGACAAGGACCTCCACTTCATTCCACCTTCAATATCCCAGGAAAGAGAAAAATGGATAAAGAAGTTGTGGTCCTTATGTACAATGGAATATCACTCAGCCATGAAATCAATGTCATAAGGCTAGTAGCAGCATGATGAGTGGATTTAGGTACGACGATTCTAAGTGAAATAAGTCACACAGAAAAGGACACTTCTCATAAGGTATCACTTATAGAGGGAATGTCAAAACCGTTACACTTGAATTGAATTACAAAACAGAACAGAGTCACACATGCAGAAAACACACTATGGCTGCTTAACGGGAAAGGTGAGGTGGGGAGATACATAAAACAAGGGTTTCAAATTAGCTCAGATACCGTTCCATAAACCCAATATGTAATAGACAAGACCTACTTCTTGCTCAGAGAACTGGACTCAACACGCCCTATTCACCACACAAGAATATATCTGATTAGTAATAATCTTAAAACCTATGTATTGATATCTCTCTCTTAGTGTGTCAAGTGGGTGTAAAGCGGCATAAACACAGCAGTGAAAAGCAGCTAAACCCCATTATAAAAATAAATTACTTTTACAAACCCATGAAACAAAGACAGTGAAAGAGAGAGAAATTCTTACACAATGCGTTCAGGGGCTGTGATGCAACCTGGATTGACCATATCTAGACCCACAGCTGGATGAGACATAAGGGTGGACACTCTTGGGGCTGAGAGGTTTGGTGAGGTTGGGTGAGCAAATGCAGGCCCTTTAAAGTAATACTGCGTGGTACCCATCGCATGGGTCCCAAATATCCAGGTTGAAGGGCATATTCCTACATCGAAATCATGCATGAGAAAACAAAAAGATGGTACACCATGTGATGGGGAAAGGTTTCTAAAACGCACCTCATTTCTCTTCTCCTTGTGCCCGGGGTCGCCATTCCAGCCGCTTTCCTAGCAATCTCCCTACTTGGAGCATCAGCACCTTTAACCTCCTGTTCCGTACAGGTTGCAATTTGTCCTGAGGATGAACGGGAAGACGGGGAACCAGTGAGAGACTAGCTAATGTTGTTGGGACAGGCACAGGTCACTCTATTTTCCCATCAGGAAGAAGAATTAACCACAGGCTCCTCCTCCCCCCCGGAACCAGAACAGGGCCTGAAGCCATCCAGTGCTTTTGCGGCCAGCTCCCAAAAAAGCGAGTTGTAAAATGGAGCTTCAGGGCACTGCAATTCACAAACCTGCAGAGTTATAAATGATAACTCTCGTCCGCAAATATATTGAGGGAAGGCAAAGAAGAGGATTTGAAATCAAGGCAGAATTGCAGGAAACAGATTTCAGGAGGTAGATTCGAATCGCCTTTAAAGCACATGAAAAGCGGCAAAACGTTGACAATGATGCCCTTGGCCAAAAAGGGCGTATGCGTTTTTTCCTGAATATATTCAGGAAAAAACGCATACGCCCTTTTTGGCCAACCAAGCAACCTGGAAAGGCAAATCAGCGCTACAAAGAAGACTCGCTACCCATCGGTCAAAAGGGCCATGCTGAAAAAAGTCTCAAAACCAGAAATGCAGGACAGGCCATGGAGAAATGGGAGCCTTGCTACACTGATGGGCGGGATGTAAATTGCCAACAGCCACTCTGGAGAAGTGTACGGTGTGTCCTGAAACATCTAAAAAACACAGCTTAGAGAGCATAGGGCACTTCCACTCATGGGGGTATAAATTGGGAAAATGAAAAATCAGCAAGACACAAGCACCCCAAAGTTTAGGGCTGCTCTGTTGACAAGGACCTCCACTTCATTCCACCTTCAATATCCCAGGAAAGAGAAAAATGGATAAAGAAGTTGTGGTCCTTATGTACAATGGAATATCACTCAGCCATGAAATCAATGTCATAAGGCTAGTAGCAGCATGATGAGTGGATTTAGGTACGACGATTCTAAGTGAAATAAGTCACACAGAAAAGGACACTTCTCATAAGGTATCACTTATAGAGGGAATGTAAAAACCGTTACACTTGAACTGAATTACAAAACAGAACAGAGTCACACATGCAGAAAACACACTATGGCTGCTTAACGGGAAAGGTGAGGTGCGGAGATACATAAAACAAGGGTTTCAAATTAGCTCAGATACCGTTCCATAAACCCAATATGTAATAGACAAGACCTACTCCTTGCTCAGAGAACTGGACTCAACACGCCCTATTCACCACACAAGAATATATCTGATTAGTAATAATCTTAAAACCTATGTATTGATATCTCTCTGTTAGTGTGTCAAGTGGGTGTAAAGCGGCATAAACACAGCAGTGAAAAGCAGCTACACCCCATTATAAAAATAAATTACTTTTACAAACCCATGAAACAAAGACAGTGAAAGAGAGAGAAATTCTTACACAATGCGTTCAGGGGCTGTGATGCAACCTGGATTGACCATATCTAGACCCACAGCTGGATGAGACATAAGGGTGGACACTCTTGGGGCTGAGAGGTTTGGTGAGGTTGGGTGAGCAAATGCAGGCCCTTTAAAGTAATACTGCGTGGTACCCATCGCATGGGTCCCAAATATCCAGGTTGAAGGGCATATTCCTACATCGAAATCATGCATGAGAAAACAAAAAGATGGTACACCATGTGATGGGGAAAGGTTTCTAAAACGCACCTCATTTCTCTTCTCCTTGTGCCCGGGGTCGCCATTCCAGCCGCTTTCCTAGCAATCTCCCTACTTGGAGCATCAGCACCTTTAACCTCCTGTTCCGTACAGGTTGCAATTTGTCCTGAGGATGAACGGGAAGACGGGGAACCAGTGAGAGACTAGCTAATGTTGTTGGGACAGGCACAGGTCACTCTATTTTCCCATCAGGAAGAAGAATTAACCACAGGCTCCTCCTCCCCCCCGGAACCAGAACAGGGCCTGAAGCCATCCAGTGCTTTTGCGGCCAGCTCCCAAAAAAGCGAGTTGTAAAATGGAGCTTCAGGGCACTGCAATTCACAAACCTGCAGAGTTATAAATGATAACTCTCGTCCGCAAATATATTGAGGGAAGGCAAAGAAGAGGATTTGAAATCAAGGCAGAATTGCAGGAAACAGATTTCAGGAGGTAGATTCGAATCGCCTTTAAAGCACATGAAAAGCGGCAAAACGTTGACAATGATGCCCTTGGCCAAAAAGGGCGTATGCGTTTTTTCCTGAATATATTCAGGAAAAAACGCATACGCCCTTTTTGGCCAACCAAGCAACCTGGAAAGGCAAATCAGCGCTACAAAGAAGACTCGCTACCCATGGGTCATAAGGGCCATGCTGAAAAAAGTCTCAAAACCAGAAATGCAGGACAGGCCATGGAGAAATGGGAGCCTTGCTACACTGATGGGCGGGATGTAAATTGCCAACAGCCACTCTGGAGAAGTGTACGGTGTGTCCTGAAACATCTAAAAAACACAGCTTAGAGAGCATAGGGCACTTCCACTCATGGGGGTATAAATTGGGAAAATGAAAAATCAGCAAGACACAAGCACCCCAAAGTTTAGGGCTGCTCTGTTGACAAGGACCTCCACTTCATTCCACCTTCAATATCCCAGGAAAGAGAAAAATGGATAAAGAAGTTGTGGTCCTTATGTACAATGGAATATCACTCAGCCATGAAATCAATGTCATAAGGCTAGTAGCAGCATGATGAGTGGATTTAGGTACGACGATTCTAAGTGAAATAAGTCACACAGAAAAGGACACTTCTCATAAGGTATCACTTATAGAGGGAATGTAAAAACCGTTACACTTGAACTGAATTACAAAACAGAACAGAGTCACACATGCAGAAAACACACTATGGCTGCTTAACGGGAAAGGTGAGGTGCGGAGATACATAAAACAAGGGTTTCAAATTAGCTCAGATACCGTTCCATAAACCCAATATGTAATAGACAAGACCTACTCCTTGCTCAGAGAACTGGACTCAACATGCCCTATTAACCGCACAAGAATATATCTGACTAGTAATAATCTTAAAACCTATGTATTGATATCTCTCTCTTAGTGAGTCAAGTGGGTGTAAAGCGGCATAAACACAGCAGTGAAAAGCAGCTAAACCCCATTATAAAAATAAATTACTTTTACAAACCCATGAAACAAAGACAGTGAAAGAGAGAGAAATTCTTACACAATGCGTTCAGGGGCTGTGATGCAACCTGGATTGACCATATCTAGACCCACAGCTGGATGAGACATAAGGGTGGACACTCTTGGGGCTGAGAGGTTTGGTGAGGTTGGGTGAGCAAATGCAGGCCCTTTAAAGTAATACTGCGTGGTACCCATCGCATGGGTCCCAAATATCCAGGTTCAAGGGCATATTCCTACATCGAAATCATGCATGAGAAAACAAAAAGATGGTACACCATGTGATGGGGAAAGGTTTCTAAAACGCACCTCATTTCTCTTCTCCTTGTGCCCGGGGTCGCCATTCCAGCCGCTTTCCTAGCAATCTCCCTACTTGGAGCATCAGCACCTTTAACCTCCTGTTCCGTACAGGTTGCAATTTGTCCTGAGGATGAACGGGAAGACGGGGAACCAGTGATAGACAAGCTCTTGTTGTTGGGACAGGCACAGGTCACTCTATTTTCCCATCAGGAAGAAGAATTAACCACAGGCTCCTCCTCCCCCCCGGAACCAGAACAGGGCCTGAAGCCATCCAGTGCTTTTGCGGCCAGCTCCCAAAAAAGCGAGTTGTAAAATGGAGCTTCAGGGCACTGCAATTCACAAACCTGCAGAGTTATAAATGATAACTCTCGTCCGCAAATATATTGAGGGAAGGCAAAGAAGAGGATTTGAAATCAAGGCAGAATTGCAGGAAACAGATTTCAGGAGGTAGATTCGAATCGCCTTTAAAGCACATGAAAAGCGGCAAAACGTTGACAATGATGCCCTTGGCCAAAAAGGGCGTATGCGTTTTTTCCTGAATATATTCAGGAAAAAACGCATACGCCCTTTTTGGCCAACCAAGCAACCTGGAAAGGCAAATCAGCGCTACAAAGAAGACTCGCTACCCATCGGTCAAAAGGGCCATGCTGAAAAAAGTCTCAAAACCAGAAATGCAGGACAGGCCATGGAGAAATGGGAGCCTTGCTACACTGATGGGCGGGATGTAAATTGCCAACAGCCACTCTGGAGAAGTGTACGGTGTGTCCTGAAACATCTAAAAAACACAGCTTAGAGAGCATAGGGCACTTCCACTCATGGGGGTATAAATTGGGAAAATGAAAAATCAGCAAGACACAAGCACCCCAAAGTTTAGGGCTGCTCTGTTGACAAGGACCTCCACTTCATTCCACCTTCAATATCCCAGGAAAGAGAAAAATGGATAAAGAAGTTGTGGTCCTTATGTACAATGGAATATCACTCAGCCATGAAATCAATGTCATAAGGCTAGTAGCAGCATGATGAGTGGATTTAGGTACGACGATTCTAAGTGAAATAAGTCACACAGAAAAGGACACTTCTCATAAGGTATCACTTATAGAGGGAATGTCAAAACCGTTACACTTGAATTGAATTACAAAACAAAACAGAGTCACACATGCAGAAAACACACTATGGCTGCTTAACGGGAAAGGTGAGGTGGGGAGATACATAAAACAAGGGTTTCAAATTAGCTCAGATACCGTTCCATAAACCCAATATGTAATAGACAAGACCTACTCCTTGCTCAGAGAACTGGACTCAACACGCCCTATTCACCACACAAGAATATATCTGATTAGTAATAATCTTAAAACCTATGTATTGATATCTCTCTCTTAGTGTGTCAAGTGGGTGTAAAGCGGCATAAACACAGCAGTGAAAAGCAGCTACACCCCATTATAAAAATAAATTACTTTTACAAACCCATGAAACAAAGACAGTGAAAGAGAGAGAAATTCTTACACAATGCGTTCAGGGGCTGTGATGCAACCTGGATTGACCATATCTAGACCCACAGCTGGATGAGACATAAGGGTGGACACTCTTGGGGCTGAGAGGTTTGGTGAGGTTGGGTGAGCAAATGCAGGCCCTTTAAAGTAATACTGCGTGGTACCCATCGCATGGGTCCCAAATATCCAGGTTCAAGGGCATATTCCTACATCGAAATCATGCATGAGAAAACAAAAAGATGGTACACCATGTGATGGGGAAAGGTTTCTAAAACGCACCTCATTTCTCTTCTCCTTGTGCCCGGGGTCGCCATTCCAGCCGCTTTCCTAGCAATCTCCCTACTTGGAGCATCAGCACCTTTAACCTCCTGTTCCGTACAGGTTGCAATTTGTCCTGAGGATGAACGGGAAGACGGGGAACCAGTGATAGACAAGCTCTTGTTGTTGGGACAGGCACAGGTCACTCTATTTTCCCATCAGGAAGAAGAATTAACCACAGGCTCCTCCTCCCCCCCGGAACCAGAACAGGGCCTGAAGCCATCCAGTGCTTTTGCGGCCAGCTCCCAAAAAAGCGAGTTGTAAAATGGAGCTTCAGGGCACTGCAATTCACAAACCTGCAGAGTTATAAATGATAACTCTCGTCCGCAAATATATTGAGGGAAGGCAAAGAAGAGGATTTGAAATCAAGGCAGAATTGCAGGAAACAGATTTCAGGAGGTAGATTCGAATCGCCTTTAAAGCACATGAAAAGCGGCAAAACGTTGACAATGATGCCCTTGGCCAAAAAGGGCGTATGCGTTTTTTCCTGAATATATTCAGGAAAAAACGCATACGCCCTTTTTGGCCAACCAAGCAACCTGGAAAGGCAAATCAGCGCTACAAAGAAGACTCGCTACCCATCGGTCAAAAGGGCCATGCTGAAAAAAGTCTCAAAACCAGAAATGCAGGACAGGCCATGGAGAAATGGGAGCCTTGCTACACTGATGGGCGGGATGTAAATTGCCAACAGCCACTCTGGAGAAGTGTACGGTGTGTCCTGAAACATCTAAAAAACACAGCTTAGAGAGCATAGGGCACTTCCACTCATGGGGGTATAAATTGGGAAAATGAAAAATCAGCAAGACACAAGCACCCCAAAGTTTAGGGCTGCTCTGTTGACAAGGACCTCCACTTCATTCCACCTTCAATATCCCAGGAAAGAGAAAAATGGATAAAGAAGTTGTGGTCCTTATGTACAATGGAATATCACTCAGCCATGAAATCAATGTCATAAGGCTAGTAGCAGCATGATGAGTGGATTTAGGTACGACGATTCTAAGTGAAATAAGTCACACAGAAAAGGACACTTCTCATAAGGTATCACTTATAGAGGGAATGTCAAAACCGTTACACTTGAATTGAATTACAAAACAAAACAGAGTCACACATGCAGAAAACACACTATGGCTGCTTAACGGGAAAGGTGAGGTGGGGAGATACATAAAACAAGGGTTTCAAATTAGCTCAGATACCGTTCCATAAACCCAATATGTAATAGACAAGACCTACTCCTTGCTCAGAGAACTGGACTCAACACGCCCTATTCACCACACAAGAATATATCTGATTAGTAATAATCTTAAAACCTATGTATTGATATCTCTCTCTTAGTGTGTCAAGTGGGTGTAAAGCGGCATAAACACAGCAGTGAAAAGCAGCTACACCCCATTATAAAAATAAATTACTTTTACAAACCCATGAAACAAAGACAGTGAAAGAGAGAGAAATTCTTACACAATGCGTTCAGGGGCTGTGATGCAACCTGGATTGACCATATCTAGACCCACAGCTGGATGAGACATAAGGGTGGACACTCTTGGGGCTGAGAGGTTTGGTGAGGTTGGGTGAGCAAATGCAGGCCCTTTAAAGTAATACTGCGTGGTACCCATCGCATGGGTCCCAAATATCCAGGTTCAAGGGCATATTCCTACATCGAAATCATGTATGAGAAAACAAAAAGATGGTACACCATGTGATGGGGAAAGGTTTCTAAAACGCACCTCATTTCTCTTCTCCTTGTGCCCGGGGTCGCCATTCCAGCCGCTTTCCTAGCAATCTCCCTACTTGGAGCATCAGCACCTTTAACCTCCTGTTCCGTACAGGTTGCAATTTGTCCTGAGGATGAACGGGAAGACGGGGAACCAGTGAGAGACTAGCTAATGTTGTTGGGACAGGCACAGGTCACTCTATTTTCCCATCAGGAAGAAGAATTAACCACAGGCTCCTCCTCCCCCCCGGAACCAGAACAGGGCCTGAAGCCATCCAGTGCTTTTGCGGCCAGCTCCCAAAAAAGCGAGTTGTAAAATGGAGCTTCAGGGCACTGCAATTCACAAACCTGCAGAGTTATAAATGATAACTCTCGTCCGCAAATATATTGAGGGAAGGCAAAGAAGAGGATTTGAAATCAAGGCAGAATTGCAGGAAACAGATTTCAGGAGGTAGATTCGAATCGCCTTTAAAGCACATGAAAAGCGGCAAAACGTTGACAATGATGCCCTTGGCCAAAAAGGGCGTATGCGTTTTTTCCTGAATATATTCAGGAAAAAACGCATACGCCCTTTTTGGCCAACCAAGCAACCTGGAAAGGCAAATCAGCGCTACAAAGAAGACTCGCTACCCATGGGTCATAAGGGCCATGCTGAAAAAAGTCTCAAAACCAGAAATGCAGGACAGGCCATGGAGAAATGGGAGCCTTGCTACACTGATGGGCGGGATGTAAATTGCCAACAGCCACTCTGGAGAAGTGTACGGTGTGTCCTGAAACATCTAAAAAACACAGCTTAGAGAGCATAGGGCACTTCCACTCATGGGGGTATAAATTGGGAAAATGAAAAATCAGCAAGACACAAGCACCCCAAAGTTTAGGGCTGCTCTGTTGACAAGGACCTCCACTTCATTCCACCTTCAATATCCCAGGAAAGAGAAAAATGGATAAAGAAGTTGTGGTCCTTATGTACAATGGAATATCACTCAGCCATGAAATCAATGTCATAAGGCTAGTAGCAGCATGATGAGTGGATTTAGGTACGACGATTCTAAGTGAAATAAGTCACACAGAAAAGGACACTTCTCATAAGGTATCACTTATAGAGGGAATGTAAAAACCGTTACACTTGAACTGAATTACAAAACAGAACAGAGTCACACATGCAGAAAACACACTATGGCTGCTTAACGGGAAAGGTGAGGTGCGGAGATACATAAAACAAGGGTTTCAAATTAGCTCAGATACCGTTCCATAAACCCAATATGTAATAGACAAGACCTACTCCTTGCTCAGAGAACTGGACTCAACATGCCCTATTAACCGCACAAGAATATATCTGACTAGTAATAATCTTAAAACCTATGTATTGATATCTCTCTCTTAGTGAGTCAAGTGGGTGTAAAGCGGCATAAACACAGCAGTGAAAAGCAGCTAAACCCCATTATAAAAATAAATTACTTTTACAAACCCATGAAACAAAGACAGTGAAAGAGAGAGAAATTCTTACACAATGCGTTCAGGGGCTGTGATGCAACATGGATTGACCATATCTAGACCCACAGCTGGATGAGACATAAGGGTGGACACTCTTGGGGCTGAGAGGTTTGGTGAGGTTGGGTGAGCAAATGCAGGCCCTTTAAAGTAATACTGCGTGGTACCCATCGCATGGGTCCCAAATATCCAGGTTCAAGGGCATATTCCTACATCGAAATCATGCATGAGAAAACAAAAAGATGGTACACCATGTGATGGGGAAAGGTTTCTAAAACGCACCTCATTTCTCTTCTCCTTGTGCCCGGGGTCGCCATTCCAGCCGCTTTCCTAGCAATCTCCCTACTTGGAGCATCAGCACCTTTAACCTCCTGTTCCGTACAGGTTGCAATTTGTCCTGAGGATGAACGGGAAGACGGGGAACCAGTGAGAGACTAGCTCTTGTTGTTGGGACAGGCACAGGTCACTCTATTTTCCCATCAGGAAGAAGAATTAACCACAGGCTCCTCCTCCCCCCCGGAACCAGAACAGGGCCTGAAGCCATCCAGTGCTTTTGCGGCCAGCTCCCAAAAAAGCGAGTTGTAAAATGGAGCTTCAGGGCACTGCAATTCACAAACCTGCAGAGTTATAAATGATAACTCTCGTCCGCAAATATATTGAGGGAAGGCAAAGAAGAGGATTTGAAATCAAGGCAGAATTGCAGGAAACAGATTTCAGGAGGTAGATTCGAATCGCCTTTAAAGCACATGAAAAGCGGCAAAACGTTGACAATGATGCCCTTGGCCAAAAAGGGCGTATGCGTTTTTTCCTGAATATATTCAGGAAAAAACGCATACGCCCTTTTTGGCCAACCAAGCAACCTGGAAAGGCAAATCAGCGCTACAAAGAAGACTCGCTACCCATCGGTCAAAAGGGCCATGCTGAAAAAAGTCTCAAAACCAGAAATGCAGGACAGGCCATGGAGAAATGGGAGCCTTGCTACACTGATGGGCGGGATGTAAATTGCCAACAGCCACTCTGGAGAAGTGTACGGTGTGTCCTGAAACATCTAAAAAACACAGCTTAGAGAGCATAGGGCACTTCCACTCATGGGGGTATAAATTGGGAAAATGAAAAATCAGCAAGACACAAGCACCCCAAAGTTTAGGGCTGCTCTGTTGACAAGGACCTCCACTTCATTCCACCTTCAATATCCCAGGAAAGAGAAAAATGGATAAAGAAGTTGTGGTCCTTATGTACAATGGAATATCACTCAGCCATGAAATCAATGTCATAAGGCTAGTAGCAGCATGATGAGTGGATTTAGGTACGACGATTCTAAGTGAAATAAGTCACACAGAAAAGGACACTTCTCATAAGGTATCACTTATAGAGGGAATGTAAAAACCGTTACACTTGAACTGAATTACAAAACAGAACAGAGTCACACATTCAGAAAACACACTATGGCTGCTTAACGGGAAAGGTGAGGTGGGGTGATACATAAAACAAGGGTTTCAAATTAGCTCAGATACCGTTCCATAAACCCAATATGTAATAGACAAGACCTACTCCTTGCTCAGAGAACTGGACTCAACACGCCCTATTCACCACACAAGAATATATCTGACTAGTAATAATCTTAAAACCTATGTATTGATATCTCCCTCTTAGTGTGTCAAGTGGGTGTAAAGCGGCATAAACACAGCAGTGAAAAGCAGCTAAACCCCATTATAAAAATAAATTACTTCGAAAAACCCATGAAACAAAGACAGTGAAAGAGAGAGAAATTCTTACACAATGCGTTCAGGGGCTGTGATGCAACCTGGATTGACCATATCTAGACCCACAGCTGGATGAGACATAAGGGTGGACACTCTTGGGGCTGAGAGGTTTGGTGAGGTTGGGTGAGCAAATGCAGGCCCTTTAAAGTAATACTGCGTGGTACCCATCGCATGGGTCCCAAATATCCAGGTTCAAGGGCATATTCCTACATCGAAATCATGCATGAGAAAACAAAAAGATGGTACACCATGTGATGAGGAAACGTTTCTAAAACGCACTTCATTTCTCTTCTCCTTGTGCCCGGGGTCGCCATTCCAGCCGCTTTCCTAGCAATCTCCCTACTTGGAGCATCAGCACCTTTAACCTCCTGTTCCGTACAGGTTGCAATTTGTCCTGAGGATGAACGGGAAGACGGGGAACCAGTGAGAGACTAGCTAATGTTGTTGGGACAGGCACAGGTCACTCTATTTTCCCATCAGGAAGAAGAATTAACCACAGGCTCCTCCTCCCCCCCGGAACCAGAACAGGGCCTGAAGCCATCCAGTGCTTTTGTGGCCAGCTCCCAAAAAAGCGAGTTGTAAAATGGAGCTTCAGGGCACTGCAATTCACAAACCTGCAGAGTTATAAATGATAACTCTCGTCCGCAAATATATTGAGGGAAGGCAAAGAAGAGGATTTGAAATCAAGGCAGAATTGCAGGAAACAGATTTCAGGAGGTAGATTCGAATCGCCTTTAAAGCACATGAAAAGCGGCAAAACGTTGACAATGATGCCCTTGGCCAAAAAGGGCGTATGCGTTTTTTCCTGAATATATTCAGGAAAAAACGCATACGCCCTTTTTGGCCAACCAAGCAACCTGGAAAGGCAAATCAGCGCTACAAAGAAGACTCGCTACCCATCGGTCAAAAGGGCCATGCTGAAAAAAGTCTCAAAACCAGAAATGCAGGACAGGCCATGGAGAAATGGGAGCCTTGCTACACTGATGGGCGGGATGTAAATTGCCAACAGCCACTCTGGAGAAGTGTACGGTGTGTCCTGAAACATCTAAAAAACACAGCTTAGAGAGCATAGGGCACTTCCACTCATGGGGGTATAAATTGGGAAAATGAAAAATCAGCAAGACACAAGCACCCCAAAGTTTAGGGCTGCTCTGTTGACAAGGACCTCCACTTCATTCCACCTTCAATATCCCAGGAAAGAGAAAAATGGATAAAGAAGTTGTGGTCCTTATGTACAATGGAATATCACTCAGCCATGAAATCAATGTCATAAGGCTAGTAGCAGCATGATGAGTGGATTTAGGTACGACGATTCTAAGTGAAATAAGTCACACAGAAAAGGACACTTCTCATAAGGTATCACTTATACAGGGAATGTAAAAACCGTTACACTTGAACTGAATTACAAAACAGAACAGAGTCACACATGCAGAAAACACAC
Organism: Balaenoptera ricei; assembly: GCF_028023285.1. Classification (NCBI taxonomy): domain Eukaryota; kingdom Metazoa; phylum Chordata; class Mammalia; order Artiodactyla; family Balaenopteridae; genus Balaenoptera; species Balaenoptera ricei. The sequence goes on along the minus strand of NW_026777422.1, from coordinate 35,909 downwards.
TATGGCTGCTTAACGGGAAAGGTGAGGTGGGGTGATACATAAAACAAGGGTTTCAAATTAGCTCAGATACCGTTCCATAAACCCAATATGTAATAGACAAGACCTACTCCTTGCTCAGAGAACTGGACTCAACACGCCCTATTCACCGCACAAGAATATATCTGACTAGTAATAATCTTAAAACCTATGTATTGATATCTCCCTCTTAGTGTGTCAAGTGGGTGTAAAGCGGCATAAACACAGCAGTGAAAAGCAGCTAAACCCCATTATAAAAATAAATTACTTTTACAAACCCATGAAACAAAGACAGTGAAAGAGAGAGAAATTCTTACACAATGCGTTCAGGGGCTGTGATGCAACATGGATTGACCATATCTAGAACCACAGCTGGATGAGACATAAGGGTGGACACTCTTGGGGCTGAGAGGTTTGGTGAGGTTGGGTGAGCAAATGCAGACCCTTTAAAGTAATACTGCGTGGTACCCATCGCATGGGTCCCAAATCTCCAGGTTCAAGGGCATCTTCCTACATCGAAAACATGCATGAGAAAACAAAAAGATGGTACACCATGTGATGGGGAAAGGTTTCTAAAACGCACTTCATTTCTCTTCTCCTTGTGCCCGGGGTCGCCATTCCAGCCGCTTTCCTAGCAATCTCCCTACTTGGAGCATCAGCACCTTTAACCTCCTGTTCCGTACAGGTTGCAATTTGTCCTGAGGATGAACGGGAAGACGGGGAACCAGTGAGAGACTAGCTCTTGGTGTTGGGACAGGCACAGGTCACTCTATTTTCCCATCAGGAAGAAGAATTAACCACAGGCTCATCCTCCCCCCCGGAACCAGAACAGGGCCTGAAGCCATCCAGTGCTTTTGCGGCCAGCTCCCAAAAAAGCGAGTTGTAAAATGGAGCTTCAGGGCACTGCAATTCACAAACCTGCAGAGTTATAAATGATAACTCTCGTCCACAAATATATTGAGGGAAGGCAAAGAAGAGGATTTGAAATCAAGGCAGAATTGCAGGAAACAGATTTCAGGAGGTAGATTCGAATCGCCTTTAAAGCACATGAAAAGCGGCAAAACGTTGACAATGATGCCCTTGGCCAAAAAGGGCGTATGCGTTTTTTCCTGAATATATTCAGGAAAAAACGCATACGCCCTTTTTGGCCAACCAAGCAACCTGGAAAGGCAAATCAGCGCTACAAAGAAGACTCGCTACCCATCGGTCAAAAGGGCCATGCTGAAAAAAGTCTCAAAACCAGAAATGCAGGACAGGCCATGGAGAAATGGGAGCCTTGCTACACTGATGGGCGGGATGTAAATTGCCAACAGCCACTCTGGAGAAGTGTACGGTGTGTCCTGAAACATCGAAAAAACACAGCTTAGAGAGCATAGGGCATTTCCACTCATGGGGGTATAAATTGGGAAAATGAAAAATCAGCAAGACACAAGCACCCCAAAGTTTAGGGCTGCTCTGTTGACAAGGACCTCCACTTCATTCCACCTTCAATATCCCAGGAAAGAGAAAAATGGATAAAGAAGTTGTGGTCCTTATGTACAATGCAATATCACTCAGCCATGAAATCAATGTCATAAGGCTAGTAGCAGCATGATGAGTGGATTTAGGTACGACGATTCTAAGTGAAATAAGTCACACAGAAAAGGACACTTCTCATAAGGTATCACTTATACAGGGAATGTAAAAACCGTTACACTTGAACTGAATTACAAAACAGAACAGAGTCACACATGCAGAAAACACACTATGGCTGCTTAACGGGAAAGGTGAGATGGGGAGATACATAAAACAAGGGTTTCAAATTAGCTCAGATACCGTTCCATAAACCCAATATGTAATAGATAAGACCTACTCCTTGCTCAGAGAACTGGACTCAACACGCCCTATTCACCACACAAGAATATATCTGATTAGTAATAATCTTAAAACCTATGTATTGATATCTCTCTCTTAGTGTGTCAAGTGGGTGTAAAGCGGCATAAACACAGCAGTGAAAAGCAGCTAAACCCCATTATAAAAATAAATTACTTTTACAAACCCATGAAACAAAGACAGTGAAAGAGAGAGAAATTCTTACACAATGCGTTCAGGGGCTGTGATGCAACCTGGATTGACCATATCTAGACCCACAGCTGGATGAGACATAAGGGTGGACACTCTTGGGGCTGAGAGGTTTGGTGAGGTTGGGTGAGCAAATGCAGGCCCTTTAAAGTAATACTGCGTGGTACCCATCGCATGGGTCCCAAATCTCCAGGTTCAAGGGCATATTCCTACATCGAAATCTTGCATGAGAAAACAAAAAGATGGTACACCATGTGATGGGGAAAGGTTTCTAAAACGCACCTCATTTCTCTTCTCCTTGTGCCCGGGGTCGCCATTCCAGCCGCTTTCCTAGCAATCTCCCTACTTGGAGCATCAGCACCTTTAACCTCCTGTTCCGTACAGGTTGCAATTTGTCCTGAGGATGAACGGGAAGACGGGGAACCAGTGAGAGACTAGCTCTTGTTGTTGGGACAGGCACAGGTCACTCTATTTTCCCATCAGGAAGAAGAATTAACCACAGGCTCCTCCTCCCCCCCGGAACCAGAACAGGGCCTGAAGCCATCCAGTGCTTTTGCGGCCAGCTCCCAAAAAAGCGAGTTGTAAAATGGAGCTTCAGGGCACTGCAATTCACAAACCTGCAGAGTTATAAATGATAACTCTCGTCCGCAAATATATTGAGGGAAGGCAAAGAAGAGGATTTGAAATCAAGGCAGAATTGCAGGAAACAGATTTCAGGAGGTAGATTCGAATCGCCTTTAAAGCACATGAAAAGCGGCAAAACGTTGACAATGATGCCCTTGGCCAAAAAGGGCGTATGCGTTTTTTCCTGAATATATTCAGGAAAAAACGCATACGCCCTTTTTGGCCAACCAAGCAACCTGGAAAGGCAAATCAGCGCTACAAAGAAGACTCGCTACCCATCGGTCAAAAGGGCCATGCTGAAAAAAGTCTCAAAACCAGAAATGCAGGACAGGCCATGGAGAAATGGGAGCCTTGCTACACTGATGGGCGGGATGTAAATTGCCAACAGCCACTCTGGAGAAGTGTACGGTGTGTCCTGAAACATCTAAAAAACACAGCTTAGAGAGCATAGGGCACTTCCACTCATGGGGGTATAAATTGGGAAAATGAAAAATCAGCAAGACACAAGCACCCCAAAGTTTAGGGCTGCTCTGTTGACAAGGACCTCCACTTCATTCCACCTTCAATATCCCAGGAAAGAGAAAAATGGATAAAGAAGTTGTGGTCCTTATGTACAATGGAATATCACTCAGCCATGAAATCAATGTCATAAGGCTAGTAGCAGCATGATGAGTGGATTTAGGTACGACGATTCTAAGTGAAATAAGTCACACAGAAAAGGACACTTCTCATAAGGTATCACTTATGCAGAGAATGTAAAAACCGTTACACTTGAACTGAATTAAAAAACAGAACAGAGTCACACATGCAGAAAACACACTATGGCTGCTTAACGGGAAAGGTGAGGTGGGGTGATACATAAAACAAGGGTTTCAAATTAGCTCAGATACCGTTCCATAAACCCAATATGTAATAGACAAGACCTACTCCTTGCTCAGAGAACTGGACTCAACACGCCCTATTCACCGCACAAGAATATATCTGACTAGTAATAATCTTAAAACCTATGTATTGATATCTCCCTCTTAGTGTGTCAAGTGGGTGTAAAGCGGCATAAACACAGCAGTGAAAAGCAGCTAAACCCCATTATAAAAATAAATTACTTCGAAAAACCCATGAAACAAAGACAGTGAAAGAGAGAGAAATTCTTACACAATGCGTTCAGGGGCTGTGATGCAACATGGATTGACCATATCTAGACCCACAGCTGGATGAGACATAAGGGTGGACACTCTTGGGGCTGAGAGGTTTGGTGAGGTTGGGTGAGCAAATGCAGACCCTTTAAAGTAATACTGCGTGGTACCCATCGCATGGGTCCCAAATCTCCAGGTTCAAGGGCATATTCCTACATCGAAAACATGCATGAGAAAACAAAAAGATGGTACACCATGTGATGGGGAAAGGTTTCTAAAACGCACTTCATTTCTCTTCTCCTTGTGCCCGGGGTCGCCATTCCAGCCGCTTTCCTAGCAATCTCCCTACTTGGAGCATCAGCACCTTTAACCTCCTGTTCCGTACAGGTTGCAATTTGTCCTGAGGATGAACGGGAAGATGGGGAACCAGTGAGAGACTAGCTCTTGGTGTTGGGACAGGCACAGGTCACTCTATTTTCCCATCAGGAAGAAGAATTAACCACAGGCTCCTCCTCCCCCCCGGAACCAGAACAGGGCCTGAAGCCATCCAGTGCTTTTGCGGCCAGCTCCCAAAGAAGCGAGTTGTAAAATGGAGCTTCAGGGCACTGCAATTCACAAACCTGCAGAGTTATAAATGATAACTCTCGTCCACAAATATATTGAGGGAAGGCAAAGAAGAGGATTTGAAATCAAGGCAGAATTGCAGGAAACAGATTTCAGGAGGTAGATTCGAATCGCCTTTAAAGCACATGAAAAGCGGCAAAACGTTGACAATGATGCCCTTGGCCAAAAAGGGCGTATGCGTTTTTTCCTGAATATATTCAGGAAAAAACGCATACGCCCTTTTTGGCCAACCAAGCAACCTGGAAAGGCAAATCAGCGCTACAAAGAAGACTCGCTACCCATCGGTCAAAAGGGCCATGCTGAAAAAAGTCTCAAAACCAGAAATGCAGGACAGGCCATGGAGAAATGGGAGCCTTGCTACACTGATGGGCGGGATGTAAATTGCCAACAGCCACTCTGGAGAAGTGTACGGTGTGTCCTGAAACATCTAAAAAACACAGCTTAGAGAGCATAGGGCACTTCCACTCATGGGGGTATAAATTGGGAAAATGAAAAATCAGCAAGACACAAGCACCCCAAAGTTTAGGGCTGCTCTGTTGACAAGGACCTCCACTTCATTCCACCTTCAATATCCCAGGAAAGAGAAAAATGGATAAAGAAGTTGTGGTCCTTATGTACAATGGAATATCACTCAGCCATGAAATCAATGTCATAAGGCTAGTAGCAGCATGATGAGTGGATTTAGGTACGACGATTCTAAGTGAAATAAGTCACACAGAAAAGGACACTTCTCATAAGGTATCACTTATAGAGGGAATGTAAAAACCGTTACACTTGAACTGAATTACAAAACAGAACAGAGTCACACATGCAGAAAACACACTATGGCTGCTTAACGGGAAAGGTGAGGTGGGGAGATACATAAAACAAGGGTTTCAAATTAGCTCAGATACCGTTCCATAAACCCAATATGTAATAGACAAGACCTACTCCTTGCTCAGAGAACTGGACTCAACACGCCCTATTCACCACACAAGAATATATCTGATTAGTAAAAATCTTAAAACCTATGTATTGATATCTCTCTCTTAGTGTGTCAAGTGGGTGTAAAGCGGCATAAACACAGCAGTGAAAAGCAGCTAAACCCCATTATAAAAATAAATTACTTTTACAAACCCATGAAACAAAGACAGTGAAAGAGAGAGAAATTCTTACACAATGCGTTCAGGGGCTGTGATGCAACCTGGATTGACCATATCTAGACCCACAGCTGGATGAGACATAAGGGTGGACACTCTTGGGGCTGAGAGGTTTGGTGAGGTTGGGTGAGCAAATGCAGACCCTTTAAAGTAATACTGCGTGGTACCCATCGCATGGGTCCCAAATCTCCAGGTTCAAGGGCATATTCCTACATCGAAATCATGCATGAGAAAACAAAAAGATGGTACACCATGTGATGGGGAAAGGTTTCTAAAACGCACCTCATTTCTCTTCTCCTTGTGCCCGGGGTCGCCATTCCAGCCGCTTTCCTAGCAATCTCCCTACTTGGAGCATCAGCACCTTTAACCTCCTGTTCCGTACAGGTTGCAATTTGTCCTGAGGATGAACGGGAAGACGGGGAACCAGTGAGAGACTAGCTCTTGTTGTTGGGACAGGCACAGGTCACTCTATTTTCCCATCAGGAAGAAGAATTAACCACAGGCTCCTCCTCCCCCCCGGAACCAGAACAGGGCCTGAAGCCATCCAGTGCTTTTGCGGCCAGCTCCCAAAAAAGCGAGTTGTAAAATGGAGCTTCAGGGCACTGCAATTCACAAACCTGCAGAGTTATAAATGATAACTCTCGTCCGCAAATATATTGAGGGAAGGCAAAGAAGAGGATTTGAAATCAAGGCAGAATTGCAGGAAACAGATTTCAGGAGGTAGATTCGAATCGCCTTTAAAGCACATGAAAAGCGGCAAAACGTTGACAATGATGCCCTTGGCCAAAAAGGGCGTATGCGTTTTTTCCTGAATATATTCAGGAAAAAACGCATACGCCCTTTTTGGCCAACCAAGCAACCTGGAAAGGCAAATCAGCGCTACAAAGAAGACTCGCTACCCATCGGTCAAAAGGGCCATGCTGAAAAAAGTCTCAAAACCAGAAATGCAGGACAGGCCATGGAGAAATGGGAGCCTTGCTACACTGATGGGCGGGATGTAAATTGCCAACAGCCACTCTGGAGAAGTGTACGGTGTGTCCTGAAACATCTAAAAAACACAGCTTAGAGAGCATAGGGCACTTCCACTCATGGGGGTATAAATTGGGAAAATGAAAAATCAGCAAGACACAAGCACCCCAAAGTTTAGGGCTGCTCTGTTGACAAGGACCTCCACTTCATTCCACCTTCAATATCCCAGGAAAGAGAAAAATGGATAAAGAAGTTGTGGTCCTTATGTACAATGGAATATCACTCAGCCATGAAATCAATGTCATAAGGCTAGTAGCAGCATGATGAGTGGATTTAGGTACGACGATTCTAAGTGAAATAAGTCACACAGAAAAGGACACTTCTCATAAGGTATCACTTATAGAGGGAATGTAAAAACCGTTACACTTGAACTGAATTACAAAACAGAACAGAGTCACACATTCAGAAAACACACTATGGCTGCTTAACGGGAAAGGTGAGGTGGGGTGATACATAAAACAAGGGTTTCAAATTAGCTCAGATACCGTTCCATAAACCCAATATGTAATAGACAAGACCTACTCCTTGCTCAGAGAACTGGACTCAACACGCCCTATTCACCACACAAGAATATATCTGACTAGTAATAATCTTAAAACCTATGTATTGATATCTCCCTCTTAGTGTGTCAAGTGGGTGTAAAGCGGCATAAACACAGCAGTGAAAAGCAGCTAAACCCCATTATAAAAATAAATTACTTCGAAAAACCCATGAAACAAAGACAGTGAAAGAGAGAGAAATTCTTACACAATGCGTTCAGGGGCTGTGATGCAACCTGGATTGACCATATCTAGACCCACAGCTGGATGAGACATAAGGGTGGACACTCTTGGGGCTGAGAGGTTTGGTGAGGTTGGGTGAGCAAATGCAGGCCCTTTAAAGTAATACTGCGTGGTACCCATCGCATGGGTCCCAAATATCCAGGTTCAAGGGCATATTCCTACATCGAAATCATGCATGAGAAAACAAAAAGATGGTACACCATGTGATGAGGAAACGTTTCTAAAACGCACTTCATTTCTCTTCTCCTTGTGCCCGGGGTCGCCATTCCAGCCGCTTTCCTAGCAATCTCCCTACTTGGAGCATCAGCACCTTTAACCTCCTGTTCCGTACAGGTTGCAATTTGTCCTGAGGATGAACGGGAAGACGGGGAACCAGTGAGAGACTAGCTAATGTTGTTGGGACAGGCACAGGTCACTCTATTTTCCCATCAGGAAGAAGAATTAACCACAGGCTCCTCCTCCCCCCCGGAACCAGAACAGGGCCTGAAGCCATCCAGTGCTTTTGTGGCCAGCTCCCAAAAAAGCGAGTTGTAAAATGGAGCTTCAGGGCACTGCAATTCACAAACCTGCAGAGTTATAAATGATAACTCTCGTCCGCAAATATATTGAGGGAAGGCAAAGAAGAGGATTTGAAATCAAGGCAGAATTGCAGGAAACAGATTTCAGGAGGTAGATTCGAATCGCCTTTAAAGCACATGAAAAGCGGCAAAACGTTGACAATGATGCCCTTGGCCAAAAAGGGCGTATGCGTTTTTTCCTGAATATATTCAGGAAAAAACGCATACGCCCTTTTTGGCCAACCAAGCAACCTGGAAAGGCAAATCAGCGCTACAAAGAAGACTCGCTACCCATCGGTCAAAAGGGCCATGCTGAAAAAAGTCTCAAAACCAGAAATGCAGGACAGGCCATGGAGAAATGGGAGCCTTGCTACACTGATGGGCGGGATGTAAATTGCCAACAGCCACTCTGGAGAAGTGTACGGTGTGTCCTGAAACATCTAAAAAACACAGCTTAGAGAGCATAGGGCACTTCCACTCATGGGGGTATAAATTGGGAAAATGAAAAATCAGCAAGACACAAGCACCCCAAAGTTTAGGGCTGCTCTGTTGACAAGGACCTCCACTTCATTCCACCTTCAATATCCCAGGAAAGAGAAAAATGGATAAAGAAGTTGTGGTCCTTATGTACAATGGAATATCACTCAGCCATGAAATCAATGTCATAAGGCTAGTAGCAGCATGATGAGTGGATTTAGGTACGACGATTCTAAGTGAAATAAGTCACACAGAAAAGGACACTTCTCATAAGGTATCACTTATACAGGGAATGTAAAAACCGTTACACTTGAACTGAATTACAAAACAGAACAGAGTCACACATGCAGAAAACACACTATGGCTGCTTAACGGGAAAGGTGAGGTGGGGTGATACATAAAACAAGGGTTTCAAATTAGCTCAGATACCGTTCCATAAACCCAATATGTAATAGACAAGACCTACTCCTTGCTCAGAGAACTGGACTCAACACGCCCTATTCACCGCACAAGAATATATCTGACTAGTAATAATCTTAAAACCTATGTATTGATATCTCCCTCTTAGTGTGTCAAGTGGGTGTAAAGCGGCATAAACACAGCAGTGAAAAGCAGCTAAACCCCATTATAAAAATAAATTACTTTTACAAACCCATGAAACAAAGACAGTGAAAGAGAGAGAAATTCTTACACAATGCGTTCAGGGGCTGTGATGCAACATGGATTGACCATATCTAGAACCACAGCTGGATGAGACATAAGGGTGGACACTCTTGGGGCTGAGAGGTTTGGTGAGGTTGGGTGAGCAAATGCAGACCCTTTAAAGTAATACTGCGTGGTACCCATCGCATGGGTCCCAAATCTCCAGGTTCAAGGGCATCTTCCTACATCGAAAACATGCATGAGAAAACAAAAAGATGGTACACCATGTGATGGGGAAAGGTTTCTAAAACGCACTTCATTTCTCTTCTCCTTGTGCCCGGGGTCGCCATTCCAGCCGCTTTCCTAGCAATCTCCCTACTTGGAGCATCAGCACCTTTAACCTCCTGTTCCGTACAGGTTGCAATTTGTCCTGAGGATGAACGGGAAGATGGGGAACCAGTGAGAGACTAGCTCTTGGTGTTGGGACAGGCACAGGTCACTCTATTTTCCCATCAGGAAGAAGAATTAACCACAGGCTCCTCCTCCCCCCCGGAACCAGAACAGGGCCTGAAGCCATCCAGTGCTTTTGCGGCCAGCTCCCAAAGAAGCGAGTTGTAAAATGGAGCTTCAGGGCACTGCAATTCACAAACCTGCAGAGTTATAAATGATAACTCTCGTCCACAAATATATTGAGGGAAGGCAAAGAAGAGGATTTGAAATCAAGGCAGAATTGCAGGAAACAGATTTCAGGAGGTAGATTCGAATCGCCTTTAAAGCACATGAAAAGCGGCAAAACGTTGACAATGATGCCCTTGGCCAAAAAGGGCGTATGCGTTTTTTCCTGAATATATTCAGGAAAAAACGCATACGCCCTTTTTGGCCAACCAAGCAACCTGGAAAGGCAAATCAGCGCTACAAAGAAGACTCGCTACCCATCGGTCAAAAGGGCCATGCTGAAAAAAGTCTCAAAACCAGAAATGCAGGACAGGCCATGGAGAAATGGGAGCCTTGCTACACTGATGGGCGGGATGTAAATTGCCAACAGCCACTCTGGAGAAGTGTACGGTGTGTCCTGAAACATCTAAAAAACACAGCTTAGAGAGCATAGGGCACTTCCACTCATGGGGGTATAAATTGGGAAAATGAAAAATCAGCAAGACACAAGCACCCCAAAGTTTAGGGCTGCTCTGTTGACAAGGACCTCCACTTCATTCCACCTTCAATATCCCAGGAAAGAGAAAAATGGATAAAGAAGTTGTGGTCCTTATGTACAATGGAATATCACTCAGCCATGAAATCAATGTCATAAGGCTAGTAGCAGCATGATGAGTGGATTTAGGTACGACGATTCTAAGTGAAATAAGTCACACAGAAAAGGACACTTCTCATAAGGTATCACTTATAGAGGGAATGTAAAAACCGTTACACTTGAACTGAATTACAAAACAGAACAGAGTCACACATGCAGAAAACACACTATGGCTGCTTAACGGGAAAGGTGAGGTGGGGAGATACATAAAACAAGGGTTTCAAATTAGCTCAGATACCGTTCCATAAACCCAATATGTAATAGACAAGACCTACTCCTTGCTCAGAGAACTGGACTCAACACGCCCTATTCACCACACAAGAATATATCTGATTAGTAAAAATCTTAAAACCTATGTATTGATATCTCTCTCTTAGTGTGTCAAGTGGGTGTAAAGCGGCATAAACACAGCAGTGAAAAGCAGCTAAACCCCATTATAAAAATAAATTACTTTTACAAACCCATGAAACAAAGACAGTGAAAGAGAGAGAAATTCTTACACAATGCGTTCAGGGGCTGTGATGCAACCTGGATTGACCATATCTAGACCCACAGCTGGATGAGACATAAGGGTGGACACTCTTGGGGCTGAGAGGTTTGGTGAGGTTGGGTGAGCAAATGCAGACCCTTTAAAGTAATACTGCGTGGTACCCATCGCATGGGTCCCAAATCTCCAGGTTCAAGGGCATATTCCTACATCGAAATCATGCATGAGAAAACAAAAAGATGGTACACCATGTGATGGGGAAAGGTTTCTAAAACGCACCTCATTTCTCTTCTCCTTGTGCCCGGGGTCGCCATTCCAGCCGCTTTCCTAGCAATCTCCCTACTTGGAGCATCAGCACCTTTAACCTCCTGTTCCGTACAGGTTGCAATTTGTCCTGAGGATGAACGGGAAGACGGGGAACCAGTGAGAGACTAGCTCTTGTTGTTGGGACAGGCACAGGTCACTCTATTTTCCCATCAGGAAGAAGAATTAACCACAGGCTCCTCCTCCCCCCCGGAACCAGAACAGGGCCTGAAGCCATCCAGTGCTTTTGCGGCCAGCTCCCAAAAAAGCGAGTTGTAAAATGGAGCTTCAGGGCACTGCAATTCACAAACCTGCAGAGTTATAAATGATAACTCTCGTCCGCAAATATATTGAGGGAAGGCAAAGAAGAGGATTTGAAATCAAGGCAGAATTGCAGGAAACAGATTTCAGGAGGTAGATTCGAATCGCCTTTAAAGCACATGAAAAGCGGCAAAACGTTGACAATGATGCCCTTGGCCAAAAAGGGCGTATGCGTTTTTTCCTGAATATATTCAGGAAAAAACGCATACGCCCTTTTTGGCCAACCAAGCAACCTGGAAAGGCAAATCAGCGCTACAAAGAAGACTCGCTACCCATCGGTCAAAAGGGCCATGCTGAAAAAAGTCTCAAAACCAGAAATGCAGGACAGGCCATGGAGAAATGGGAGCCTTGCTACACTGATGGGCGGGATGTAAATTGCCAACAGCCACTCTGGAGAAGTGTACGGTGTGTCCTGAAACATCTAAAAAACACAGCTTAGAGAGCATAGGGCACTTCCACTCATGGGGGTATAAATTGGGAAAATGAAAAATCAGCAAGACACAAGCACCCCAAAGTTTAGGGCTGCTCTGTTGACAAGGACCTCCACTTCATTCCACCTTCAATATCCCAGGAAAGAGAAAAATGGATAAAGAAGTTGTGGTCCTTATGTACAATGGAATATCACTCAGCCATGAAATCAATGTCATAAGGCTAGTAGCAGCATGATGAGTGGATTTAGGTACGACGATTCTAAGTGAAATAAGTCACACAGAAAAGGACACTTCTCATAAGGTATCACTTATAGAGGGAATGTAAAAACCGTTACACTTGAACTGAATTACAAAACAGAACAGAGTCACACATTCAGAAAACACACTATGGCTGCTTAACGGGAAAGGTGAGGTGGGGTGATACATAAAACAAGGGTTTCAAATTAGCTCAGATACCGTTCCATAAACCCAATATGTAATAGACAAGACCTACTCCTTGCTCAGAGAACTGGACTCAACACGCCCTATTCACCACACAAGAATATATCTGACTAGTAATAATCTTAAAACCTATGTATTGATATCTCCCTCTTAGTGTGTCAAGTGGGTGTAAAGCGGCATAAACACAGCAGTGAAAAGCAGCTAAACCCCATTATAAAAATAAATTACTTCGAAAAACCCATGAAACAAAGACAGTGAAAGAGAGAGAAATTCTTACACAATGCGTTCAGGGGCTGTGATGCAACCTGGATTGACCATATCTAGACCCACAGCTGGATGAGACATAAGGGTGGACACTCTTGGGGCTGAGAGGTTTGGTGAGGTTGGGTGAGCAAATGCAGGCCCTTTAAAGTAATACTGCGTGGTACCCATCGCATGGGTCCCAAATATCCAGGTTCAAGGGCATATTCCTACATCGAAATCATGCATGAGAAAACAAAAAGATGGTACACCATGTGATGAGGAAACGTTTCTAAAACGCACTTCATTTCTCTTCTCCTTGTGCCCGGGGTCGCCATTCCAGCCGCTTTCCTAGCAATCTCCCTACTTGGAGCATCAGCACCTTTAACCTCCTGTTCCGTACAGGTTGCAATTTGTCCTGAGGATGAACGGGAAGACGGGGAACCAGTGAGAGACTAGCTAATGTTGTTGGGACAGGCACAGGTCACTCTATTTTCCCATCAGGAAGAAGAATTAACCACAGGCTCCTCCTCCCCCCCGGAACCAGAACAGGGCCTGAAGCCATCCAGTGCTTTTGTGGCCAGCTCCCAAAAAAGCGAGTTGTAAAATGGAGCTTCAGGGCACTGCAATTCACAAACCTGCAGAGTTATAAATGATAACTCTCGTCCGCAAATATATTGAGGGAAGGCAAAGAAGAGGATTTGAAATCAAGGCAGAATTGCAGGAAACAGATTTCAGGAGGTAGATTCGAATCGCCTTTAAAGCACATGAAAAGCGGCAAAACGTTGACAATGATGCCCTTGGCCAAAAAGGGCGTATGCGTTTTTTCCTGAATATATTCAGGAAAAAACGCATACGCCCTTTTTGGCCAACCAAGCAACCTGGAAAGGCAAATCAGCGCTACAAAGAAGACTCGCTACCCATCGGTCAAAAGGGCCATGCTGAAAAAAGTCTCAAAACCAGAAATGCAGGACAGGCCATGGAGAAATGGGAGCCTTGCTACACTGATGGGCGGGATGTAAATTGCCAACAGCCACTCTGGAGAAGTGTACGGTGTGTCCTGAAACATCTAAAAAACACAGCTTAGAGAGCATAGGGCACTTCCACTCATGGGGGTATAAATTGGGAAAATGAAAAATCAGCAAGACACAAGCACCCCAAAGTTTAGGGCTGCTCTGTTGACAAGGACCTCCACTTCATTCCACCTTCAATATCCCAGGAAAGAGAAAAATGGATAAAGAAGTTGTGGTCCTTATGTACAATGGAATATCACTCAGCCATGAAATCAATGTCATAAGGCTAGTAGCAGCATGATGAGTGGATTTAGGTACGACGATTCTAAGTGAAATAAGTCACACAGAAAAGGACACTTCTCATAAGGTATCACTTATACAGGGAATGTAAAAACCGTTACACTTGAACTGAATTACAAAACAGAACAGAGTCACACATGCAGAAAACACACTATGGCTGCTTAACGGGAAAGGTGAGGTGGGGTGATACATAAAACAAGGGTTTCAAATTAGCTCAGATACCGTTCCATAAACCCAATATGTAATAGACAAGACCTACTCCTTGCTCAGAGAACTGGACTCAACACGCCCTATTCACCGCACAAGAATATATCTGACTAGTAATAATCTTAAAACCTATGTATTGATATCTCCCTCTTAGTGTGTCAAGTGGGTGTAAAGCGGCATAAACACAGCAGTGAAAAGCAGCTAAACCCCATTATAAAAATAAATTACTTTTACAAACCCATGAAACAAAGACAGTGAAAGAGAGAGAAATTCTTACACAATGCGTTCAGGGGCTGTGATGCAACATGGATTGACCATATCTAGAACCACAGCTGGATGAGACATAAGGGTGGACACTCTTGGGGCTGAGAGGTTTGGTGAGGTTGGGTGAGCAAATGCAGACCCTTTAAAGTAATACTGCGTGGTACCCATCGCATGGGTCCCAAATCTCCAGGTTCAAGGGCATCTTCCTACATCGAAAACATGCATGAGAAAACAAAAAGATGGTACACCATGTGATGGGGAAAGGTTTCTAAAACGCACTTCATTTCTCTTCTCCTTGTGCCCGGGGTCGCCATTCCAGCCGCTTTCCTAGCAATCTCCCTACTTGGAGCATCAGCACCTTTAACCTCCTGTTCCGTACAGGTTGCAATTTGTCCTGAGGATGAACGGGAAGACGGGGAACCAGTGAGAGACTAGCTCTTGGTGTTGGGACAGGCACAGGTCACTCTATTTTCCCATCAGGAAGAAGAATTAACCACAGGCTCATCCTCCCCCCCGGAACCAGAACAGGGCCTGAAGCCATCCAGTGCTTTTGCGGCCAGCTCCCAAAGAAGCGAGTTGTAAAATGGAGCTTCAGGGCACTGCAATTCACAAACCTGCAGAGTTATAAATGATAACTCTCGTCCACAAATATATTGAGGGAAGGCAAAGAAGAGGATTTGAAATCAAGGCAGAATTGCAGGAAACAGATTTCAGGAGGTAGATTCGAATCGCCTTTAAAGCACATGAAAAGCGGCAAAACGTTGACAATGATGCCCTTGGCCAAAAAGGGCGTATGCGTTTTTTCCTGAATATATTCAGGAAAAAACGCATACGCCCTTTTTGGCCAACCAAGCAACCTGGAAAGGCAAATCAGCGCTACAAAGAAGACTCGCTACCCATCGGTCAAAAGGGCCATGCTGAAAAAAGTCTCAAAACCAGAAATGCAGGACAGGCCATGGAGAAATGGGAGCCTTGCTACACTGATGGGCGGGATGTAAATTGCCAACAGCCACTCTGGAGAAGTGTACGGTGTGTCCTGAAACATCGAAAAAACACAGCTTAGAGAGCATAGGGCATTTCCACTCATGGGGGTATAAATTGGGAAAATGAAAAATCAGCAAGACACAAGCACCCCAAAGTTTAGGGCTGCTCTGTTGACAAGGACCTCCACTTCATTCCACCTTCAATATCCCAGGAAAGAGAAAAATGGATAAAGAAGTTGTGGTCCTTATGTACAATGCAATATCACTCAGCCATGAAATCAATGTCATAAGGCTAGTAGCAGCATGATGAGTGGATTTAGGTACGACGATTCTAAGTGAAATAAGTCACACAGAAAAGGACACTTCTCATAAGGTATCACTTATACAGGGAATGTAAAAACCGTTACACTTGAACTGAATTACAAAACAGAACAGAGTCACACATGCAGAAAACACACTATGGCTGCTTAACGGGAAAGGTGAGATGGGGAGATACATAAAACAAGGGTTTCAAATTAGCTCAGATACCGTTCCATAAACCCAATATGTAATAGATAAGACCTACTCCTTGCTCAGAGAACTGGACTCAACACGCCCTATTCACCACACAAGAATATATCTGATTAGTAATAATCTTAAAACCTATGTATTGATATCTCTCTCTTAGTGTGTCAAGTGGGTGTAAAGCGGCATAAACACAGCAGTGAAAAGCAGCTAAACCCCATTATAAAAATAAATTACTTTTACAAACCCATGAAACAAAGACAGTGAAAGAGAGAGAAATTCTTACACAATGCGTTCAGGGGCTGTGATGCAACCTGGATTGACCATATCTAGACCCACAGCTGGATGAGACATAAGGGTGGACACTCTTGGGGCTGAGAGGTTTGGTGAGGTTGGGTGAGCAAATGCAGGCCCTTTAAAGTAATACTGCGTGGTACCCATCGCATGGGTCCCAAATCTCCAGGTTCAAGGGCATATTCCTACATCGAAATCTTGCATGAGAAAACAAAAAGATGGTACACCATGTGATGGGGAAAGGTTTCTAAAACGCACCTCATTTCTCTTCTCCTTGTGCCCGGGGTCGCCATTCCAGCCGCTTTCCTAGCAATCTCCCTACTTGGAGCATCAGCACCTTTAACCTCCTGTTCCGTACAGGTTGCAATTTGTCCTGAGGATGAACGGGAAGACGGGGAACCAGTGAGAGACTAGCTCTTGTTGTTGGGACAGGCACAGGTCACTCTATTTTCCCATCAGGAAGAAGAATTAACCACAGGCTCCTCCTCCCCCCCGGAACCAGAACAGGGCCTGAAGCCATCCAGTGCTTTTGCGGCCAGCTCCCAAAAAAGCGAGTTGTAAAATGGAGCTTCAGGGCACTGCAATTCACAAACCTGCAGAGTTATAAATGATAACTCTCGTCCGCAAATATATTGAGGGAAGGCAAAGAAGAGGATTTGAAATCAAGGCAGAATTGCAGGAAACAGATTTCAGGAGGTAGATTCGAATCGCCTTTAAAGCACATGAAAAGCGGCAAAACGTTGACAATGATGCCCTTGGCCAAAAAGGGCGTATGCGTTTTTTCCTGAATATATTCAGGAAAAAACGCATACGCCCTTTTTGGCCAACCAAGCAACCTGGAAAGGCAAATCAGCGCTACAAAGAAGACTCGCTACCCATCGGTCAAAAGGGCCATGCTGAAAAAAGTCTCAAAACCAGAAATGCAGGACAGGCCATGGAGAAATGGGAGCCTTGCTACACTGATGGGCGGGATGTAAATTGCCAACAGCCACTCTGGAGAAGTGTACGGTGTGTCCTGAAACATCTAAAAAACACAGCTTAGAGAGCATAGGGCACTTCCACTCATGGGGGTATAAATTGGGAAAATGAAAAATCAGCAAGACACAAGCACCCCAAAGTTTAGGGCTGCTCTGTTGACAAGGACCTCCACTTCATTCCACCTTCAATATCCCAGGAAAGAGAAAAATGGATAAAGAAGTTGTGGTCCTTATGTACAATGGAATATCACTCAGCCATGAAATCAATGTCATAAGGCTAGTAGCAGCATGATGAGTGGATTTAGGTACGACGATTCTAAGTGAAATAAGTCACACAGAAAAGGACACTTCTCATAAGGTATCACTTATGCAGAGAATGTAAAAACCGTTACACTTGAACTGAATTAAAAAACAGAACAGAGTCACACATGCAGAAAACACACTATGGCTGCTTAACGGGAAAGGTGAGGTGGGGTGATACATAAAACAAGGGTTTCAAATTAGCTCAGATACCGTTCCATAAACCCAATATGTAATAGACAAGACCTACTCCTTGCTCAGAGAACTGGACTCAACACGCCCTATTCACCGCACAAGAATATATCTGACTAGTAATAATCTTAAAACCTATGTATTGATATCTCCCTCTTAGTGTGTCAAGTGGGTGTAAAGCGGCATAAACACAGCAGTGAAAAGCAGCTAAACCCCATTATAAAAATAAATTACTTCGAAAAACCCATGAAACAAAGACAGTGAAAGAGAGAGAAATTCTTACACAATGCGTTCAGGGGCTGTGATGCAACATGGATTGACCATATCTAGACCCACAGCTGGATGAGACATAAGGGTGGACACTCTTGGGGCTGAGAGGTTTGGTGAGGTTGGGTGAGCAAATGCAGACCCTTTAAAGTAATACTGCGTGGTACCCATCGCATGGGTCCCAAATCTCCAGGTTCAAGGGCATATTCCTACATCGAAAACATGCATGAGAAAACAAAAAGATGGTACACCATGTGATGGGGAAAGGTTTCTAAAACGCACTTCATTTCTCTTCTCCTTGTGCCCGGGGTCGCCATTCCAGCCGCTTTCCTAGCAATCTCCCTACTTGGAGCATCAGCACCTTTAACCTCCTGTTCCGTACAGGTTGCAATTTGTCCTGAGGATGAACGGGAAGATGGGGAACCAGTGAGAGACTAGCTCTTGGTGTTGGGACAGGCACAGGTCACTCTATTTTCCCATCAGGAAGAAGAATTAACCACAGGCTCCTCCTCCCCCCCGGAACCAGAACAGGGCCTGAAGCCATCCAGTGCTTTTGCGGCCAGCTCCCAAAGAAGCGAGTTGTAAAATGGAGCTTCAGGGCACTGCAATTCACAAACCTGCAGAGTTATAAATGATAACTCTCGTCCACAAATATATTGAGGGAAGGCAAAGAAGAGGATTTGAAATCAAGGCAGAATTGCAGGAAACAGATTTCAGGAGGTAGATTCGAATCGCCTTTAAAGCACATGAAAAGCGGCAAAACGTTGACAATGATGCCCTTGGCCAAAAAGGGCGTATGCGTTTTTTCCTGAATATATTCAGGAAAAAACGCATACGCCCTTTTTGGCCAACCAAGCAACCTGGAAAGGCAAATCAGCGCTACAAAGAAGACTCGCTACCCATCGGTCAAAAGGGCCA
Organism: Balaenoptera ricei; assembly: GCF_028023285.1. Taxonomy (NCBI): domain Eukaryota; kingdom Metazoa; phylum Chordata; class Mammalia; order Artiodactyla; family Balaenopteridae; genus Balaenoptera; species Balaenoptera ricei. Next base: position 17,075 of record NW_026777422.1, on the reverse strand, counting down.
TGCTGAAAAAAGTCTCAAAACCAGAAATGCAGGACAGGCCATGGAGAAATGGGAGCCTTGCTACACTGATGGGCGGGATGTAAATTGCCAACAGCCACTCTGGAGAAGTGTACGGTGTGTCCTGAAACATCTAAAAAACACAGCTTAGAGAGCATAGGGCACTTCCACTCATGGGGGTATAAATTGGGAAAATGAAAAATCAGCAAGACACAAGCACCCCAAAGTTTAGGGCTGCTCTGTTGACAAGGACCTCCACTTCATTCCACCTTCAATATCCCAGGAAAGAGAAAAATGGATAAAGAAGTTGTGGTCCTTATGTACAATGGAATATCACTCAGCCATGAAATCAATGTCATAAGGCTAGTAGCAGCATGATGAGTGGATTTAGGTACGACGATTCTAAGTGAAATAAGTCACACAGAAAAGGACACTTCTCATAAGGTATCACTTATAGAGGGAATGTAAAAACCGTTACACTTGAACTGAATTACAAAACAGAACAGAGTCACACATGCAGAAAACACACTATGGCTGCTTAACGGGAAAGGTGAGGTGGGGAGATACATAAAACAAGGGTTTCAAATTAGCTCAGATACCGTTCCATAAACCCAATATGTAATAGACAAGACCTACTCCTTGCTCAGAGAACTGGACTCAACACGCCCTATTCACCACACAAGAATATATCTGATTAGTAAAAATCTTAAAACCTATGTATTGATATCTCTCTCTTAGTGTGTCAAGTGGGTGTAAAGCGGCATAAACACAGCAGTGAAAAGCAGCTAAACCCCATTATAAAAATAAATTACTTTTACAAACCCATGAAACAAAGAGAGTGAAAGAGAGAGAAATTCTTACACAATGCGTTCAGGGGCTGTGATGCAACCTGGATTGACCATATCTAGACCCACAGCTGGATGAGACATAAGGGTGGACACTCTTGGGGCTGAGAGGTTTGGTGAGGTTGGGTGAGCAAATGCAGACCCTTTAAAGTAATACTGCGTGGTACCCATCGCATGGGTCCCAAATCTCCAGGTTCAAGGGCATATTCCTACATCGAAATCATGCATGAGAAAACAAAAAGATGGTACACCATGTGATGGGGAAAGGTTTCTAAAACGCACCTCATTTCTCTTCTCCTTGTGCCCGGGGTCGCCATTCCAGCCGCTTTCCTAGCAATCTCCCTACTTGGAGCATCAGCACCTTTAACCTCCTGTTCCGTACAGGTTGCAATTTGTCCTGAGGATGAACGGGAAGACGGGGAACCAGTGAGAGACTAGCTCTTGTTGTTGGGACAGGCACAGGTCACTCTATTTTCCCATCAGGAAGAAGAATTAACCACAGGCTCCTCCTCCCCCCCGGAACCAGAACAGGGCCTGAAGCCATCCAGTGCTTTTGCGGCCAGCTCCCAAAAAAGCGAGTTGTAAAATGGAGCTTCAGGGCACTGCAATTCACAAACCTGCAGAGTTATAAATGATAACTCTCGTCCGCAAATATATTGAGGGAAGGCAAAGAAGAGGATTTGAAATCAAGGCAGAATTGCAGGAAACAGATTTCAGGAGGTAGATTCGAATCGCCTTTAAAGCACATGAAAAGCGGCAAAACGTTGACAATGATGCCCTTGGCCAAAAAGGGCGTATGCGTTTTTTCCTGAATATATTCAGGAAAAAACGCATACGCCCTTTTTGGCCAACCAAGCAACCTGGAAAGGCAAATCAGCGCTACAAAGAAGACTCGCTACCCATCGGTCAAAAGGGCCATGCTGAAAAAAGTCTCAAAACCAGAAATGCAGGACAGGCCATGGAGAAATGGGAGCCTTGCTACACTGATGGGCGGGATGTAAATTGCCAACAGCCACTCTGGAGAAGTGTACGGTGTGTCCTGAAACATCTAAAAAACACAGCTTAGAGAGCATAGGGCACTTCCACTCATGGGGGTATAAATTGGGAAAATGAAAAATCAGCAAGACACAAGCACCCCAAAGTTTAGGGCTGCTCTGTTGACAAGGACCTCCACTTCATTCCACCTTCAATATCCCAGGAAAGAGAAAAATGGATAAAGAAGTTGTGGTCCTTATGTACAATGGAATATCACTCAGCCATGAAATCAATGTCATAAGGCTAGTAGCAGCATGATGAGTGGGTTTAGGTACGACGATTCTAAGTGAAATAAGTCACACAGAAAAGGACACTTCTCATAAGGTATCACTTATACAGGGAATGTAAAAACCGTTACACTTGAACTGAATTACAAAACAGAACAGAGTCACACATGCAGAAAACACACTATGGCTGCTTAACGGGAAAGGTGAGGTGGGGTGATACATAAAACAAGGGTTTCAAATTAGCTCAGATACCGTTCCATAAACCCAATATGTAATAGACAAGACCTACTCCTTGCTCAGAGAACTGGACTCAACACGCCCTATTCACCGCACAAGAATATATCTGACTAGTAATAATCTTAAAACCTATGTATTGATATCTCCCTCTTAGTGTGTCAAGTGGGTGTAAAGCGGCATAAACACAGCAGTGAAAAGCAGCTAAACCCCATTGTAAAAATAAATTACTTCGAAAAACCCATGAAACAAAGACAGTGAAAGAGAGAGAAATTCTTACACAATGCGTTCAGGGGCTGTGATGCAACCTGGATTGACCATATCTAGACCCACAGCTGGATGAGACATAAGGGTGGACACTCTTGGGGCTGAGAGGTTTGGTGAGGTTGGGTGAGCAAATGCAGGCCCTTTAAAGTAATACTGCGTGGTACCCATCGCATGGGTCCCAAATCTCCAGGTTCAAGGGCATATTCCTACATCGAAATCATGCATGAGAAAACAAAAAGATGGTACACCATGTGATGGGGAAAGGTTTCTAACCAAGCAACCTGGAAAGGCAAATCAGCGCTACAAAGAAGACTCGCTACCCATCGGTCAAAAGGGCCATGCTGAAAAAAGTCTCAAAACCAGAAATGCAGGACAGGCCATGGAGAAATGGGAGCCTTGCTACACTGATGGGCGGGATGTAAATTGCCAACAGCCACTCTGGAGAAGTGTACGGTGTGTCCTGAAACATCTAAAAAACACAGCTTAGAGAGCATAGGGCACTTCCACTCATGGGGGTATAAATTGGGAAAATGAAAAATCAGCAAGACACAAGCACCCCAAAGTTTAGGGCTGCTCTGTTGACAAGGACCTCCACTTCATTCCACCTTCAATATCCCAGGAAAGAGAAAAATGGATAAAGAAGTTGTGGTCCTTATGTACAATGGAATATCACTCAGCCATGAAATCAATGTCATAAGGCTAGTAGCAGCATGATGAGTGGATTTAGGTACGACGATTCTAAGTGAAATAAGTCACACAGAAAAGGACACTTCTCATAAGGTATCACTTATAGAGGGAATGTAAAAACCGTTACACTTGAACTGAATTACAAAACAGAACAGAGTCACACATGCAGAAAACACACTATGGCTGCTTAACGGGAAAGGTGAGGTGGGGTGATACATAAAACAAGGGTTTCAAATTAGCTCAGATACCGTTCCATAAACCCAATATGTAATAGACAAGACCTACTCCTTGCTCAGAGAACTGGACTCAACACGCCCTATTCACCGCACAAGAATATATCTGACTAGTAATAATCTTAAAACCTATGTATTGATATTTCCCTCTTAGTGTGTCAAGTGGGTGTAAAGCAGCATAAACACAGCAGTGAAAAGCAGCTAAACCCCATTGTAAAAATAAATTACTTCGAAAAACCCATGAAACAAAGACAGTGAAAGAGAGAGAAATTCTTACACAATGCGTTCAGGGGCTGTGATGCAACCTGGATTGACCATATCTAGACCCACAGCTGGATGAGACATAAGGGTGGACACTCTTGGGGCTGAGAGGTTTGGTGAGGTTGGGTGAGCAAATGCAGACCCTTTAAAGTAATACTGCGTGGTACCCATCGCATGGGTCCCAAATCTCCAGGTTCAAAGGCATCTTCCTACATCGAAAACATGCATGAGAAAACAAAAAGATGGTACACCATGTGATGGGGAAAGGTTTCTAAAACGCACTTCATTTCTCTTCTCCTTGTGCCCGGGGTCGCCATTCCAGCCGCTTTCCTAGCAATCTCCCTACTTGGAGCATCAGCACCTTTAACCTCCTGTTCCGTACAGGTTGCAATTTGTCCTGAGGATGAACGGGAAGACGGGGAACCAGTGAGAGACTAGCTCTTGGTGTTGGGACAGGCACAGGTCACTCTATTTTCCCATCAGGAAGAAGAATTAACCACAGGCTCATCCTCCCCCCCGGAACCAGAACAGGGCCTGAAGCCATCCAGTGCTTTTGAGGCCAGCTCCCAAAAAAGCGAGTTGTAAAATGGAGCTTCAGGGCACTGCAATTCACAAACCTGCAGAGTTATAAATGATAACTCTCGTCCACAAATATATTGAGGGAAGGCAAAGAAGAGGATTTGAAATCAAGGCAGAATTGCAGGAAACAGATTTCAGGAGGTAGATTCGAATCGCCTTTAAAGCACATGAAAAGCGGCAAAACGTTGACAATGATGCCCTTGGCCAAAAAGGGCGTATGCGTTTTTTCCTGAATATATTCAGGAAAAAACGCATACGCCCTTTTTGGCCAACCAAGCAACCTGGAAAGGCAAATCAGCGCTACAAAGAAGACTCGCTACCCATCGGTCAAAAGGGCCATGCTGAAAAAAGTCTCAAAACCAGAAATGCAGGACAGGCCATGGAGAAATGGGAGCCTTGCTACACTGATGGGCGGGATGTAAATTGCCAACAGCCACTCTGGAGAAGTGTACGGTGTGTCCTGAAACATCTAAAAAACACAGCTTAGAGAGCATAGGGCACTTCCACTCATGGGGGTATAAATTGGGAAAATGAAAAATCAGCAAGACACAAGCACCCCAAAGTTTAGGGCTGCTCTGTTGACAAGGACCTCCACTTCATTCCACCTTCAATATCCCAGGAAAGAGAAAAATGGATAAAGAAGTTGTGGTCCTTATGTACAATGGAATATCACTCAGCCATGAAATCAATGTCATAAGGCTAGTAGCAGCATGATGAGTGGATTTAGGTACGACGATTCTAAGTGAAATAAGTCACACAGAAAAGGACACTTCTCATAAGGTATCACTTATAGAGGGAATGTAAAAACCGTTACACTTGAACTGAATTACAAAACAGAACAGAGTCACACATGCAGAAAACACACTATGGCTGCTTAACGGGAAAGGTGAGGTGGGGAGATACATAAAACAAGGGTTTCAAATTAGCTCAGATACCGTTCCATAAACCCAATATGTAATAGACAAGACCTACTCCTTGCTCAGAGAACTGGACTCAACACGCCCTATTCACCACACAAGAATATATCTGATTAGTAATAATCTTAAAACCTATGTATTGATATCTCTCTCTTAGTGTGTCAAGTGGGTGTAAAGCGGCATAAACACACTAGTGAAAAGCAGCTAAACCCCATTATAAAAATAAATTACTTTTACAAACCCATGAAACAAAGACAGTGAAAGAGAGAGAAATTCTTACACAATGCGTTCAGGGGCTGTGATGCAACCTGGATTGACCATATCTAGACCCACAGCTGGATGAGACATAAGGGTGGACACTCTTGGGGCTGAGAGGTTTGGTGAGGTTGGGTGAGCAAATGCAGGCCCTTTAAAGTAATACTGCGTGGTACCCATCGCATGGGTCCCAAATATCCAGGTTCAAGGGCATATTCCTACATCGAAATCATGCATGAGAAAACAAAAAGATGGTACACCATGTGATGGGGAAAGGTTTCTAAAACGCACTTCATTTCTCTTCTCCTTGTGCCCGGGGTCGCCATTCCAGCCGCTTTCCTAGCAATCTCCCTACTTGGAGCATCAGCACCTTTAACCTCCTGTTCCGTACAGGTTGCAATTTGTCCTGAGGATGAACGGGAAGACGGGGAACCAGTGAGAGACTAGCTCTTGTTGTTGGGACAGGCACAGGTCACTCTATTTTCCCATCAGGAAGAAGAATTAACCACAGGCTCCTCCTCCCCCCCGGAACCAGAACAGGGCCTGAAGCCATCCAGTGCTTTTGCGGCCAGCTCCCAAAAAAGCGAGTTGTAAAATGGAGCTTCAGGGCACTGCAATTCACAAACCTGCAGAGTTATAAATGATAACTCTCGTCCGCAAATATATTGAGGGAAGGCAAAGAAGAGGATTTGAAATCAAGGCAGAATTGCAGGAAACAGATTTCAGGAGGTAGATTCGAATCGCCTTTAAAGCACATGAAAAGCGGCAAAACGTTGACAATGATGCCCTTGGCCAAAAAGGGCGTATGCGTTTTTTCCTGAATATATTCAGGAAAAAACGCATACGCCCTTTTTGGCCAACCAAGCAACCTGGAAAGGCAAATCAGCGCTACAAAGAAGACTCGCTACCCATCGGTCAAAAGGGCCATGCTGAAAAAAGTCTCAAAACCAGAAATGCAGGACAGGCCATGGAGAAATGGGAGCCTTGCTACACTGATGGGCGGGATGTAAATTGCCAACAGCCACTCTGGAGAAGTGTACGGTGTGTCCTGAAACATCGAAAAAACACAGCTTAGAGAGCATAGGGCACTTCCACTCATGGGGGTATAAATTGGGAAAATGAAAAATCAGCAAGACACAAGCACCCCAAAGATAAGTGCTGCTCTGTTGACAAGGACCTCCACTTCATTCCAACTTCAATATCCCAGGAAAGAGAAAAATGGATAAAGAAGTTGTGGTCCTTATGTACAATGGAATATCACTCAGCCATGAAATCAATGTCATAAGGCTAGTAGCAGCATGATGAGTGGATTTAGGTACGATGATTCTAAGTGAAATAAGTCACACAGAAAAGGACACTTCTCATAAGGTATCACTTATACAGGGAATGTAAAAACCGTTACACTTGAACTGAATTACAAAACAGAACAGAGTCACACATGCAGAAAACACACTATGGCTGCTTAACGGGAAAGGTGAGGTGGGGTGATACATAAAACAAGGGTTTCAAATTAGCTCAGATACCGTTCCATAAACCCAATATGTAATAGACAAGACCTACTCCTTGCTCAGAGAACTGGACTCAACACGCCCTATTCACCGCACAAGAATATATCTGACTAGTAATAATCTTAAAACCTATGTATTGATATCTCCCTCTTAGTGTGTCAAGTGGGTGTAAAGCGGCATAAACACAGCAGTGAAAAGCAGCTAAACCCCATTATAAAAATAAATTACTTTTACAAACCCATGAAACAAAGACAGTGAAAGAGAGAGAAATTCTTACACAATGCGTTCAGGGGCTGTGATGCAACCTGGATTGACCATATCTAGACCCACAGCTGGATGAGACATAAGGGTGGACACTCTTGGGGCTGAGAGGTTTGGTGAGGTTGGGTGAGCAAATGCAGGCCCTTTAAAGTAATACTGCGTGGTACCCATCGCATGGGTCCCAAATCTCCAGGTTCAAGGGCATATTCCTACATCGAAATCATGCATGAGAAAACAAAAAGATGGTACACCATGTGATGGGGAAAGGTTTCTAACCAAGCAACCTGGAAAGGCAAATCAGCGCTACAAAGAAGACTCGCTACCCATCGGTCAAAAGGGCCATGCTGAAAAAAGTCTCAAAACCAGAAATGCAGGACAGGCCATGGAGAAATGGGAGCCTTGCTACACTGATGGGCGGGATGTAAATTGCCAACAGCCACTCTGGAGAAGTGTACGGTGTGTCCTGAAACATCTAAAAAACACAGCTTAGAGAGCATAGGGCACTTCCACTCATGGGGGTATAAATTGGGAAAATGAAAAATCAGCAAGACACAAGCACCCCAAAGTTTAGGGCTGCTCTGTTGACAAGGACCTCCACTTCATTCCACCTTCAATATCCCAGGAAAGAGAAAAATGGATAAAGAAGTTGTGGTCCTTATGTACAATGGAATATCACTCAGCCATGAAATCAATGTCATAAGGCTAGTAGCAGCATGATGAGTGGATTTAGGTACGACGATTCTAAGTGAAATAAGTCACACAGAAAAGGACACTTCTCATAAGGTATCACTTATAGAGGGAATGTAAAAACCGTTACACTTGAACTGAATTACAAAACAGAACAGAGTCACACATGCAGAAAACACACTATGGCTGCTTAACGGGAAAGGTGAGGTGGGGTGATACATAAAACAAGGGTTTCAAATTAGCTCAGATACCGTTCCATAAACCCAATATGTAATAGACAAGACCTACTCCTTGCTCAGAGAACTGGACTCAACACGCCCTATTCACCGCACAAGAATATATCTGACTAGTAATAATCTTAAAACCTATGTATTGATATCTCCCTCTTAGTGTGTCAAGTGGGTGTAAAGCGGCATAAACACAGCAGTGAAAAGCAGCTAAACCCCATTGTAAAAATAAATTACTTCGAAAAACCCATGAAACAAAGACAGTGAAAGAGAGAGAAATTCTTACACAATGCGTTCAGGGGCTGTGATGCAACCTGGATTGACCATATCTAGACCCACAGCTGGATGAGACATAAGGGTGGACACTCTTGGGGCTGAGAGGTTTGGTGAGGTTGGGTGAGCAAATGCAGGCCCTTTAAAGTAATACTGCGTGGTACCCATCGCATGGGTCCCAAATCTCCAGGTTCAAGGGCATATTCCTACATCGAAATCATGCATGAGAAAACAAAAAGATGGTACACCATGTGATGGGGAAAGGTTTCTAAAACGCACCTCATTTCTCTTCTCCTTGTGCCCGGGGTCGCCATTCCAGCCACTTTCCTAGCAATCTCCCTACTTGGAGCATCAGCACCTTTAACCTCCTGTTCCGTACAGGTTGCAATTTGTTCTGAGGATGAACGGGAAGACGGGGAACCAGTGAGAGACTAGCTCTTGTTGTTGGGACAGGCACAGGTCACTCTATTTTCCCATCAGGAAGAAGAATTAACCACAGGCTCATCCTCCCCCCCGGAACCAGAACAGGGCCTGAAGCCATCCAGTGCTTTTGCGGCCAGGTCCCAAAAAAGCGAGTTGTAAAATGGAGCTTCAGGGCACTGCAATTCACAAACCTGCAGAGTTATAAATGATAACTCTCGTCCACAAATATATTGAGGGAAGGCAAAGAAGAGGATTTGAAATCAAGGCAGAATTGCAGGAAACAGATTTCAGGAGGTAGATTCGAATCGCCTTTAAAGCACATGAAAAGCGGCAAAACGTTGACAATGATGCCCTTGGCCAAAAAGGGCGTATGCGTTTTTTCCTGAATATATTCAGGAAAAAACGCATACGCCCTTTTTGGCCAACCAAGCAACCTGGAAAGGCAAATCAGCGCTACAAAGAAGACTCGCTACCCATGGGTCAAAAGGGCCATGCTGAAAAAAGTCTCAAAACCAGAAATGCAGGACAGGCCATGGAGAAATGGGAGCCTTGCTACACTGATGGGCGGGATGTAAATTGCCAACAGCCACTCTGGAGAAGTGTACGGTGTGTCCTGAAACATCTAAAAAACACAGCTTAGAGAGCATAGGGCACTTCCACTCATGGGGGTATAAATTGGGAAAATGAAAAATCAGCAAGACACAAGCACCCCAAAGTTTAGGGCTGCTCTGTTGACAAGGACCTCCACTTCATTCCACCTTCAATATCCCAGGAAAGAGAAAAATGGATAAAGAAGTTGTGGTCCTTATGTACAATGGAATATCACTCAGCCATGAAATCAATGTCATAAGGCTAGTAGCAGCATGATGAGTGGATTTAGGTACGACGATTCTAAGTGAAATAAGTCACACAGAAAAGGACACTTCTCATAAGGTATCACTTATACAGGGAATGTAAAAACCGTTACACTTGAACTGAATTACAAAACAGAACAGAGTCACACATGCAGAAAACACACTATGGCTGCTTAACGGGAAAGGTGAGGTGCGGAGATACATAAAACAAGGGTTTCAAATTAGCTCAGATACCGTTCCATAAACGCAATATGTAATAGACAAGACCTACTCCTTGCTCAGAGAACTGGACTCAACACGCCCTATTCACCACACAAGAATATATCTGATTAGTAATAATCTTAAAACCTATGTATTGATATCTCTCTCTTAGTGTGTCAAGTGGGTGTAAAGCAGCATAAACACAGCAGTGAAAAGCAGCTACACCCCATTATAAAAATAAATTACTTTTACAAACCCATGAAACAAAGACAGTGAAAGAGAGAGAAATTCTTACACAATGCGTTCAGGGGCTGTGATGCAACCTGGATTGACCATATCTAGACCCACAGCTGGATGAGACATAAGGGTGGACACTCTTGGGGCTGAGAGGTTTGGTGAGGTTGGGTGAGCAAATGCAGGCCCTTTAAAGTAATACTGCGTGGTACCCATCGCATGGGTCCCAAATATCCAGGTTCAAGGGCATATTCCTACATCGAAATCATGCATGAGAAAACAAAAAGATGGTACACCATGTGATGGGGAAAGGTTTCTAAAACGCACCTCATTTCTCTTCTCCTTGTGCCCGGGGTCGCCATTCCAGCCGCTTTCCTAGCAATCTCCCTACTTGGAGCATCAGCACCTTTAACCTCCTGTTCCGTACAGGTTGCAATTTGTCCTGAGGATGAACGGGAAGACGGGGAACCAGTGAGAGACTAGCTCTTGTTGTTGGGACAGGCACAGGTCACTCTATTTTCCCATCAGGAAGAAGAATTAACCACAGGCTCCTCCTCCCCCCCGGAACCAGAACAGGGCCTGAAGCCATCCAGTGCTTTTGCGGCCAGCTCCCAAAAAAGCGAGTTGTAAAATGGAGCTTCAGGGCACTGCAATTCACAAACCTGCAGAGTTATAAATGATAACTCTCGTCCGCAAATATATTGAGGGAAGGCAAAGAAGAGGATTTGAAATCAAGGCAGAATTGCAGGAAACAGATTTCAGGAGGTAGATTCGAATCGCCTTTAAAGCACATGAAAAGCGGCAAAACGTTGACAATGATGCCCTTGGCCAAAAAGGGCGTATGCGTTTTTTCCTGAATATATTCAGGAAAAAACGCATACGCCCTTTTTGGCCAACCAAGCAACCTGGAAAGGCAAATCAGCGCTACAAAGAAGACTCGCTACCCATCGGTCAAAAGGGCCATGCTGAAAAAAGTCTCAAAACCAGAAATGCAGGACAGGCCATGGAGAAATGGGAGCCTTGCTACACTGATGGGCGGGATGTAAATTGCCAACAGCCACTCTGGAGAAGTGTACGGTGTGTCCTGAAACATCTAAAAAACACAGCTTAGAGAGCATAGGGCACTTCCACTCATGAGGGTATAAATTGGGAAAATGAAAAATCAGCAAGACACAAGCACCCCAAAGTTTAGGGCTGCTCTGTTGACAAGGACCTCCACTTCATTCCACCTTCAATATCCCAGGAAAGAGAAAAATGGATAAAGAAGTTGTGGTCCTTATGTACAATGGAATATCACTCAGCCATGAAATCAATGTCATAAGGCTACTAGCAGCATGATGAGTGGATTTAGGTACGACGATTCTAAGTGAAATAAGTCACACAGAAAAGGACACTTCTCATAAGGTATCACTTATAGAGGGAATGTAAAAACCGTTACACTTGAACTGAATTACAAAACAGAACAGAGTCACACATGCAGAAAACACACTATGGCTGCTTAACGGGAAAGGTGAGGTGGGGTGATACATAAAACAAGGGTTTCAAATTAGCTCAGATACCGTTCCATAAACCCAATATGTAATAGACAAGACCTACTCCTTGCTCAGAGAACTGGACTCAACACGCCCTATTCACCGCACAAGAATATATCTGACTAGTAATAATCTTAAAACCTATGTATTGATATCTCCCTCTTAGTGTGTCAAGTGGGTGTAAAGCGGCATAAACACAGCAGTGAAAAGCAGCTAAACCCCATCGTAAAAATAAATTACTTCGAAAAACCCATGAAACAAAGACAGTGAAAGAGAGAGAAATTCTTACACAATGCGTTCAGGGGCTGTGATGCAACCTGGATTGACCATATCTAGACCCACAGCTGGATGAGACATAAGGGTGGACACTCTTGGGGCTGAGAGGTTTGGTGAGGTTGGGTGAGCAAATGCAGGCCCTTTAAAGTAATACTGCGTGGTACCCATCGCATGGGTCCCAAATCTCCAGGTTCAAGGGCATATTCCTACATCGAAATCATGCATGAGAAAACAAAAAGATGGTACACCATGTGATGGGGAAAGGTTTCTAACCAAGCAACCTGGAAAGGCAAATCAGCGCTACAAAGAAGACTCGCTACCCATCGGTCAAAAGGGCCATGCTGAAAAAAGTCTCAAAACCAGAAATGCAGGACAGGCCATGGAGAAATGGGAGCCTTGCTACACTGATGGGCGGGATGTAAATTGCCAACAGCCACTCTGGAGAAGTGTACGGTGTGTCCTGAAACATCTAAAAAACACAGCTTAGAGAGCATAGGGCACTTCCACTCATGGGGGTATAAATTGGGAAAATGAAAAATCAGCAAGACACAAGCACCCCAAAGTTTAGGGCTGCTCTGTTGACAAGGACCTCCACTTCATTCCACCTTCAATATCCCAGGAAAGAGAAAAATGGATAAAGAAGTTGTGGTCCTTATGTACAATGGAATATCACTCAGCCATGAAATCAATGTCATAAGGCTAGTAGCAGCATGATGAGTGGATTTAGGTACGACGATTCTAAGTGAAATAAGTCACACAGAAAAGGACACTTCTCATAAGGTATCACTTATAGAGGGAATGTAAAAACCGTTACACTTGAACTGAATTACAAAACAGAACAGAGTCACACATGCAGAAAACACACTATGGCTGCTTAACGGGAAAGGTGAGGTGGGGTGATACATAAAACAAGGGTTTCAAATTAGCTCAGATACCGTTCCATAAACCCAATATGTAATAGACAAGACCTACTCCTTGCTCAGAGAACTGGACTCAACACGCCCTATTCACCGCACAAGAATATATCTGACTAGTAATAATCTTAAAACCTATGTATTGATATTTCCCTCTTAGTGTGTCAAGTGGGTGTAAAGCGGCATAAACACAGCAGTGAAAAGCAGCTAAACCCCATTGTAAAAATAAATTACTTCGAAAAACCCATGAAACAAAGACAGTGAAAGAGAGAGAAATTCTTACACAATGCGTTCAGGGGCTGTGATGCAACCTGGATTGACCATATCTAGACCCACAGCTGGATGAGACATAAGGGTGGACACTCTTGGGGCTGAGAGGTTTGGTGAGGTTGGGTGAGCAAATGCAGACCCTTTAAAGTAATACTGCGTGGTACCCATCGCATGGGTCCCAAATCTCCAGGTTCAAAGGCATCTTCCTACATCGAAAACATGCATGAGAAAACAAAAAGATGGTACACCATGTGATGGGGAAAGGTTTCTAAAACGCACTTCATTTCTCTTCTCCTTGTGCCCGGGGTCGCCATTCCAGCCGCTTTCCTAGCAATCTCCCTACTTGGAGCATCAGCACCTTTAACCTCCTGTTCCGTACAGGTTGCAATTTGTCCTGAGGATGAACGGGAAGACGGGGAACCAGTGAGAGACTAGCTCTTGGTGTTGGGACAGGCACAGGTCACTCTATTTTCCCATCAGGAAGAAGAATTAACCACAGGCTCATCCTCCCCCCCGGAACCAGAACAGGGCCTGAAGCCATCCAGTGCTTTTGCGGCCAGCTCCCAAAAAAGCGAGTTGTAAAATGGAGCTTCAGGGCACTGCAATTCACAAACCTGCAGAGTTATAAATGATAACTCTCGTCCACAAATATATTGAGGGAAGGCAAAGAAGAGGATTTGAAATCAAGGCAGAATTGCAGGAAACAGATTTCAGGAGGTAGATTCGAATCGCCTTTAAAGCACATGAAAAGCGGCAAAACGTTGACAATGATGCCCTTGGCCAAAAAGGGCGTATGCGTTTTTTCCTGAATATATTCAGGAAAAAACGCATACGCCCTTTTTGGCCAACCAAGCAACCTGGAAAGGCAAATCAGCGCTACAAAGAAGACTCGCTACCCATCGGTCAAAAGGCCATGCTGAAAAAAGTCTCAAAACCAGAAATGCAGGACAGGCCATGGAGAAATGGGAGCCTTGCTACACTGATGGGCGGGATGTAAATTGCCAACAGCCACTCTGGAGAAGTGTACGGTGTGTCCTGAAACATCTAAAAAACACAGCTTAGAGAGCATAGGGCACTTCCACTCATGGGGGTATAAATTGGGAAAATGAAAAATCAGCAAGACACAAGCACCCCAAAGTTTAGGGCTGCTCTGTTGACAAGGACCTCCACTTCATTCCACCTTCAATATCCCAGGAAAGAGAAAAATGGATAAAGAAGTTGTGGTCCTTATGTACAATGGAATATCACTCAGCCATGAAATCAATGTCATAAGGCTAGTAGCAGCATGATGAGTGGATTTAGGTACGACGATTCTAAGTGAAATAAGTCACACAGAAAAGGAAACTTCTCATAAGGTATCACTTATACAGGGAATGTAAAAACCGTTACACTTGAACTGAATTACAAAACAGAACAGAGTCACACATGCAGAAAACACACTATGGCTGCTTAACGGGAAAGGTGAGGTGGGGAGATACATAAAACAAGGGTTTCAAATTAGCTCAGATACCGTTCCATAAACCCAATATGTAATAGACAAGACCTACTCCTTGCTCAGAGAACTGGACTCAACACGCCCTATTCACCACACAAGAATATATCTGATTAGTAATAATCTTAAAACCTATGTATTGATATCTCTCTCTTAGTGTGTCAAGTGGGTGTAAAGCGGCATAAACACAGCAGTGAAAAGCAGCTAAACCCCATTATAAAAATAAATTACTTTTACAAACCCATGAAACAAAGACAGTGAAAGAGAGAGAAATTCTTACACAATGCGTTCAGGGGCTGTGATGCAACCTGGATTGACCATATCTAGACCCACAGCTGGATGAGACATAAGGGTGGACACTCTTGGGGCTGAGAGGTTTGCTGAGGTTGGGTGAGCAAATGCAGGCCCTTTAAAGTAATACTGCGTGGTACCCATCGCATGGGTCCCAAATATCCAGGTTCAAGGGCATATTCCTACATCGAAATCATGCATGAGAAAACAAAAAGATGGTACACCATGTGATGGGGAAAGGTTTCTAACCAAGCAACCTGGAAAGGCAAATCAGCGCTACAAAGAAGACTCGCTACCCATCGGTCAAAAGGGCCATGCTGAAAAAAGTCTCAAAACCAGAAATGCAGGACAGGCCATGGAGAAATGGGAGCCTTGCTACACTGATGGGCGGGATGTAAATTGCCAACAGCCACTCTGGAGAAGTGTACGGTGTGTCCTGAAAGATCTAAAAAACACAGCTTAGAGAGCATAGGGCACTTCCACTCATGGGGGTATAAATTGGGAAAATGAAAAATCAGCAAGACACAAGCACCCCAAAGTTTAGGGCTGCTCTGTTGACAAGGACCTCCACTTCATTCCACCTTCAATATCCCAGGAAAGAGAAAAATGGATAAAGAAGTTGTGGTCCTTATGTACAATGGAATATCACTCAGCCATGAAATGAATGTCATAAGGCTAGTAGCAGCATGATGAGTGGATTTAGGTACGACGATTCTAAGTGAAATAAGTCACACAGAAAAGGACACTTCTCATAAGGTATCACTTATACAGGGAATGTAAAAACCGTTACACTTGAACTGAATTACAAAACAGAACAGAGTCACACATGCAGAAAACACACTATGGCTGCTTAACGGGAAAGGTGAGGTGGGGTGATACATAAAACAAGGGTTTCAAATTACCTCAGATACCGTTCCATAAACCCAATATGTAATAGACAAGACCTACTCCTTGCTCAGAGAACTGGTCTCAACACGCCCTATTCACCGCAAAAGAATATATCTGACTAGTAATAATCTTAAAACCTATGTATTGATATCTCTCTGATAGTGTGTCAAGTGGGTGTAAAGCGGCAAAAACACAGCAGTGAAAAGCAGCTAAACCCCATTATAAAAATAAATTACTTCGAAAAACCCATGAAACAAAGACAGTGAAAGACAGAGAAATTCTTACACAATGCGTTCAGGGGCTGTGATGCAACCTGGATTGACCATATCTAGACCCACAGCTGGATGAGACATAAGGGTGGACACTCTTGGGGCTGAGAGGTTTGGTGAGGTTGGGTGAGCAAATGCAGGCCCTTTAAAGTAATACTGCGTGGTACCCATCGCATGGGTCCCAAATCTCCAGGTTCAAGGGCATATTCCTACATCGAAATCATGCATGAGAAAACAAAAAGATGGTACACCATGTGATGGGGAAAGGTTTCTAACCAAGCAACCTGGAAAGGCAAATCAGCGCTACAAAGAAGACTCGCTACCCATCGGTCAAAAGGGCCATGCTGAAAAAAGTCTCAAAACCAGAAATGCAGGACAGGCCATGGAGAAATGGGAGCCTTGCTACACTGATGGGCGGGATGTAAATTGCCAACAGCCACTCTGGAGAAGTGTACGGTGTGTCCTGAAACATCTAAAAAACACAGCTTAGAGAGCATAGGGCACTTCCACTCATGGGGGTATAAATTGGGAAAATGAAAAATCAGCAAGACACAAGCACCCCAAAGTTTAGGGCTGCTCTGTTGACAAGGACCTCCACTTCATTCCACCTTCAATATCCCAGGAAAGAGAAAAATGGATAAAGAAGTTGTGGTCCTTATGTACAATGGAATATCACTCAGCCATGAAATCAATGTCATAAGGCTAGTAGCAGCATGATGAGTGGATTTAGGTACGACGATTCTAAGTGAAATAAGTCACACAGAAAAGGACACTTCTCATAAGGTATCACTTATAGAGGGAATGTAAAAACCGTTACACTTGAACTGAATTACAAAACAGAACAGAGTCACACATGCAGAAAACACACTATGGCTGCTTAACGGGAAAGGTGAGGTGGGGTGATACATAAAACAAGGGTTTCAAATTAGCTCAGATAC